>NC_037680.1:67692480-68055369 GCF_003255815.1 Theropithecus gelada | reverse complement strand
AAAAAAAAAAAAAAAAAAAAAAAAAAAAAAAAGCATTAATGACAGTAGGTGCTATAAATACTCTCGACCTTGAAGTTCATAGAAGTTAAATAATTTGCCCAGGCCACACAGTTATTACACGGTGGAACCTGGACTCTAACCCTGCTCTGTCTCATGCCAGAGCTCACACCCTTAACACTACAACATCCTGCCTCCCCTCGAAACTCAGATGGAAGACAAAAGAATAAAGAACAAATATATGAAGGATCTTTAGTGCTGTTAACAATTCTTTGTTATAATTTAGTTCCTTTATCTTGATTAGATCTCTCAAAATACAAATCAATTTCAATGTCTGAAAGTACAGTTGCTTTTGGAAAGTATCAAATGATTTTCTTAGTTTGGAGGCCTTGTACCAGGCAGAAAAAAAAAAAAAAACAAAAACTGCTCCTCTCATTTAAAAGAAAAGTTGGCACCAACTGCTACTGTTTCTAGATCATTTATATCTGTAACCCATACTTTTCACTCAAATAGTAAGCATACCCAACAGCCTATAAGATACCTCTTAGCTCGCCTCTCCAAAATTGAACGCAGTCACCATCCCCCACAAATCACAGCTTTCCCATCCCAGCCAATGACAGTTGTTGACAGCCCCACCCTTTCAGTTGCTCACAACAGAAACCTGTGCTCTTTCCTTCCCAGCTCACATCCCTCCCCTCAGCGGATCTGCTGGCTCTGCCTTAACAACACATGCAAAACTCAACCACAGCTCGCCACCCTCCACTTTCTCTCCCTGATCCTATCATCTTTGTCTCTGTGTTCATTTCCTAATAGGTGCCCCTGTTTCTTCCCTTGCCTCCAACCATCTATTGGCAACACAGCAGTCAGAGTGATCCTCTTTTTTTTTTTTTTTTTTTTTTTTTTTGAGACGGAGTCTCACTGTGTCTCCCAGGCTGGAGTGCAGTGGCGCGATCTCGGCTCACTGCAAGCTCCGCCCCCCCAGAGTGATCCTCTTAACATTCAGATTATGTTCCTCTTCTGCTCGAAAGCCTGCAGTGACTCTCCATTGCATTCAGTTTAAAAACTAGGGTCCTTCAAAGAGCCTCAGGCCCCACTTAATCCTGCTCCTCACTCCTTCCCTGAGCTCATCTCCTATCACTCTCCCCTCATTTGCTCCTCTCTAGCTACAATGACCTCCTTCTTGTCCCTTTCATATGCCACAGCACTCCTCCCATAGGGCCTTCAAGAGAGCCCAGAGAGCTGCTCCTCACATAGTCATGCGGCTCTCTTCCTTTCCTCCTTCAAGCCTTCGCTGAGATCTCACGTTTCAAGAAGTCCTTCCTGAATACCTGCTTAATAGCTTGATTCTTCCTCCATCTCCAACCCCTATACTTCCAGTCCCCTGCTCTAATATTTCTCTTTTCCAAATCATTTATCACATTCTAGCATGACATGTTATCAATATCATATACTTCATCAATAATATCTGTTGCCCCCCCCACCCAAACACACACACACAACTGGAATATAAGGTCCTTCAGGGCAAGAATAATTTTCATTTTGTTTACTGATGTATTCCAAACAAGTAGAACAGTATCTGGCATTGTTAGCACCCAGTTATTTGAATTTAACAGTGTTTGCATATCCAATAACCTTCCTCTTCATCCCTTTCTTACTAAGAAAATTTCAGGTTTTTTTTTTTTTTTCTAAAGTCTCACTCTGTCACCCAGACTGGAGTGCAGTGGCATGATCTCGGCTCACTGCAACATCCACCTCCCGGGTTCAAGCAATTCTCGTGCCTCAGCCTCCCAAGTAGCTGGGACTACAGGTATGTGCCACTATACCTAGCTAACATATTTGTATTTTTAGCAGACATGGGATTTTGCCATGTTGGCCAGCTGGTCTCAAACTCCTGGCCTCAAGTGATCTGCTCTCCTCTGCATCCCAAAATGCTGGCATTACAGGCATGATCCACCACAACCAGACAGGAAATTTCAGTTTTGATGGACAGAAAATATCAGCCCTTAAGAACGAATCACAACCTTTGCCAGTAACTGGTCCTGAGGTAAGCATGTGGCCCCACTTTCAAAACTCTAAAAGTTACATATCAAAAATTCTATTGCAGCCGGGCTAGAGGCATGTGACCTTGGTTTTATCAAGTAGATTTAGTGGTGTTAGACTTGGATTGTGTATGTGATCACTATGGCTGATATCCTGGCATCCACGGGGATGAAAGAATCTGGTTCTCAGGAATCAGCTCAGGTGGGGCTCTGGAATTATAGCTGCTGCAAGGTAGGTGGTAATCATAGGCGCACTTCATCAATAATGGCCCTGTGGTTTCATTGCGCATTGTCCTTTAGAGGCCGTTGCCCTAATTGCACTGTTCCTGGTTAAAAAGACTGTTTCCTGGCTTTCCAAGAAACTCTATGAACTATTTACTATGCTTTAATAGGTCCTTTCCTTCTTAAATTAACTAGAGTGGATTTGAATGTCTGCAGCTAAGAAATGTGACTCCAAGACAGTGCCATTGAGGACATCATTCATTAAGTCTTCAAATTAACCCTGGGACTCATTTCCTCCAGATTTCTTACAACAAGATACTCAGTGTCATAGTGATTTAGTAAAGAGTTAGTGTATTTTCTTACACTTTCAGTTGAACACAAACTGTTGTAAGTTGCATGTGGTTCTTTACTCCTTCATGTGCTCTTGTTTTATTCTGTCTTGCTCTTGTTTATTCTCTTGTTTTATTCTGTTTTGCTTTTTGGTTAAGAAAAGTGAGGACACCTAACCATGGATGGCCTAGAATGTGTGAGAATGAAACAGAAAGAGAGCTGAAATTTCCTGCCTAATGGAATCAGAAGGACTTGCATTTCTGTCAATAGCTTGAAGTAAGAAGTGAAAGATGTGTGTAGGTTACAAAGAGAGAAAGAATAAGGCACTTCTATCTAGTTTATAGAAAGCTGGGAAGAGCATCACTCCATATCAACAAGAAACAAGTGCAAAAGCAGCAAAATAATAATTTTCTTGAATCTCGTTGAGAGCATAGGGAAACCAATTAACCTAAAATGTAAGGAAAAACAGGCCCTTCAAGAAGATGGGATGCAAGCATTGGCTCAAGACACAGCAAGGAAAAGGAACTGGTTGCCATCCACACAGGTAAGCTAAAGTGTTTAATAACCTACTAAATGCCAATTCTGACAATTCCCAGGAATTCCACTGACTCACGGTAAGATTGTAGCCCCACACAGGCTCCTCTCCACAAACCTCCACCTCACACCAGGCACTCAGAGAAAGATTGGGGGCAGGGTGGGAGACCTAGCAAATCTCATTTTGTGGTGGATGTCTAGAGGAGAGGAGTGGTGGCCACAGTGGGAAAATCCACAAACCCTGTCTGGAGCCATCGCCCCTATGGAAAGAAAGCCTTAAGTTGCTAGGTGAGTGGGAGTAGCCCAGTCAATCCCAAGATGCAGATGAAACCCACTGGGGTAGCAGAAGGTAAGAGACACCCTCAATATAGCATTCGGATCCTAGGCCATCAGAGGACTTCTATCACTGGGGAAGTAGCAGGAAATTTTCCCCCCTCATAATTCTCTTAAAAAATGCAAGGCAGTTTGGCTGCTGGTGGTAAAGAGGCAGGAGCATGAAAAACCTTTTTGACTCCCAAGATCCAGTGAAACAGGTTTTACCTAAGACTGAGGTTGGATGAAGGCAATATAGGATCACTCCCTGCTCCCCTCCACCATCAGGCTAACAAGCACTGAGTAGTAAGCATAGCCATTTGCTGATGTGGCAAAGACAGGGTATGAAGAGAGATCCACGCTGAGGTGTAGATATATGAAGAAGATATAAGCTGAAGGTAGAAAAAGAGCATTGAGAAAATCTCTCTAATAAAGACAGGAGACAGGGAAATAATGGGTAGAAGAGGGTGGTTCCCTGGCAAAGGCCTCACCCTCAAGCCTGGAAACTTGCAGCCCTAAATGGGAATAGGCATTTCTGCTTTCATGCCCAAATGTGCCTTTTGGCCCACCACGTCCCCCTATCTTGTACCCATATAAACCCCAAACCCCAGATTCCATGAGCAGACAAGCAAAAGGGCAGCACAGCAGAGAAGAAGAGAAGAAAAGGAGCACCTGAATGTTGAGAGGAGTTCAGATGGGGATTGTTGGAGAGGAGATCAGCTGCAAGACAACTGAACTCCAGGGGAAGATCATCTTCCCATTCCATCTCCTTTCCAACTCCCCATCCATCCTGCAGTGAGCCACCTCCATCCAGCAATAAAATCCCTCACATTTACCATCCTTCAATTTGCCTGTGTGACCTGATTCTTCCTGGATGCTGGACAAGAACCTGGGTACCAAGAGAGCACTGAGCTGGTTAACACTTAGGCTGTCTGCAGATGGCAGAGCTAAAAGAGCATTGTAACACACCCAGTGGGGCTTTAGGAACCACAAGCACCCACCCCTAGATGCTACCATGGGGTCGGAGCTCCAAAAGCACTCACCCCAGCTTGTGCACCTGCCTGTCTGTATGCTCCCCATCCCATAAGGGGCTTGAGTGCATGGTGACTAAACAGATGAGCCACATCCCTGTCACACATCCTGCGAGGGGATCAGGGAACTCTCCCATTTCATCTCCAGCCACCCAGTCTCTACCCTAAACACAAGATAATACTAAAGGAATTTAAAGTTGGTGGTACACTAAGGTAATCACAGCAACAATAAAACCCAACCCAGCTCAAACTCTTAGATTGATTCAACTCCCCACGTGAATGGCCTACCAGTTGACGAGGCATGCTCATTTTTAGGCATAAATTCCATTTAACTCAGCCTTTCCTATTCTATATGTCATATCCAAAATTCAAAAAAAAAGTTACAAGAGAAAACAAACCATGGGATAAAATAATTAACAAAACCAGGCACACAATATCAGACAGGAAATTTAAAATAACTATGAAAAGAAATTCAGATACTGTCAGTCACCAAAACAAAAAACTGGCCATCAATGAATAGCTCTGACAGAATGCTAATTCAGGGATTCAAGCATGGATGGAAGTTGGAAAAAAATAATGAATTAGTGTAACAAAGTTTTAGGACACAAAGTCAATACAGAAAAATCAGATTTATTTCTATATAATAATAGTAAACAATTAGAAGTAGAATTTTTTAAATGTACCATGCATAGTAGTATTAAAAACATGAAATACTTAGCCATAAATCTAATAAAATATATGGAATATTTGCATACTGAAAACTAAAAATCATTGGTGAAAGTAACCAAAGAAGACTTAAGCAAATGGAGAGATTTGCTGTGCTCATAGATTCAAAGACTCAATGTTGCTACTAATTCTCCACAAATTAATCTAATGATTCAACTTAAATCAAAATCACAACAGGATATTTTACAGAAACAGACAAGTTGATACTAAAATGTATATGGAAAAGCCAAGAAAGTAGAATAGCCAAAACAATTTTGAAAAAGGACAAAGTTGTAAGGTCTTACATTACTTGATTTTTAAGACTTCCTATAAAACAACATTAATCTAAACTATGTTGTATTAGTAAAAGGAGAGAATATTGGAACAGAAGAGAGAGTCCAGAAATAGAGCCACATACACATGGTCAATTGATTGTAATTGACCATAGTAATTTCATAAAGAAAGAATGAGGCATGGACTGGGAAAAATAGCTATAAAATACATGTCTGATGAAATGTTTATACCTAGAATTTATAAAAAATCTTCAAACCGCAATAATAAGAAAACAAAGCATCCAATTTATTTTAATACTTAAGTAGTTATTTTAAATACTTCACCAAAGATATATGGGTGGCATATAAGCACATGAAAAGATATGCAACACTATTAGTCAGTAGGGTAAGGCAATTTAAAGGCAAATGAAAACCTCAATGAGATATCACTATGTATTCTTGTTTTATATGTGTGTGTCTATGTGTGTATATACATATATATGTGTGTATGATTTATATATATATATATATAGAGAGAGAGAAAGGTTCTTGTTATGTTTGTTTCCCAGGCTGGTCTCAAACTCCTGGCCTCAAGCAATCCTCCTGCCTCAGCCTAAAAATGCTGGGATTATAGGTGTGAGTCACCATGGCCAGCCCCTACTACACAGTCTTTAGAATTGCTTTTTAAAAACCCGACAACGTCAAATACTGATGAGGATGTGGATCAACTGAAAATTTCATACATGATTGGTGGGAATGCAATGTGGTATCGCCACTTTAAAAATCATTTGTCAGTTTCTTATAAAGTTAAACATACACTTACCTCATATTTCCGCAATTTCATTCCTAGTTATTTACCCAAGAGAAATGAAGACTTACGTTCACACAAAAATTAGTATGCATATGTTTATACTGGTTGTACTCATAAATACCAAAAATAAAAAACAGCTCAAGTGTCTTTGAACTAGCATATGGATTTTTTAAAAACACTGTGGTATAGTCCTACAATAAAATACTATTCAGCAATAAGAATGAACAAACCAGCGGCTGGGCGCGGTGGCTCATGCCTGTAATCCCAGCACTTTGGGAGGCTGAGGCAGGTGGATCACAAGGTCAGGAGATTGAGACCATCCTGGCTAACACGGTGAAACCCCATCTCTACTAAAAAAATACAAAAAATTAGCCGGGCGTGGTGGCGGGCGCCTACAGTCCCAGCTGCTGGGGAGGCTGAGGCAGGAGAATGGCATGAACACGGGAGGCAGAGCTTGCAGTGAGCCGAGATCAAGCCACTGCACTCCAGCCTGGGCCACAGAGCAAGACTCTGTCTCAAAGAAAAAAGAAAAAGAAAAAGAATGAACAAACCACCAATGCGGGCAACACGACAGGAGTCTCAAATTCATTATGCTTAGGAAATAAAGCTATGTAATATATGATTCCTTGTTAACTCCTTCTTTATGAGTTAAAAATAATGTTTTTATTAAATTCTCAAAAGGGCAAATAGTAGGGATGGAAAACAGATCGGGGTGGCCAAGGGCTGAGGATAAGATAAGGGCTGCTAGAAAGGAGCACAAGGGAATTTGAGGGGGGCGGCAGGAACGGTGACAGAAATATTCTATGTCTTGATTGCAGTGATGGTTATTCAAATGGAGCAATTGTCAAAATTCATAAAGCTGCTGTACACTAAAAAGTGAATTTTAACCATATATAAATTACTCTTCAATATACCTGACTTTAAAAAGAAAGAGTGGGAGAGGGACAGAGAGAGAGAGAGAGGAAGAGACAGAGAGAGAGAGGAAGAAAAAGAAGAGGAGGAAGAGGACAATGATGACACAGGTAGTCCGGGACTTTGAGGAGATTTGCTGTTCTCCATAAAGAAATGACTAAGAAATTTTAAGAGAATAATGACTAAATTTCATTTCCATCCCTGGTTACCCTAATCCTTTAAAAAAAAAAAAAATTAGAAAGTGGCTTTTACCCCAGAGAGCATAGTGGAAAATCCAGGATCTGAATGAATTTCTTTTTTTTTTTTTTTTTTTTTTTTTTTTGAAAGAGTTTTTCTTTTTTTCCCCCGCTGGGGGGCAATGGTGCAATCTCAGCTCACTGCAACCTGTACCTCCTGGGTTCAAGCAATTCTCCTGCCTCAGCCTCCTGAGTACCTGGGACCACAGGCGCCCACCACCTCGCCCGGCTAATTTTTTTGTATTTTTAGTAGAGACGGGGTTTTGCCATGTTGGTCAGGCTGCTCTTCAACTCCTGACCTCAGTTGATCTGCCCGCCTCGGCCTCCCAAAGTGCTGGGATTACAGGCGTGAGCCATCACGCCTGGCCTAAGGATCTGAATGAAATTGAACATGGCAGCCTTTCCTGTATTGCCACTCTGCTGAGGATGGTAATAATAGCTGCATGCTATTCAGGAAGGATACCGGAATCTACGGGGGTCCCAGGACTCAGGTGAGTGGGGGTATGAGTAAGAGGCAAACCCAGGCGACACCAGAGAAGTGGGCAGGTTTGGACTGACCCTGGGGTAGAAATGGGACAAGCTCCCCTTCTTTTCAAAGCTACCAGAGATGATAATCCTTTAATAGACATAGGCAAACACTTAGATTATCATTCCCAAAAAACAATCCAGAAACCCAGATGTTCCTCTACTGCATACTATCAAGTTGTAATTAATCAACCTTTCATGATAGAATATAGAAGCATAAACACAGCCCTAATTCAAGAATTATCTCATTGTTTTACAGCTTTGTGAATTATCAGCACTACAGCAGGTACATTAAGCATTTGTCCTACTTAGTTACAAGAATATAAAAATCCATCTTTGCATAGATTGCTAATTGCATAGATTGCTAACAAATACGTCACTGCTCCTAGCTCATTTTATGTAAAATGAATGACGTCTTTGATTGTATTTTTTTAAATGATGTAAGAATCAACTCAGACAAGAGTTCTAACGCTGCTCTTTAGAAATGCTTTCTTATAAATTAGTTAGGTTCAGGATTTTATTTGATTTAGGTCAACTTTTCATAAACAGATACCCTAAGAATAACTTGTTCTACTTGTAAGCTTGAAAAAAGAGAGAAGCAGCTTGACAAATAAATCAGTTTGGAAAATGTGGCACAGCATTTCCCCTTGGTATTTACAATTCACATCAGTATATTAGGTACTCTCAGGAATCTTGCAGTAAGGAAGCTTGTTTAGCCGTGTTCTAGTAGACTGTGAGCCTCATGTGGACTGGGACTAGCTATATTTTGTTCAGTGCCCTGCAAAGCTCCTGAGACAAGGGGGCACTCTGTAACACTTTCTCAAACAAAGCCAGTATTTCCCACACTTTATTTGACCAGAGAATTTCTTCTTGCTGTAACATCTGTTTAACAGCCTGCATGTCATATCAGGGTTCTTGGGAATTGCTGACTTCACTATTCAAAAACATAAAAATCAAGGCACAATTTAAAAGGAAAATTTGCATTGCCCAAAAAGAAGGAAAGAGGGAAATTTTTATTTAAAAAGCAAAAAGTGATGTTCCAACCGTCAGATGTAGTTGTATCCTTCCTCAACCATTTAGAGTTCAGCCGAATCTGGGGGCTTTTTTCCCTTGGGCATTGGGAAGTTCATTCAAATGATATTCTAACTTTTTACCACTGTCAGTTCATGTTTTTAAATGATGTGTGTGGGGGTGTGGGGTGGAAAATAATGTGAGAAGCTACAAATCATATATTTTATAGGGGTTAAAAAAGTTCAGTTAATCATAATCCTTTCAAGATTGATTTTCACAACTAATCTGGTCCCAGAAGGGACTGGAAATAGGAACCGTCAAAATAGATTAAGGAAGCCAGTCTTCAGCTCTGCAGATCAATTAGACAAAAAGGTGCCAAAAATCTTATGCTACAGTTCAGTTCTTTTGTGGGAGGTGAGGAGTGGGAGAGGACTTCGGATGGAGGGTCATTGCAAAGGCTTAGGAAAGGTTTGGGATGACAGAAGCATTGTCCTGGTGGGCAGGCCCGCTAGAATACACCGCTCTCAGGTTTTCCCCAGCCCTTTTGCTGTCAGAGTCGGAAACATTCTTTGTTCACCTGAGGAATCTTGCAGGGAGGTGCTGACAACACATATTGCCTGCACATAGAGAGAACACTTCCTCGTTCCTCCTTTGACACATCGGTTTCGTATGAATTGCCAAATTCAGGGAGAGGCAAGTGAATTGGGCTGCCCCGGGCTCGCTATTCCTGGAGATCCAGCATGAATCATCAGGGGTCACTTAGGGGAGCAGAGTCACTACACCAAAGTGCTGTAGGATAAAGGACTTCTTAAAGGAATTAGGCCTTTCACACCTGTGAGAGGAACTGAGCAAGTACCGGTGTGTAAGGGCGAGTTGGAGAATGAGGGAGTCACGAACCAGTCACAAGGAGGAGTTAGTCACATTCCAGTGACTAAAGTAGGACGGTGAAGCGGGGATTCATGGTGAGGTCTGAAATCACTGTATCAGCAGCTCCCAGTCTGCCACTAGATGCTGGCTTACAGTATCTAGTGGTACAGCCCAATATCTAGTGGCAGGCTTGGAGCTGCTATTGTTCAGCAGGGCCAGGAGTCTGGAAGAACTGGACGCAGAGCGGAATTTGGACAAGTTTTGTCTGTCACCACATAGGACCCTGAAAAGATTTTCAGAAAGTAATAGCCACTGGCTCTCTTTTGCCTTTCAAATCTCATGCAAATTCCATTCTGACCATCTCTAACCTGACTCCCTCAAGGAAGAGGACTTTGGAAAACAGTCCCCAGCTTAGATACTTTGACAGCACAATCTTCCACACAGAGTACTTGGCAGACTGAAAACATGAAATATGCGTGGAGCCCCTCTGGCCAGCATGACCAGTCAAGCCTAAGCTCTGTACAGCTCCACAGGCTCCTCAGCTCACTGGTCTTTGATCTCCTGTTTTTATCCAAAATGCCATGAAGACATTGTCTTTCCCAATAGCTATGGTTATCAGAATGCGGCAAACCTCAAAAGGAGTGTGAATACAGTGTCATTCACAAAAGAATATTCTGTCCTCTCCAATGACTCTACTGCAGACTACCAGAAGGCCCATGGAGACACCCTTATGGCTTCCATGGCAAAAACGCTGGACTCAGAAACACAGTCCAGGCCTTAACTGGCAAATTATGTAAAATCAGGTGTTACCTGGTCTCTCTGCCTCAGTTTCCCTATGTACAAGTTGAGAAGATGGAGGAGATGATTTCTAGGGAACTTTCTAGTTTGAACATTACATAATTCTACATCTGTGGCAACTTTATGTCTGGGGAGGCGAGTCTGCCATTTCATGCAGAAAATGAAACTCCACCAAAGAAAACCTCTGGTATGTGGAAAAGAAAAGGCATAGTCATCTTTTCTCAATAGCAGCACCAGATTCTGCTACCTCAGCTGGATGCTGTTCAGTCATCTGCAGTAATAACCTCCATTCCCAGCTCCAAGCTGCTGCCTGGGCCTAGACTGAATTCTCTGTGGTTATGAGTCACAAGCCCATTAAAGCCAGGAATTGACACGAGACCTTGAAAGGCAATTTGCCTTCCATACCTGGCTTCCTAGGAACTGGTTTCTTCCCAAACAGAAAGTAGTATATGTGGTTTATGAAATATCAAATAGTATTTCCACACAAGCTCATGGCTCTAGAAATGAATTCCTAATTCTCCAATTGGAAACACCTAGATTTTTGATTTTAGCTATTATTATCAGTTGTTGGATCCACAGCTCCTCATGGGATGTTAAGTCTAGTGAATGCAGTGCCGAACAGAATACAGTCATTAATACAATCTGCTTTTATCTGGAAAGTCTGCTGAAGCTACTTGTCCTTTTGGCATTTTCCCTTTGCTAAATGTTAAGGTATGGGTTCAAAGCAAGGCTTTGCAATATCAGCAAACCTCTAAGGGCAGTCCTTCATCCCCACAGGTATGCTCACCTTAGCTCCTTGCTGGACTACTAGATGTCTAATAGATATTCACTGATAGTCCCCTCCCTGCTGCTACCACATGATAAATCAGGAAGGCGGTGGTGCCAGCCCTAGTTTCAAAGTACTACAACCAGGTCAGCCTACACTCCCTAATTTCAAAGCCTGAGAAGAAGCAACACAATTTGCTGACTATAAAAAGAGCTTTGGGGATTGGATAGAAATGGAAACCCAAGTGGTATCTTCTGCGGAGCAAGCACAATGGGCCCCGGGGAATGGAGGGAAGTGGCTGCATGGACAGTGTTATTACTAAAATTTGGCCAAGGGAGATAAAGGGCAAGGCTGAGGGTGGGAGCATGATCCTGGGAATCCAAAATTAGTGCCTGAGAGGATAGAAGCTCCAAAAAGAATGAGAGTGAGGGCGAAAGAGAAGTGAGGAGGACCACAGGGATGCTGTATGGAATTTAAATACACAGCAAGATGTTAAAGATGTCTTCATCTAAGACATCCCAAGGGAAATGGAGAGGAGTGGGAAGGTTTTCTCAGAGTATCCATTTTCCTTCCAATTTCCCAGGAGAGGTGACCTTTGTGCTGGTGTTAAGGACTGAGTTGGTATGAGTTAGTGATACTACACAGGCTATGAAGCCAGAGTCTGGGACCAAGCAGGGCCCTACTCTTTACTAGTTGCATCATTTTAGGCCAACTGTGCCTCAGTTTCTTTATCCGTAAAGTTCATTCATTTGAAAAATCTTTGCTGACCATTACAATATACCACACAGCATTATGGTGAATAAAACAGATAAAAATTCCTTTTTCCTGTAGCTTGCTTTATAATGGATGAGAATACTACTATTACTACTAGTAATACCCATCTCATAATGTTGTCATGAAGATTAATCAGTGCATACACATCAAGCACAGAAAACTGTGACAGCCCATAATTAATGCTCAATAAATGCTAGCTATTATTATCACTACGAGGTGGGCAAGCAAGCTGAGGTCATTTCAACAAGAGATGGAAAAGGATGTAGTAAGTGTGGAAATAGCAGGAAGTTAATTATGGTCATGTGGTGGGCACTTGAGGTAAAGATAAATTTGGACAGTTGATTTGGGGGCAACTGTTCCCTGGCCCTTGAGCCATTTCTTTTATATCTTGAGGGCAGAAGGGTTCAGGATCTGGGGAGTGAATCTCAGCTCAATTACTCACTAACTTACATCACAGGTGACTCTAGATAAGTAACTGGAGCTTTTTGTGCCTGTTTCCTTATTGGTAAAATGTTGAGATCTACTTCACAAAATCAAAGGGAAGATTAAATAAGTTAACATTTGTGAAGCTCTTAGAACCCTGATGTCATAATTCAGGAAACATTTGATAAATCTAAGCTGCAATTAATTACCCTCATTAGTAGTATTTCTATCATCTTCCTCCACTCTCTAGTTTGGCAACATGTACTATCATAATGTGTTATTCTTGTTCTTTGCCTTTCCTGCTATTCCCAAAATAAGTTGCCAGGAAGTTCTGCTTCTTCCTTGCACTGAGTCTTTCCAATACTTCCTTTCTCTCCTAGGGCTCCTTTGCTAATCTAGGCCCTTACTCTTTGTTCTAAGGATACAGCAACAGTTTCCCAGTTGGCCTTTATTTCATAAGCCATCCTTAACCCAGTCTGTTTTTCACAAAGCTGCCAGAATAATCTTTCTCAAAGAGTGTTGTCCACATGTGCATCAATCTGTCTTACCTATTGTACATCTTAGTCTTATTCTGGCATTCAAAATCATTTTATTAGCTCTACCATCCCCAACCATCACCACCACTATTCTACAACCTCCCTCTACCACTCCCAGGATGGCTAGTTCAAGTGCGAAGCAGAAAAAGGCACCTTGTCCTCAAGATATTTGACTGCCATCTGCAGCAGAATTGTTGCTATCAGCCAGGGTCTCATCAGGAAACAGATGGTGTGTTCAAATTGGGTAATTTAAGGACTGTTTAATAAAAGCACTACTTACAAAGCTATGGGCAGGATTTAGAGAAAGAAATAATGGGGAGTATAGTACCTCAGGACTTGTAACAGTTGGAAACCATTATCACTCACTAGGGATTAAGGTTCAAGGTCAGGGCACAGTCACCACAATCCAGAGAAAGGTAACTCTAAGAAAAGGGCTATTTGACAAGAACTATGACGTTAAGTAGAGGGATGTGGCCAAACCATGGTGACCCAGCAAGGAGAAAATTAGGGGGAGAAATACTCCCACCTCAAATTTCTTTTGCCCTCTGATCTTCTCTGAATCCAACCAGAAGTCAGAGAGCAAGACAGCCCATGGAGACAGTTCATACAAGGGCAACTTCTTGAGAAACAAAGAAGGGTAGAAAAGTGTAGAAGTGGATCAGGAGGAGTAAACAGGAGACATTCAGCATAATTGTAATAATAAATATAAATCTATGATGACCCTATAGTTTCACAACTGCACAACCAAACATAGCAGCCCTACCACTGACCTACGGCCATGCCTACCTCCACCTCCAACCAGTGTTACATTCCTATCCCCCTAACCTTCACCACAAGGTCCAAGACTTGACCCAAGGGAGGTTTTGTGCAATAGAAAAAGACAGGCCTTTCCTCAAGATACCTGATTTTCATTTGATGGAAAATTATTGGAACATACTTTGTTTGTTAGAATAAGCCATCTTACAGCCATCTACCATAAAGCATTTATAATTATCAACATACAAATCTACTTTGCCTACAATGTGAATGTGGCCCATGACTTCAGTATGGCAGCATGAGGAGTGCCATAGACTCACTCCCCAAAGAAACAAGCAAAATTGGAAGGACCTACTTAAAAACAACAACATTTAAAGTCTCTGGAAGTTGTCCTATAAGCATATAGCAAATGAAGAAATATTTAGGAAAACCTACTACAATTTAAATTCAAGAACATAGAGATGCTATGACGTTTTGTAGTAGCTTTGCTAATGCCCCACAATGTTTCAGTTTTGTTGTTTGAAGTAGGAACCAGAGTTCTTTGTCTCATGACCAAGAAAATTAAGGAGTGAGGACGCAAGGGTGAGATTGGAGCTAAAGTTTAATAAAGCAAAAGGAGAAAACTCTCCACAGCGAAGAGGGGGCCAAAACAAGGATTGCTGTTCTACAGTCAAATACAAGGGCTTTTATAAATAGGATTATAGGGCAAGATATTTCATTTACATAAGGTGCAAAAAACTGGTTAGGACTAGTGTTTCATTTACATCAGGTACAAATTCCTGAAAGCTCCTCCGTGTCCTTTTAGTGCACATGTGGACTCTTATTAGGTTACTCCATTACTGCACATGTGTAAGGGGGTAGAATTCTCCATTGCAGACATGCCTGGTTCTGTGTTACTCCTCTTAGTCATGTTTCAAGCAAACCTCCCTGCACGCCTGTGCAAACTCCCTTATCTAAGTATATCCAAAAAAGGAAAGGAATGGGCTCACTGAAGCCTACCATATATACGTGACCCTTGCTGGTTACACATAAGGTATCTTTATGGTAGACCTTGCCTCCTTATCTATGCTTGCAACCTGATCTTTCAGGCTGTTCCTATCTTAGAAAAAAATGAGTTCTACCACGGACTTGTCCTAGCTATCTGCCTAACTGGTTCCTTTCTCTCTTTTCCCTCAATTTGAAGCATAGCTAACTCCCTCTCACAACCAGCATTATACTCCCTCTCCCCATCTTTCCCCTTGTAGCTCAGTTGATGAAAGCTTTCCTCTGGAAGGTGTGGCCAAGAAGATGGAGCTCCCTCTCCCCTTAGTTCCCCATCAGAGCTGCCATATATCACCAGAAGAGGAAGGTCACCTGCATTTCTTATCTCTTCTTACCCTGGATTAAAGAAACTAAATTCCTGATGAGTGCAGCTGAGACACTGGGGACTGTTTTCTGTCAGTCACAGGACAGAGGCTCTATCTCAAGCATGGAAGGCCAGGAATACTGAGACCTGATTACTCTCAATTCAGCTCACTCATAGGGAACATGGGTGTTCTATCCTGGAACATGCAAGCCAGGAAGATCAGAGGCTGTTGCCCCACTCAGCACCCAGAATATTTGCTTAGAGATTTTGACCAGGGGAAGAGGAAGTCCATAAAAAAAAAATGGGGTCTATCACCCTTCCCAAAGAACTGGACTTTAAATGAAACAAAATGTAGCAAGTTTAAGTCTAAGGGTGTCTTGAAAACAATAGCTCTTTTCAATATAGAGCAACAAGCTAAACAATAGACCACCTAGCTCACCAAGGAAAGAGACAGCTAAGGAGAGCCTTCTTGGGATCATTTTAAAAAACTTAAAACTATTCCTGCCAAAGAGCCTGAATTTAATTGAATCAGACTGCTGAGCAATTTATGCTCCAAAGGACTGTCATAAAACAATAACACAATCAGCCAGTAATTAATGTAACCTAACAGTTGAATGTGACACCAATTAAGGCAGACAGGTTAACAGAAAGATCAGGAAAAGAGACAAAGAAGGTCCTGCTAGAACCACTGTCATCCCAAGGTGATTGTGTACACATCCAAGCCTGCACCATCTGAGGAACATCACCAAAGGCTTCACACTCTGGGGGAAATAGACTACCCTAAAACAATCTAGCCAAGTCACTAAACAAATAAACAAGCAAACAACAAAAGCAAGCTCCAGAGATGAGTGAGGGGAATCAACACCCAGAGTTGTTACAGTTTATTACCTAAAATAATTTTCAACAAAAAATTACAAGATAGGCAAAGAAAGAGGAAAGAGTGACTCATACAAAGGAAAAAAAAAAAAGCAGGCAATAGGAACTTCCTGTGATAGGGCCCAGATGTTGGACTTAACAGATGAAGACTTCAAAGCAACCACTATAAAGACATTCAAAGAACTAAAGGAAGCCATGCTTAAAGAAGTGAAGGAAGATACGATGACAATGTCTCATCAAATCGAGACTATCAATAAGAGATATAAATTATTTAAAAAGAACTAAACGAAAATTCTGGAGTTGAAAGGTACAATAAGTAAAACAAAACATTGACGGGAGACGGTTAGCAGTAGATTTGAGCTAGTAGAAGAAATAATCATCACACTAGATGGATAGCAACTGTATAATATGAAGAACAGAGATTGAATAAAGAGAAATGAACAGAGCACCGACATATGTATAATGGGTGTGCCAGAAAGAGAAGAGAAAGAAAAGAGCAGAAAATTATATTCTAAGAAATAATGAGGCTGGGCACAGTGGCTCATGCTTGTAATCGCAACACTTTAGGAGGTTGAGGTGGAGAATCACTTGAGGCAATGAGTTCAAGATCAGCCTGGGCAACATAGCAAGGTCCCATCTCTTCAAAACATACCAAAATTAGCCAGGCATAGAGGTACATGACTGTAGTCCCAGCTACTCAGGAGGCCGAGACAGGAGGATTGCGTGATCCCAGGAGTTAGAGGCTGCAGCGAGCTATGATTACCACTGCATTCCAGCCTGGGTGACAGAGTGAGATCCTGTCTCATTAAAAAGGAAGAAAAAGAAACAATGGCTGAAGACTTTCCAATGTCAATGATACCACTTTCTATGTTAAGCTTTTTGTGTAGCAAGAAGCATCAACACACAACGTATACAGCTGTACATGGCAGTCCTGAGTTCACCACAACCACCACCACCATCACCATCCATGAATCTTTTTTCTTTTTCAAAAGAGCAGTTGTGCTCTAGCCAGGTCAGTCTTCATACTGTCACCTAAACTTGCCTTAGTCATTCTAGTCTACATGTCTTTCCTTTGACATCTTTTACTTCTGGATTACCCTTTTGGTTTCTTTTTATCAGCACAAATCCATCATTTTCCCCAAGCCTCCCTAGTCCCTATATTTTTATCTAATTGCTCATATGTTTTTTGGTGGTTGTTCTGTCATTTTCTTTAAATATCCAAACAATACTTATTGAATGTGTATTACATTTCAGGCATTGTACTGGGAATTAGCACAGAACAAGACAGACTCTGCCCTAATTATTCTACACACAAGCAAATGAATAAGTAGCATAATTTTAGATAGCAATGGGTGCTCTGTAGAATGTAAAGCAGGGTGACCGAAATTTTTTTTTTTTTTTTTTTTTTGAGACTGAGTCTGGCTCTGTCGCCCAGGCTGGAGTGCAGTGGCCGGATCTCAGCTCACTGCAAGCTCCGCCTCCCGGGTTTACGCCATTCTCCTGCCTCAGCCTCCCAAGTAGCTGGGACCACAGGCGCCCGCCACTTCGCCCGGCTAGTTTTTTGTATTTTTTAGTAGAGGCGGGGTTTCACCGTGTTAGCCAGGATGGTCTCGATCTCCTGACCTCGTGATCCGCCCGTCTCGGCCTCCCAAAGTGCTGGGATTACAGGCTTGAGCCACCGCGCCCGGCCCAGGGTGACCGAAATTATATGGAAGAAGAGGGCTACTTTAGATAGTGACCAGGGCAGGCTGTGCTGATATGAAAGCAGAGACTGTATGAGAACAAGGAGCCAGCCAGGTGAGAATATGGAGAAAGGACTTCGCAGGCAGAGAAGGGACTTTCCAGGCAGGGGAAACAGCACAGGTGAAGGCCTTGAGGCAGGAACATTCACAGAGGGTCTAGAGAAGAGCAAATAGGACAATGTGATTGCAGAGTAGTAAGCCAGTAGGAAAAGGGTGGGAGAGTTTGAGAGGTGGTGGGGGCCTCTATCATGTAAGGCCATATTGATGTGCCTTGTTTCTCCCTGAGATGTCAGTCTGGGAGTGCCAGGCACTGGTCATTTCCTGAAATACCCAAATCCTACCTTCTTCCCTACCCAGGGTCTATCTGCTCAGGGAAAGAAAGGCAACTTCCATACCCAGGGCTCAGAGTCCTTGTTCTTAACACTGAGCACTCGTAGAGTCAAGATTGAGTATCAGATTCACCAGGGGAGCAGGGAGAATGTTAGCTACAGGATAGAGACCAGCAATGGATGATGGAGAATGACAGGACCCCAGTAAGACAACGGCATACATTTATTGTAATATTATTTACTACACCCTTAATCTGTGTCAAGTCCTTTCTATACACAATGCCATTTAAATTTGACCACGTTCCTGTGAAGGCAAGGCAGGGGAAAGCAAGGGAGGGGATGAAATGGGAAGTCCCCTCAGGGTGCTGAGAATTCCCCAAACTGCAGAATCTTAACTGAAGTGCATTTGACAGGAAAGCCCAAACATGTCTAGAGTCTTGAACCCCCTGATCAGAGGCGTTTCTGAAAACTGCCCCTCCCTCTGGCTGCCCAACGTGTGGCGAGTTGAGAAGCCTTATTAAAGGCCTTTCTAAAAGGCTCCAGTTGAAGAGCATCTGCTCCTGGTGTGTGAAAAATTACACAATGAGTGATCTTGGCCAGGGAGACCTAGCCAGCTCCAGGCTCCGCTGGGAAGACAAGACTTCAAAAGGCAGCCGCTCAATTAGGGAAACAGCCTTTCCTGGCTGTGCCTCTGAATTTCATTTCCAGCACAGGCTCCTCTGGTTAATGATAAGAAGCCCGAGATAAGAGCCTGCTTGTCGCCTGAATGGCTTCCTTCCTGAGGGAGGGGAAAAAAGGAAAGAAAAAGATTAGCACAAGCATCAGAGTCCTGATTTAGCTTTCCTTCTGAAATAATAAGTAAACAACAAAGAGCTTTTTACCATCAGAGGCTGTGTGGATTTCTCTTCTTGCACTGCCCCATTCAGGTTGTGTTTTATTTTCTAAGGTTGACCCTCTGCATTGTGGGGCATTGTGTTCTCTTTCTATAGGAGGCACTTAATAGATTAAATTTGCAAAGAGTCAATGGCAATCAGCCATCCATTAGAGAGGTCTATTTACATGCAGTCACTCCTGTAGTTTTTGAAGAGCGCAGAATTAAAAGAAAAAAATTGCTGGAAAATACAATTATTAGAATCTTTTGTCCCTCTTGGCTCCACCTGTTTATAACCTTCCATCTGCTAAGGGGGAAGGGAAGGCGCTGTGTAATGATGTACAGACAGATGCTTGAAGGCTGGGCGTGGCTTCTGGGGTAAAAAGGAGAATCAGTATCGGTGCAGTGTATGAGCCTCCTGGTTCTTAGAGTTTTCTGTTCAGCTACTGGTGTTATCCTTGTGAGTGCATGGAAACTGTTTCACGTGTCTGTGTGAAGAGACCCCCCCCCAAAGAGGCTTTGTGTGAGCAACATGGCTGTTTATTTCACCTGGGTGCAGGCAGGTTGAGTCCGAAAAGAGAGTCAGCAAAGGGTGGTGGGATTATCATTAGTTCCTATAGGTTTTGGGATAGGTGGTGGAGTTAAGAGCAATGTTTTGGAGGGAGGGGGTGGATCTCACAAAGTACATTCTCAAGGGCGGGGGAGATTATAAAGAACCTTCTTAAGGGTGGGGGAGATTACAAAGTACATTGATCAGTTAGGGTGGGGAAGAAACAAATGTCATCAGTTAAGGCTATTTTCACTTTTGTGGATCTTCAGTTGCTTCAGGCCATCTGGAGGTATACCTGCAGGTCACTGGGGATATGATGGCTTAGCTTGGGCTCAGAGGCCTGACAGAAACCACCCTGAACAATCCAATTTAGAACAGCCTTTAAAATTCTTCACAAAAACCAAGATGGCCTCAATTAAAATTTGAGATTCAAGCCTGTCAGCGTGGTCACACTTTCCGAGTGGTTCAGGGAATTTTACATCTCCTATTCCATATAGAATTTGCACTGGTGAACCTTTCAATGAAATGACCATGTTATTATTTGTAATGTTTGAAAATCTGCACATTGAAGAGTCTGTTTTTTGCTTTTAGTGTGCTTTGTGACCTTTATATTTAACACTGTTATTAGCAGGACATAACTTATTAATGGAGAAAGCTGGTGGCAAACCTCAGGTCAATGCCTTTTCTAGGTCACATTCCTTATGGTACAGAAATAGGATATTTGATTTGTGGAAGTCACACAGCTGAGAGGGAATGCTGAATCAAGGTTCTTATCTCAAATCACTTTTTAGAGTAGAAAGATTTAAGTATTATAAAATATTAAATTAATACAAATTCAGAAAGCTTTTCTAAAGTTGTATTGACAGCCCAAAGCAAAATGAAAATCTATTCAATTCAACAAATATTTATTGACTATGCTAGATACTTCTGAGAATATTAAGATAAATTTTACATGAACAAGTATCAGGTCTTCCATTTAGGTTCAATCAATTGCATAAACTTACAATGAAGCAGCTATGTCGTCTGGGGTATATACCTTGGGCTTTGTCTTTGCCTGCCAGGAAAATTTAGGACACGGACACACACAAGGAGTGGGTTTAGAAGCAGGAAGTTTAATAGACAAAGAAGAAGAGAGAGAGAGAAGGAAAGCTTCCACATGCTAAGAAAGCAGGTTGCCCAGGAGAGGTCTCCAAGTGGAAAGGGCCTGCTGATGGCGAATGTGCCGAGTTTTATAGTCCAGTTTGAGCAGGCAGTGTCTGATTTTCATAGGGCTGGTAGATTAGTTTGATTAGGTATGACGTTTACACAGCACGTGGGGAAGGCTAGTTGCCCCACCCTAATCTTCCCATGCAAGTTGATCAGTGCCATCTTGTCTGCTCCTTACAGCATACTGGACTGGCAGAGAAGGGAAGATAGAGCCGCCATCTTGAAAATGTCTGCTCCTGGCTGAGCGCGGTGGCTCACCCCTGTAATCCCAGCACTTTGGGAGGCTGAGGCAGGCGCATCACGATGCCAGGAGATGGAGACCGTCCTGGCTAATATGGTGAAACCCCGTCTCAAATAAAAATACACACACACAAAAAAATTAGCCTGGCATGGTGGTGGGCACCTGTAGTCCCAGCTACTCGGGAGACTGAGGCAGGAGAATGGCGTGAACCGGGGAGGGGGAGCTTGCAGTGAGCTGAGATCGCGCCACTGCACTCCAGCCTGGGTGACAGAGCAAGACTCCGTCACAAAAAAAAAAAAGAAAAGAAAGAAAATGTCTAGTCCTTAGTTGCTGCCAGCATTCGTCCATGCAAGCTCCAGCTTGCAGGTTGTTCTTTGGTAAAAATGATTTGGGACTGCATTTCATTAAAAAGAAAAGACTTGGGCCGGGCGCGGTGGCTCAAGCCTGTAATCCCAGCACTTTGGGAGGCCGAGACGGGCGGATCACGAGGTCAGGAGATCGAGACCATCCTGGCTAACACGGTGAAATCCCGTCTCTATTAAGAAATACAAAAAACTAGCCGGGCGAGGTGGCGGGCGCCTGTAGTCCCAGCTACTCGGGAGGCTGAGGCCGGAGAATGGCGTAAAAACCCGGGAGGCGGAGCTTGCAGTGAGCTGAGATCCGGCCACTGCACTCCAGCCTGGGCGACAGAGCGAGACTCCGTCTCAAAAAATAAATAAATAAATAAATAAATAAATAAATAAATAAATAAAAAGAAAAGACTTACTGAGGACTCACATGCCCTTGCAACCTGGCTAAGTAATTCCTTCTTAGCTCCTGTATAAACAATACATAGGATAGATTAATTAACAATACATGGATAGATTAATTAAGAGTTCATGCAAACAAGGCCTTGAACCTATAGTGTGACTGGAAAACAACTCATGAAGCCTTGTGCTGCACCAATTGAAGTACAATATTTAGGTAAAGGATATTGCCTTAGAGTCTCCCCTCTGGTGGGAGCATGTCTGGAGTATTACATTCATTCTGGATATCACAGTGCTCTATGCTATGTTTTGAAGTGGACGTTGACAAAGAATCCACACAACGGAAGGCACATGGGTGGTACATAATCTTGGAAAACATCGTATGAGGAATAGTGGAGTGGAGACTATTTAACCTTCAGAGGATCACATTTAGGGAAGACCCAGCATCACAGATTTGAAGAATGAGAATAACCTACTCTTCATCTCTTACTTAACCTCTGTCTTTTACAGATGAGAAAACAGGCCCAGAAAAGGGCAATGCCATGCTGGTCTCCATCTACAGTCTTGCTTAAGCCTGGTGGTTTTATTCCTGTAGTACCAGTATTCACTACACAGCTCAGTTTATGCTCTGGTCAGCTGTTGATTCCAGTTATCAGAAGGATGGACCTTTTCTGCCCTCAAAACGATCTGAGTGTTAGAAAGAAGAGCAGGCCAAGAGTCTAGTTCTTTTTCCTTTATCTATTGCCTGGAAAATCCCTGCTTATCCTTCAAGGCAGCTCAAATGTCACCTCATCCCTGAGCTCTCTGTAAAAAGTGAAGTAGAGGTTTCTCTTCAAAGAGACTTTCCTCCCCATCTAATTAAGAACAAATGTAACTTCTCTTAGAAGCAAAATTTATTCAAAGACCTGTGCTAACATTCTTAAATATCTGCTAGCCGTAATAAAGAAATCAATATACTTTGTGTTCTTAGCTCCCACAATTCAGCCTAAATATTTGCCCTGGCATGCTTATACTGGTCCAAGCAAGCCTTAGGTCATAGCCTGTTCCTCTTCCTTATTTGGAGGTGTTTTTACCTTCTAACACCTCACAGTCCTCTTTGAAAATTAATTACATTCTCCCATCATTTCCCACAACTTTCTGGAAACATCTCATTGTATCATCTATCACTTGAATTGTAATTGTTTACTTATACATCCATCTTTCCACTAGATTTTGAGCACCTGGTCCAGCATGGCTAAAGACGAGGCCTGGCTGATACTATGACTGGGCATCCACATATGACCTCTCCATTTGACAAGGGCTTCCTCACAGCATGGCTGCCTCAGGGTAGTCAGGACCTATGAACAAGTGTTTCTGTGCACAAGGCAGATGCTGCATGGCCCCTTATGGCATTTCTTTGGAAGTCACATATTGTCATTCCTACCACGCTGCCAAGATTCAAGCGAAGGGGCCATAGAAGCTGCCTCTCCATGAAAGAATTGTCGAAGAATCTGCAGTCATGCTTTAAAACTGCCACCAGCTGACTGAAAACAAACTAACAAATACATAAAATACTACATGTAATATGTTTAGTGGTGATACACGTTATAAAGAAGAATAAAGTAATACTGGAAATAGAAAGGACTGTGACTTGGGGAACTAGGGTTGTGATTCTAAATAGGGTAGTCAGAGAAGGCTTTATTGACAAACTGGTGTTTGGGCAAAAGTTGAAGGAGGTGAATGGACTATGCTGATCCCTGGGCATGACCACACCAGTGAGAAGGAACAGCAGTGCAGTGGCTCTGGGGCAGCACTGAGCCTGGCATGTTCACAAAATACCAAGAGGGCCAGTGGGGTAGGGGCAGAAGAAAGCAGCAGTTGAGGGATAGAAGGTGATAAAGCGGGAGACTCAGATCCTGTCGGGCCTTATAGGCCACTAAAAGGACTCTGGGCTTGACCTTGGGTGACATGGAAGCCACTGGAAGGTTCTGAGCAGAGGATTGAGTGTATGCCAGCTGTTAACAACATCACCAGATCAGATATAGCTGAAGGGTAAAGCGAGGAGACTTTAGAAGGCCAGTGTGATGTTCACAAGAGAGTTCATTGGCTAGGGGGATGTCGTAGAGGGAGTGAGGGAAAAAAGGCCAGATTCTGCATGTATTTTAAAAATAGAGCCTGTAGGATTATACTGCTGGAATGGATATAGGTTTAAGAGAAAAATGCAACTCAAAGATAACTCCAAAGCTTTTGGTCCGAGCAACTGTTTGAAGTTATGTTAACTGAGCTGAGGAAAGTTTTAGGGAAAAGATTAGGAATGTAGTTTAGGATATACAGTCAGTTCTGCTATAATATGTGCTCCTAAATATTACCACAAAATTACACAATAAAAATCACCAGGCTGATGAAGCAAAAAAATGGTATTGAGGGCATAATACTCAAAAATGTCCTCAGTGATGCATTTAAAAAAGAAAGAAACCTAATGCAAATAGAAATACAGTTTTACACATACTAAATGGTTAAGATATGCATAAATACTACAATTAGTGAGTGAGGTACATCACCTTATAAAGATCTGAAGTTTGTGTGTGGAAGTAGCCTGCAGGGATGTTATTGTGAAGTGGTGAAATAGGGTTATCTGAAAAATAATAGGAAGTTTCTTTCAGTAACACCACATGTGGATGGGTGTGGCCTCTTAGTCCTTTGTTCAAATTGGCATTGAACATCACAGTTAAGTGAGCTCTCTCAGGCTGGAATCCTGGTACAAGTTGTTCTTCCTTTGAGACGTAGGTCCTCAAATGTATGCATTTATAATAGTTACCTGTTTCATCAAAATTGCAAATTTGGTCCAACTTATAACTATCTACTTTAACTTCTGCATTGCTGGAAATTTTTCTGCAAATTCCTCATATGCCTGATAGCTGGAGGCTTTCGAAACGGCAGCAATGTCTGAAATCTTACAACCAGGCATCAATAGTGTGAAAAGACGTCACTTCTGCAGGATTTGAGGATTGGAGATTTCCTTTCGAGTCTTTTGTGTATAGACAGTGCCTTGTCATGAGAAAGATTTTTCCTGTACTTTTAACTATTTGGTCTTTATACATTCAATTATCTTTCCATTTATTTTGTATTTCTAGTCTTTGTTCTTACTGTCAAAGTTGTCCTAAGCATGGATTTTTTAAAATTTCATTTTTGTGGCATTGTCTGTCATTGTCTACAATGTGAATTCCCTTATGCCTATTGCTCAGGAGATATCACATAGAGCCAGTCCTGCATGACGCTGTTCTGCATGATGCTGTGTTAACAGAAACATGTATCAGAACTTTGTTCATACTGATTTGTCAGCTACAAAGGGAGCACATCATTCCTTCCAATCTGCATGGTTTGCAATGAACGTGGTGCTGTGCAAAACCAAGATTGCTTATATCCTCCCAATTTTTTTTTTAAACCCCACATTGCTTTTTCAAACATCTCCTTGATACTTAAATATTTCTCCAGGCTGGGTGTGGTGGCTCACGCCTGTAATCTCAGCACTTTGGGAGGCTGAGGTGGGCGGATCACTCGAGGTCAGGAATTTGAGACCAGCCTGGCCAACATGGTGAAACCCTATGTCTACTAAAAATACAAAAATTCACCAGGCATGGTGGCGCATGCCTGTAATCCCGGCTACTCAGGAGGCTGAGGCAGGAGAATCACTTGAACCCGGGAGGTTGGGAGAAAGAGTCTGCAGTGAGCTGAGATCGTGCCATTGCATTCCAGCCTGGGTGACAGAGTAAGACACCACCTCAAAAAAAAAAAAAAAAAAAAAAAAATTATCCTTTTGTATGCACTGCTTGGTGTTTTTGAGCCAGGACACTTAGATCTATGTTTGGGATATAGAATGAGAGTTTTTTTTGTTTTTGTTTTTACATAGAAAAGTTCATGAAGGCGAAAGAATAGTCAGACATAACTTAGTGGGATAACACAATTTGAGGTGAGGTGGCTGATGGGTGGTGCATGCTTGTGTGCATTTTGTGTATTCCTATGTGGCTCAGCTGGATGTAGTTTTCTGCATTCACCTAGCATTTCTGACAGACAAAATTGCACATAAGCAAAGGTGAAATTGGTGTTACGCTCAAATTATACCCTAGTGTATCAATCACGTTGGAAGAAATTAACAATTTTAAAATGTTAGAGCAGAACTAGCTGTGTTGAGCTTGAGATGCTTATTGTCATGCAAATGGAGATAATGAATAGACTTTTGTCTAGAATTCAAGGAAGGAATCAAAACTGGAGATATAAATGAAGGCACCATCAGTTTAAATATATATTTAAATCTATGAAATCATCCAGTGATTGAGTATGGATAGAGAAGTGATGCAGACTGAGGTCTTCTAACTTCTAAGGATTAGAGAGAGAAGGAGCAACTGGCAAAGGAACCTAAGAAAGAACAGATGGTGATGAAGGAGCAAAACTGAAGATGGTTCTAGACACAAAGAGATCAATGTGTTTTAAGGAGGAAGGAATGACTAGCATTGTTAAATGCCGCTGGTAAGTCAAACAAGACGAGGACAGAGAATTGACAGCTGGATTTAGTCATGCAAAGTTTATTGGCTACCTTGAAAATAAAGGTTATGGTGGAGTAATGGGAGAGAAAGCCCAGTTACAGAGGGTTTGAGAGAGAAAGGAAGGAAAGGAAAGAAACTGAAGGGTATGAATGACTCCATCAAGAAGAGCCAAGAATTGGGAAAAAAATTGGTATGGGATATGGGCTCCAAAAAAATTTTTTTTAGGGTTTTAAAAACATTTTGATATAGTAAAATGTATAGCAGATGTGTATGCTGATGGAAATGGTAAGAAGAAAGGGGAAAAAATGATGATGCTTTGAGGAGGGGAAATAATTGTAGGAGATCAGTCTTTCAGCATGTGGCAGGGAAGGATGGGATCCAGAATCCAAGTAGAGGAGCTGGCCACAGACAGGGGTGCAGGCAGTTGGTTCACGGAAGCAAGAGGGAAGTCAGAGAACAGAGGTACAGGTACGGGTAGGTATGTACACCAGGTGACAGGAGCTCTTCTCATAGCTGTGTTTTCCTCAGTGAAACAGGAAGCAAGTTCATCAGCATAAGGACTTGGAGGGTAGGGAGATTGAGGAGAGGTATAAAGTTACGAAACAGTTTTCCAGGAAATAGGAATAAACTAGGAAAATGTAGTAAGGTGGCTGGGCGGCCGTAAGGGGCCCAGCGGAAACTAGTGTTCATGAGAGGATAATGGAGGGGTAATCCTGTAAAGGACTTGGAACAGTGCCTGGCACATCATAATAGCTCGATCATTGATAGCCATATATTATTATCATTATACCACACTCTTCACTCTTAAGGAATTTTTTTTTTTTTTTTTTTTTTTTTTTTAGACGGAGTCTAGCTGGAGTGCAGTGGTGCCATCTCGGCTCACTGCAAGCTCCGCCTCCCAGGTTCACACCATTCTCCTGCCTCAGTCTCCCCAGTAGCTGGGACTGCAGGCGCTGGCCACCATGCCCGGCTAATTTTTTGTATTTTTTTAGTAGAGATGGGGTTTCACCGTGTTAGCCAGGATGGTCTCGATCTCTTGACCTTGTGATCCACCCGCCTTGGCCTCCCAAAGTGCTCGGATTACAGGCATAAGCCACCGCGCCTGGCCACTCTTAAGAAATTTTAAGCAATCTTGAAAGGGGGGAAGGAAATTTAATACTGAACGAGTGTAGCATGTTACAAGAATTTTTTTTTTTTTTTTTTTTGTTTTTTTTTTTTGAGACGGAGTCTGGCTCTGTCGCCCAGGCTGGAGTGCTGTGGCCGGATCTCAGCTCACTGCAAGCTCCGCCTCCCGGGTTTACGCCATTCTCCTGCCTCAGCCTCCGGAGTAGCTGGGACTACAGGCGCCCGCCACCTCGCCCGGCTAGTTTTTTTTTGTATTTTTTAGTAGAGACGGGGCTTCACCGTGTTAGCCAGGATGGTCTCGATCTCCCGACCTCGTGATCCGCCCGTCTCGGCCTCCCAAAGTGCTGGGATTACAAGCTTGAGCCACCGCGCCCGGCCACAAGAATTTTTCATTACCATTTCCCACTACAAGCCCCTGCTTTTAACTAGATCAGAGCGTGTATACTGCTTGAAAGACATACTCTAGGGCTACTATGCAGACTGAACAAGCTGTGTTGTGTACAACTCTGGGGGTGCCATTCACAGTGTGGCCCACGTTGAGCTTCCATAGCACCCTGTGTCCCTGGTAACAGGGGTCAATCTTATGATAGACATATGGGCCAATCAGATTATTTTGGTACATTGGTGTAAAGAGCTGGGAGAGAGAGTTTTCTTTCTCTTTGGTTGCCGAAGCTGGGAGATGCTGTATACCATTGTCCCGCAGATGGTTTCAACTGAGTTTCGACACACGTCCAACTGATGCTCTCCATTCCTTCTTTAGAACATACTACATGATGCTAACAGTACCTGGAATATTTGCTCACTGCTTCTAGTTTACTCTCTTGTTTTGCTACGTCTGCTCTTAGTGGTTATGTCCTACGGAGAATTAGTTGCATTTATTCCCAAACCTGTTTATGATTCTGTTCTTTACTATAATTTTATAGTATAATGTATGCTGTATAAATCAATAAAAGTTACATGAATATGTAACTAACTTTTATTTTCCGGGTAGCCAATAACCTCTTCATGGCTAAATCCAATTATAATTGCTCTGTCCTCGTCTTGTTTGACTTATCCTCAGAGTTGTACCTGTGAAAATGAAGTCAAATGCTTTGGAAATACTTGATGAAGGCAAAGTATTGCACAAAATAAAGTTGTGATCAATTTAAGTGTGGACAAGAAAACTTTACAAGATTGAAAAAATCATAAAAATTTAGATTTAAAAGCATCTGTAAGTTCTCCCTCCACTGTAAAGAAACCAAAACTAAAAATTATAGACAATGCACTATGGAGTGGTTTATGCAAGAAAGATAACTCAGAACTATAATCAGAGAGAACTTGGTCTTTCATCAAACAATTGGTGAATAAATGTACATTAAAATGTTTTTAAGTAAAATAAAATGTTTAAGATATGTACATATCATTTTTATAATTTTGTGCTTTAATCAACTTTTTTTTTCTTCTTTGAGACAGAGTCTTGCTCTGTTGCCCAGGCTGGAGTGCAGTAGTGCAATCTTGGCTCACTGCAACCTCCACCTCCTGGATTCAAGCAATTCTCTTGCCTCACCCTTCTGCGTAGCTGGGATTACATGCATACACCACCATGCCCGGCTAACTCTTTGTATTTTTAGTAAAGGCAGGGTTTCACCATGTTGGTCAGGCTGGTCTTGAACTCCAGACCTCAGGTGATCTGCCCACCTTGTGGTGGGATTACAGTCATGAGTCACCATGCCCGACCTAACTTTATAATTTATCTACCAACTCCCAGTCCTGACCTCATAGGATAAGAATGATTTTACAGCAGCTCTTAATAGTTGTATGTTCCAAATTCACTAGGGGGCAAGATATGGACAGTAGAAGGTCCCATAAATGTCACACCAGGGCAGGCATTGAATGGGAAGGTGAGGCTTAAGTCAAGGTCTGACCAGGAGTGTAGTTTATATTGTTGATGGAGAGTGTTCCTTGATGCTTCTGTAGATCTAAAGTGGAAAGAAAAATATTGAGGACTTTTAACTAAAACAGGAGGGTTGGTGTTTCCAGGCACAGTATGTAGATATGGGAGGTAAGACAGGCAAATAATTCTAAAGTTAGAATTCACTAGTCACACAGACAAACAGCCACAGGTGACCACTGATCCTGGGGGAAAGACTTTCTGCTGTCTGCCTCATTTCATGCTGCTAATAAGGCCTGAGTAGCCTCAGGCTCTAAGCTGCTACCCAGAGGCAGAAGGATATAAAAAGGCCTCAAGGTGAATCTTGACCCAATTCCAGAAAGCACGAGAGATGCTGAGATTAGTTCACATTGTGAAAGATTATAACATTAATTTTTAGCGTGTAGCTTAGTCTTGTTGAACAAAATTATTTGCAAGTAGGAAAGCAAAATACTCTCTATTTTAGAAAAATTATTTCAGGCCTGATTCATGACCTAGATTTTTCTGTATTCAAAACGAAGTCCATGTATACTCAACGCCAGCAGGCCTAGGAAAGGGTTTTCATTCCTATTCAAGCGCCACATGAAAAAAGCAAACCTTACACACCCACCTTGCACTTAATCATTATATGACCATAGTCTTTAAAGTCCTCATCAGTTTTACTAAATATCAGAGGCCTATTTTATGTATTTTGAGAATTACGCCATAAAGCTAGTTTGATCACTGATACAATAGAAGTCTAACTTGAATTCTTTGCTATATTCAGGATTAACTCTCCAGAGTTTTATGAGTTTTCTCAGGCAATTTGACTACTACTTAGGTATAATTATACTTGGCAATCAACTGTTACTTTTCTAAAGACATCCACTTGCTATGCAGCAGAATTAAATAGTAACCATGGAATCTGAATATCTTTTATTTCAACAAGAAATTTTGCAATCACATATGTTCCATTTGCTTGGACAGATACTAACCTGCTAGGCATCCCATGTTATTAACACCTATTTAGAGCAATGGCTAATATTTGTTTAAGGCTCTATGAAATCATTGCTCCATTTACAGAAGAAAGTGATTGTAATAAATATATAGAAGGAACTGGAGGTGTAACAGACTAAGTTCCTCCAAACATTTGGGGGATTTGCTCCTCAGTGGGAATCTGACTACACAGCTCCAAGGACAAGCAAGAAGTTCAATCAAGGAAGCTTCCTAATGATTTTAAAATTGCAAGTGAACATTTTCAGAACAGTTAAGTTACAACCTTTCATTTGTTTATTAGTTTTCTTTCTTCAACATCAAACATATTTGAAGGTTTTCTGAGGCAAGTGTAAAGATAAGATAGGACATGCTTATATGGAACTTAGAACAAGAGTTCAATTACACTTAAAAAGAAGCAGGCCGGCAGCCGGTGTGGTGGCTCACGCCTGTAATCCCAGCACTTTGGGAGGCTGAGGCGGGTGGATCACGAGGTCAAGAGATTGAGACCATCCTACCATCCTGGCCAACATGGTGAAACCCGGTCTCCAGTAAAAATACAAAAATTAGCTGGGTGTGGTGGCACACACCTGTATTCCCAGCTACTCGGGAGGCTGAGACAGGAGAATCGCTTGAACCCAGGAGGTGGAGGTTGCAGTGAGCCAAGATCATGTCACTGCACTCCAGCCTGGTGACAGAGCAAGACTCTGTCTCAAAACAAAACAAAACAGCAGGCTGGGCCCAGTGGCTCATGCCTATAATCCCAGCACTTTGGGAGGCCAAGGCGAGAGGATCACAAGGTCAGGAGTTCAAGACCAGCCTGCCCAACATGGTGAAACCCCGTCTCTAGTAAAAATACAAAAATTAGCTGGGTGTGGTGGCACGCGCCTGTGTTCCCAGCTACTCGGGAGGCTGAGACAGGAAAATCGCTCGAACCCATGAGGTGGAAGTTGTGGTGAACCAAGATTGTGCCACTGCACTGCAGCCTGGGTAGCAGAGTGAGACTCTGTCTCGAAAAAAACTAACTAAATAAATAAATAAAATAAAAAAATTAAAAAGCAACAAGGCAGTCCAATTCTAATTGCTGGTTGAGAGGTGCCCGACAGTAAGTGTCATGAATTACAGGGAGCAATGAATCTTCCTAAGTTACTGTGCAGGACGGCATCCAGGAAAAGCTAGGACTTCAGCGGGGTCCTGAAGGGAACACTAGAATAACCTAGGTAAAATGCATAGGATGAATGAGGAAAAGGAGAGAACAAGACAAGGGGATGGAAATGACGATGCTTGTTTAGAGAGCATTGACTCATCCAGGCTGCCTGTGACAGAGGGCTTGAGAAAGGAAGTTAATGACTAAATTGGTTTGCATGTGGTTGGTACTTAATATGTTTTTGTTTAATTTAACTGAAGGCACACTGGAGGACAGTCTTGAATACTAGCCTACAGGTGATGGAAAGTCTTTGAAGTCTATTGAGCAGGGGCCTGGCAAAATGAAATGACATCAGGAATTCCTGCTGTAGTTCAGGAATAACATAACAAAGGCCTAGATTGGGCCAGTCAGTGCATTGGCCACAGAGATTGGTTCAGGAAAGTAGAAATATGTATCAAATGTACCCGTGCAGAGTGAATCCCTAGATTTTTGTGAGATGTTTAGGAGAAAAAAAATTGGCCTCCGTGTGACAAAATTCTGGGCAATGAGATATTAATTTGAAGTTTTAGAGTGGGACTTCCAGGAAAACTCCTTTAAAAAGTTAAGCTCCACAGGTATGCACCATTTTTGCTCTTTTTGCTTTTTCCCTCATTCCTGAAAAGTGGAAGTGCTGACTGGAGCCATGAAAGAAGGGCCAGGAGACTTACCAAGACCTTGGTCTTGATGCTGAGCCACCCAACCAATACTAGCAAATATCTTCCCACCTCTTACTTACTACATGAGAAAAACTAATGCCTATCTTATTAAAGCCACTGTTATTTGGATTTTCAGTTACAGATAGCAAATCAGCTTCTGCTCACTTCTTGACCTTAATTTTCCAGTCTCTTCTCCCTCATTCCATTCCCTTATCCTTCATTTACACTTTCTGCTGTAGCAACAGCAAACTACTTTCAGTCCCACCAAGAGCCATGTCTTCTTGCTTACAGGCCTTTTATTAACTATATGCTATTCCCTGAGCTCCCCTCTCAATTCACACTCTTCTCCTGGCTAATTGTTATTCAACCTCTAGGTCTCACTCAAGATGGCACTTCTTCCTTAGAGATGTCACTTTCCTAACCCCTACCACCACCACCATCTCACCTATTTTCTGGATGTAAGGCCTTTCCTATGTATTCTAAAGCATGTGTTACTCTCCATGAGAAAAGTTATACATCAAAGGGTTCTTCTGAGAATGCCATGCCTTCAATATGCTCAACATATGGGAAAAGCACAGTGGGGTAGGAAGGTGTACACATCCAGGTTAGTGGTGTAGTTTCAGTCTTTCCCAGAGAGCCTTGCTGCCTGATGACCTGTCAGAGAACTGCTGGATTCCATTACTCCCAAGAGATGATCTTTCACCCAATAGAGTGGAGAACAAAAAATAGAGCAGCTTTGTTCTTATCCTTGACCATATTGTTCTGACAGTCCACTTAAACCATAGGCAGGCTCAGCCTATCCTTTCCCTCTGGAAATTTAATCTTTAGTTCACTTTAACATTCTGTGATGTAAAAGAGCCAACAGCATCTATTGTCAGTTTTATTCTTGTTTCAACCTTTATAGCAATATATTTTATATTTAAAAATGAGCATTGTGTGCTTGAATAATTTTCTCTACCTTGTATTCCTTCCTTTTGCTTCTCTCTTTTCAAAGTGTTGGTCAGTCCTACTCTCATGGTCTCCAAAAACATTTGTAGCAGGTCTGGAACAGTTGAGGAAGTTCTGGCTGTGTCCTGCAAAAGTCTGAGCCCTTAAGGAAATGCTTCTTTGCCCCTTTTTTTCTCTTTCTCTAGACCAGAAGAGGATTACCTGTCCCATTTGTGGGGAGAAAAAGCAGAATGTGAGACAGAGAGGTGGAAACAGAGTTGAGGTCTGAGAGGGTGAGAACCAGGAGCAGAGGGCACCAGTGCAGCCCTTTCCAGAAGGCCAAGGGAAAATAGCTGCATAGTGCATCTGGGGAAGGGACTACATGCTTCTGAGCAAACATTTCACTGGCGCACATGAGGCATGGAAATAGCAGAGAGGCGGTCTTTACACAGACAAGCAAGATGGATGTCACCATGGTGATGTGTATGAACAAGCAGAAGTTGTTCTTCTGCTCTCCCACCACCCCGTCTTGAGGTCTGGGAACTTCTGGAACAGAGTTCAATGTCCAAGAACTCTGGCACCTACACTGGGAGGAAGGGGGAGAAGCCCAGGGAAGATCAGCGTTGTCAGGGTGACTGACATCACCCTGTGTTGTGTTGGTTGTGTCCTACACAAAAGTGCCTGGCCAAGGGATGGGGGTAGAGGGTGGGTAAAATCCAGTGTACTCTGCAGCCCAAGCACTGCACCTAGAGGAAGAGGCTTTGTAATTTGCCCACCCAAGGTGTGTTTTGTGATTCTACTCTCTGGAAGAGGTGCTTTCTGGAAAGTATGTGCTTGTGGAGCCCTGAAAGTTAACTACTCCCACCCACCCAGAGTCAGAAATTAATGTAAGTTATAGAGAAGTTCCATTTTCCACTCCTGAATTGTGAGTTCCATATTTACCATATAATGTTTGCCAGGCCTACATGATGAATTGCTGAGAAAATCAAATGAGATAACATATGTGAAGAAATTGTTTTAAAACTGATGAAATGCACACAAATTTAAAGTATTATCATCAACAGCTTTGAGCTTTGGGGCCAGAACACTTCCTTTTGGTTCATGTCATCAATATAAAACATTAAATTTTTCTTTGTACTTTACTTGGAAGTGGGAAGGGCTCTGCCTACAAAATTGCACATGCACTTTATTTATGTCATTGCAATTTGCTATGGAATTGTCATTCTAGGCCCTTAGATCATTTGTTTATTTAACAAGCACAACACATGTTCTATGTACTATTAAATGAACACTGATGACACTAAAATTAAAAAATATAAAGTGCCATGAAACTATTATATTGTTCTCAAAGGAATCAGAAAAGCGAACTGTCACAATGCCAAAATAATTTCCTCTGTTGGAACATCAGAACAAGTTTAAAAGGAAAATATTGTTTGTACATAAAACTAACTGGTTTTGCCCTACATTGCCACAATAAGTTGAATCATATCCATAGAGCTGTACACAGGAACTCTATTTTTGGAATGGAATCCAATAAAACTTCTATTTTGGCTTTATAAAGGTCTTTCTCTCTTTTCCATTCCTAGCTCATTTTATTTTTTAAGCTCTAACTAAAATTACTTAGTAAATTATTTTTCGAGATGTGAATTCATTTAAAAAGTTGGTCTGCTGTAAAATATCTTTTTGCCATCAAAGTCGAATGAGCTTCCTCATATTCTTTTGTTTAAAGATGATGGAAACTAGTAGGAGAGAGAACTTGGTGGGGGGAATGTTCAGAGCCTTCAGTACAGCCTGTGACAGGAAGTCCCAATGGAGCAAGCCACAGTTACAGGAAGTGAGGAGCCTTTCTTCCCAGAGTCTTCTGCAGCTGTGTGGATCGAGGAGGCCACATTCTTGATTTGACCTCCACTTAATTACTCTGACTAACAAGGCCTCAAACTTTGTCCCAAAGTTGTAAGACTATTAAGTAATTAATTAATTGAATTTTTTTTTTTTTTTTCCAGACAGTCTAGCTCTATCACCCAGGCTGGAGTGCAGTGGCACAATCTCAGTTCACTGCAACCTCCGCCTCATGGATTCAAGCAATTCCTCTGCTTTGGCCTCCCAAGATACTGGGATTACAGGCACATGCCACCACACCCAGCTAAGTTTTTTGTATTTTTGGTAGAGACAGGGTTTCACCGTGTTGGCCAGGCTGGTCTGGAACTTCTGACCTCAAGTGATCTGCCTGTGTGGGCCTTCCAAAGTGCTGGGATTCCAGGCCTATTTTTTGATTTAAAGAAAAGTTTTAACCTGGTCATGGTGGCTCATGCCTGTAATAAAATATCATATAATACATGTTAATATCATATATGTTATATATTATAATATCATATATGTTATATATTATATAACTTTTATTTATAATTTTATAAATGTAAAATTTTATGAATTTTATAAATAATTTAAATGTAATACATATTATAATTTAAAATTTTATAAAATCATATATATAGTTATATATTTTATATATATAATGACTTTTCTAATACCCAGGGTGGGATAAAATGTCCCAACAAGATACATTTACTTTTGACCTTCAGAGAAAAAAAAAAAGGGATTTCAAGCCTTTTAAAATAGAGGTACCTTTAAACAAAAGGAAACATATTAAAGTTGAGAGAAAAATTTTCAGTGATAGAAATGAGATGTTCTGAAATGATTGCCTTTGTTTCCAACATCACAGTGCTCAACTGCCAAATAAATTAGGACCTTTGGGGAAACCATAAAAGCTCATCATTTAAATGTACATTAATTCTTCTAGATCCCTGGGTGTCATTAAGTAAATTACCATCCCAAGACACCTTAGGGTGTCTTTGGGGCCTGAAAATATATATGCTTATATGCTTTTCTCAAAGAAGGACCAGATCCCAGGATGGTTGGCCTGCCTGCCCTTCTCCCTGGGAATGTCAAAATCAATCTATTTTAAACTCACGTTTAATTCTAGGAGGCTGCTGTATATCAGTGCCAGGAACCAGCTTTTGCTGAATTGTAATTGTGTGCTTTATAAAGGTTTGATACGATTGACTCTTCACCCTGAAAGTTTCCTAACACTAGACCAGTGTTTCTCAACATTATAAATTATTGTTCTGATAAGGAGTCCCTGTAGACATTTATTTTTCCAATTGCCACTGATAAGGACAGAAGGCAGGGAAATATGGGTAGAAGAGGGTGGTTCCCTGGGAAAGGCCCCACCCACAGCCCTAAATGAAAACTTCATATCCCTGTTTTCCTGCCTGAATGTTGCTTTTTTCAAAACCACCCTGGCCTGCCACACCCCCCATCCTATACTCATAAAAACCCTAAACTCCTCTGGCAGAGGAACAGAGTGGGATGGCAGAGAGAGACAGAAGAGAAGAAGTATCTGCATGTAGAAGAGGGAGCTGGATGGTCAGAGCAGAGTTTGACTGGGGACAGCCGAATTCCAGGGGAAGATTATCTTCCCATTCCATCCCCTTTTCAGCTCTGCATTCCACTGAGAGCCACCATCATCACTCAGTAAAACCTCCGCATTCACCATCCTTCAAGTCCGTGTGTCCTGATTCTTCCTGGATGCTGGACAAGGACCCAGGTACCAAGAGGGCAGGGTGTAAAATGCTGTCACCTTGACTCTCCACTGAGCTGTTAATACTTAGCTGTCCGTGGACAGCAATTGCTAAAATAGCATTAATTGTAACACACCCCTAGACACTACCGTGGGGCTGGAGCCCCAAAGCACTCACCCTGGCCTCAGCACCCATTCACTTGTGTGCTCCCCCTCTCATAAGTTTGAGTGCTGCGGCCAAGTAGGTGAGCCACACACCTGTCACAAGTCCCATAAGGGGTCCAGGGAACTCTCCCATCTCACCACCCCATCTCCAGAAAATAAATACTGGAAAATAAGACTGTGTCAGGTAGGTGGAGCCATATTTAAGTTACTATCCCTGTTGAGAATATATGCATGAGAGCAGGATTTCTCAATCTTGTCACTTATCAACATCTGGGGCCAGATAATTCTTTGTTGTAGGGGCTGACCCACGTATAGTAAGATGTTCATAGTAGGATGCTTAGAGCATCCTTGGCCTTTGCCCACTAGATGCCAGTAGTACCCTCTCTCTACAAGTTGTGACAAACAAAAATATCTCCAGACATTGCCAAATGTCCCCTAAGAGACAAAACTACTCCCACATTGTATCAGATATGTAAAAAGAAGAAGGTACATAAAAGTGTAAGAAAAGTCAGAACTGCATTTTTTGGCAAAGTGCAGACAAAACTATTTTTTAAATGTGAACTAAGGAAAAGGCTAGGTAAGAGGAGGTGAAAGGCACAAGACAATACTATAGCAAGAAAAGTGAAGTGGGAAAGGCAAGGCTGTGTGGGGACAGGGGTGAGAGAATGGTTGGGAAACCAGATCATTTATTATTTGTCCTGGAGGGCAGGCAGCTGACCTCACTCTGCTCACCTATCCTGCCCCCTCTGTCCTCAGGGCTCCCAACACATTAAGGGCCTGATGGCAGTTTGTTTGCTTATGTTTTATTTATAACTCTGTGGATTGGTTTCTTGACTTTTAATCATTAGCTCTGCCTTTTTTTACTGAAAGAGTCTTAGGGAAATACTGGCAGGGTTTGTCCTGACTGGGTTGAGTTGCCAGGCAACCAGGCCTCAGGTATAGCTGGAGTTATCCAAGTGAATGAGAACTTTGACTTCCTTGCCAATCCCTTTTCGTAATCAGTAGCACTCATCCCTTCCTAACTGATTCTCAACAAGTTAAGAGATGATCTAGACCAGTCTTTTGCAAAGAGCTCCACCTCCACAACACACAGAGTAAAATTTTGCTTTAATCTGTTTGGTGCATATCTGTAAGATTTTACTTGAAAAAAGAATTCCTGCATTTAAAATAAAAACATTGATCTTTTAGGGACTGTTAATGACATCCTAGGCCCTCACTTTGCATGCAGTGCTGATAAAAGGGCTAAAAGTATTACAGCAAACACACATAAAATAAGCTACACGTACCTCACTACATCTTATCGCAAGGAATCCTGTGAATCTGAGGGACCTCATTTGAAACCAGCAATCAAAATGGTTTCGTTAGGAAATCCCTATGCTGATGACAGGCCCACCCAAGAATGGACATCAGTAGCTTAGCATCATCAGTAACAGCCCTACTTAGATTGGTAGGAGCAGATTTAATCTCTACCTGTAAGAGTTAGATAATACTAAGGACATTTAGGAAAAGTATAGCAGAAATGTGTAAAAGGTAGGAACCAGAAGAAAAGGATTAAATAATGTTAGTTTGTTTTCTTAAAAGGGAAAGGCCAAGAGATAATTTAATACACAAAAGGGAGAAAGATGGTTATTAGTTTACATGTTTTTAGATGTCATGAATCTTACATTTAATCTTTACAGTAAACTAGAGTGGAAGGTTACCATTTGGCCCCTAATAGTCATTCTTCCCTTTCTTGCATGGTAGTAAAATTTTCAGCTGCCCTGATGGCCATGCAAAACAAACACTAACTTTTCCAGCCACCATGTATGTGGTTGTTTATCTAAGTTCTGGTTGTTAGATGAATGTATTGTGATAGACGTTGAGACCCTTTATTCTCTGTTTCTTTCCTCCTGGCTGCTGGCTGGAGAGTAAGCATAGTAGCTCAACCAGAAGCAACCATATTGGACTTTGGGGGACTTTGGAATTGAGGGCCACTAAGGGCAGAATCACAAGATGAAAGGAGCCACAGTCCCTAAAGGCATGGAGTGCTATACTGACTCTGGACCAGCCTCCAGACATACAGATAAGTGTCTATCTTGTTTGAACCACTGTTATTTGGGATTTTTCTGTCACTCCTAACTTAACCTAATCTTTTTTTTTTTTTTTTTAAGACGGAGTCTGGCTCTGTTGCCCAGGCTGGAGTGCAGTGGCCGGATCTCAGCTCACTGCAAGCTCTGCCTCCCGGGTTTACGCCATTCTCCTGCCTCAGCCTCCCGAGTAGCTGGGACTACAGGCGCCTGCCACCTCGCCGGCTAGTTTTTTGTATTTTTTAGTAGAGACGGGGTTTCACCATGTTAGCCAGGATGGTCTCGATCTCCTGACCTAGTGATCCACCCGTGTCGGCCTCCCAAAGTGCTGGGATTACAGGGTTGAGCCACCGCGCCCGGCCAACTTAACCTAATCTTAACTCATAAACCTGGATAATGGCCATTAACCTCCTCTCCAGATAAGGAAATAGAGGCTCAGAGTTGTTAAATAACTCAAAGCCATGCAGCTAATAAAGTTCAGAGTGCTCTGTACTACACTGTGTTTAAATTATTGTATAAATTTAGAGCTAGATGGTAGAATGAAGCTTATTATTGCTGTTCGCTATATCTGGGACAAACAGGACATAGGTTTATCTTACAGTAAGAATTTGGTAAACCTGTCTTATCACCCAGTCCCCAATTAGGAGAAATCAATCTCCATTAGTAAATTTGTGTCTATGGTTTAAATGTAGACCTGCCTAACAAAGAGGGGTGATCCAAATTTAGTAAATTTTCTTTGCACAAATGTTCAATGAGTATCTTCTAACTGCAAGGCACTGTTCTGGAACTGGAGATACAAAAATGAACAAAATAGAAATAACTCTTGCCCTTACACAGCTTTTTTTTTTCAGTAAAAGTAAACATATGATACATAAAATAATAGTCAACTGATAATATTTTAGGCAGTGATAAGTGTTGTGAAAAAAACTAAAGCATGGAAGGGAGATAAGGAATGTCACTTTTAGTAGTGATGGTAGTGGGGTGTGTTTGTGGAGGGATGGGGAAATGCATTTTGAAAAGAATATTCAGGGAAGGCCTCACTGAGGTGACATTTGAACCAAGACACAATTTTGGTAAAAGAGTGAACAAGGTGACTATCTGTAGAAAGAGCATTTTAGGCAGGTGAAACAGTCAGGACTAACACTCTGAGGTAGGAGCATGTGTTATATGTTAGCATCGCAAGGAAGCAGAGTATGAAATATGAGATATGGTCAGAGAGATGATTGCAAAGAGCCTTGTGGGTCGTTGCAAATAATTTGACTTTTACTCTGAATGGGGTGAGAAATAAATAGAGGGATCTGATCAGAAGAGTTAATGATTGTGCTTAAATATTAAAAGGAGACTGCCATGTAGAAATTTGACTAAAGAGGCAAGAGAGGTAGCAGGAAGAACAACAGGAGGCTACAAGAGTACTCTAGGTGAGAAATGATGGCAGATTCTGGTTCCAGGAATGGCAGAATAACAAGTATCAGATTAAAACCTCTCACAGATAACAAGTATAAACTCTGAAAAATTTTTTAATTTTAAGGCATATAAAGTGACTCGACCAGGCAGAAATGGCAGTGAAGTCAACCCTTAAAAGAAGGGAACCATGCTAAGTGAAATTGTGGATTTTCACTGGGCAGCAGGGTGTAATCTATATGACACCCAGCACTCACTCAGAAAGCATAGTCTTACTGACTTAGGGAGACAGAAGACAGAGTTTAGGGGTTGTAAAAGCAACTGAAACATGAGCAGATAAATGTCAGAAAAAAAAAGACAATACAGAGTAGAGGACCTAAAAATCTGCATATAAATTCCATGCAAGTCTTTGGATGATCTCTGAACTGCAGCAGGTGGACCCCATGGAAAACAATAGATTTAAAAACATAAAAACTGACTAGAGATTTTAACTAATTTGAAGTTTAAGTTCAGGTAAGTTAATTGCCTACTAGAATAACTGGATAACAGAATCCAAGAATCTCTGTAACATATCATCCACAATGTCTAGCACACAATCCAAATTACTAGACATGTAAAGAAACAGAAAAATGTGATTCACTTTAGAAAAAAGTAATCAATAGAAACTAATCCTAAGATGACCAGATATTAAAATTAACAGACAAGAACTTTAAAGCAGCTATTAGAAATATGCTCAGGGACTTAAAGGAAAATGTAGTCATAATTATTGTGAATCTCAGCAGTGAAATGGAAATGATAAAAAAGTGAAAGTTTTAGAATTGAAAAGTATCTCTCAAATGAAAAATTCACTAAGATGGGGTTAACAGTAAACTGGAGACAAAAGCAGAAAATTCAGTGACATTCAAGATAGATCAATAGAAATAATCTAATCCATGGAACAGATAGAAAAAAAACATGAAAAAAGTTTTGCTTTTTTTTAAATTACTAGAGTTTAAGTGACATATGGGAACAATATCAAACAGTGCAATATCTATGTAGTTAAAGCTACAGAAGAAGAGAGTACAGACCTGCACTACTGAAATAACAAGAGAAGACTTTCTTTCAAACTGAAGGGAAGTAACACCAGATAAAACCATAGACTTTCAGGAAAGAATGCAAAGCACTAAAATGGTAAACATGTGAGTAAAAGCATTTTTAAAATCTTTTTTATTTATTTAAAAATTTTCTCACTTTTTAAAGCAAATATTATTGTATTATTAAATTATGGAGTTTATAACATACATAAATAGAAAATACATGTGATGGATGACACAAAGGTAGCAGAAGGTAAATGTTGGAAGGCTCTTACATTTTACCTAAAGTTGAATAATATATACATATTTCTAAATTAACCAATAAGTTAAGGATACATATTGTAATCACCAGAGTAACCTCTAAAAAACAATTGCAAAGACGTGTAACCAAAGAGCTAATAGGAGTATTAAATGGGAATACTAAAATATATCTGATTAACCACTCTCCTCCCTCCAAAAATGACAGGAATACTAGAAATGGGGGGTGGGGGTGAATAAGAGACATAGATTACAGAAAAAAACAACTAGCAAAAATGGTAGTCCTAAGTTCAACTGTATCAATAAATACATTAAATGTAAAAAGGTATAAACACTCCAGTAAAAGGGCAGATATAATCAGACTGGAAAAAAAGTAAAGACTGCACTATATGTTGTCTACAAGAGATACATATTAACTATAAAGACACAGATAAGTTGAAAGTAGAAGGGTAGGCCGGGCACAGTGGCTCACGCTTGTAATCCCAGCACTTTGGGAGGCCGAGGCGGGTGAATCACGAGGTCAGGACATTGAGATCATCCTAGCTAACACAGTGAAACCCCGTCTCTACTAAAAATACAGAAAAATTAGCTGGGCGTGGTAGCAGGCGCCTGTAGTCCCAGCTGCTTGGGAGGCTGAGGCAGGAGAATGGCCTGAACCCGGGAGGTGGAGCTTGCAGTGAGCCGAGATGGCGCCACTGTACTCCAGCCTGAGAGACAGAGCAAGACTGCTTCTCAAAAAAAAAAAAAAGAAAAGAAAAGAAAAGAAAAGAAAAAAAAAACCCCAGAAAGTAGAAGGGTAGAAAAAGGCATACTATGCAAGCTGCAAGGCTAAGAAAATCGGAGTGGCTGTATTAATATAACACATAGTGGTCTTCTAGACAAGAACTATTACCAGAGATGAAGACTTTTCATAAAGACAAAACAAAGTCATCAGGACGACATAATCATAAATGAGGATGAGTATGCACTTAATAATGGAGCTCCAAAATGCATGAAGCAAAAACGTACAGAACTAAAGGAAGAAATAGAAAAATCTTCCGAGTTAGGAATTTTTAACACTCCCTTTCCAGTAATTGCAGAGCAGATAAACTAAAAGAAAATTAATAAGGGTACAGAAGACCTGAACAACCCTATCAACCACCTAAGCTCATTGATACTTATAGAACACTACATCTAACAATTCTAGAATACACATTTTTCTCCAATGTACATGGAACACTCACCAAGACAGACCTTATGCTGGGCCATAAGATAAATCTCAGTATACTTCACAGCACTTAGATCTTACAAAGTATATTTTCTGATCACATATAGCTAAATTAGAAATCAATAACAATAAGATACTTAGAAAAATTCCAAATATTTGGAATATTTAATATTACATATAATAATATTCAACATAAATTCCATATAATAAACATGAGTCTTACAAGATATTACAAGGGAAATTAGAACATTTCAAACTGAGTGATAAGAAAATACATCATATTTATGACATACAGCTAAGTCAGTTCTTAAAGGGAAATTTATCACTACAAATGCTTATATTTTAAAAAGATAAAAGATGGCCAGGGGCGGTGGCTGCCACCTGTAATTCCAGCACTTTGGGAGGCTGAGGCAGGTGGATAATTAGGTCAGGAGTTCGAGACCAGCCTGACCAACATGGTGAAACCCTATCTCTCCTAAAAATACAAAAATTAGCCAGGTGTGGTGACGCGTGCCTATAATCCCAGCTACTCAGGAGGCTGAGGCAGGAGAATGGCTTAAACCTGAAGCGGAGGTTGCAGTGAGCTGAGATTGCGCCAGTGCACTCCAGCCTGGGTGACAGAGTGAGACTCCATCTCAAAAAAAAAAAAAAAAAAAAGATAAAAGATTTAAAAATCAATGATCTAGGCCGGGTGCAGTGGCTCACGCCTGTAATCCCAGCACTTTGGGAGGCCGAGGCGGGCGGATCACTAGGTCAGGAGATCGAGACCACGGTGAAACCCCGTCTCTACTAAAAATACAAAAAATTAGCCGGGCGTGGTGGCAGGCGCCTGTAGTCCCAGCTACTCAGGAGGCTGAGGCAGGAGAATGGCGTGAACCCGGGAGGCGGAGCTTGCAGTGAGCCGAGATCACACCACTGCCTGGGCCACAGCGCAAGACTCCGTCTCAAAAAAAAAAAAAAATCAATGATCTAAGTTCTACATTAAGAAGATGGGGGGGTAGGGGGAGCAAATTAAACCCAAAGTAAGGTAAAGGAAATAATGAAGAGTAAAACTAACCTAATATAAGACAGATTAAGAATAAAGAAAATCCACAAAGCCAAAAGGTGATTCTTTGAAAGAATTGAGGAGGTTTTTGAAATGCTTTGCAAAAATTATTAAGAAAAGAAAGGGAGCAAACAGGAATTACCAGTATCCATACTGAAATATACCTTTCAGGCATTAAGGGATAAGGGCATGTTATGAACAACTCTATGCCAATAATCTCAACAATTTGAATGACGTGAAAGTGACACAAGTAAAATGGAACATAGCCTATATATGTTGAAGAAAATATGTTGATGCATTATCAAAAGAATTCCCACAACAGAGACTGCATGCCTAGGTGGTTTTACAAGCAAAGTCAACTAAACATTTAAGGAATAAATAATACCGGTCCAACACAAGCTCCTACAGAAACTAGAGGAAGAGAGAAGACTCATTTTATGAGGCCAGTATCACCCTGATAACAAAGCATCAAAAGAAGAGAAAATTGCTGGGTGCAGTGGCTCATTCCCATAATCCCAGAACTCTGGGAGGCGAAGGCGGGTGGATCACAAGGTCAAGAGATTGAGACCATCCTGGCCAACATGGTGAAATCCCGTCTCTACTAAAAATACAAAAATTAGCTGGACGTGGTGGTGCATGCCTGTAATCCCAGCTACTTGGGAGGCTGAGGCAGGAGAATTGCTTGAACCCGGGAGGCAGAGGTTGCAGTGAGCTGAGATTACGCCCCTACACTCTGGCCTGGCAACAGAGCGAGACTTCGTCTTAAAAAAAAAAAAATTACAGAACAATATCCTTCATGAACACATTTTTACAAAATCGTAGAAAACCAAATCCAGTAATATGTAAAAAGAATAATATTTCATGACCGAGCAGGATCTATCTCAAGAATAAGAAGTTGGTTTAACATTCAAAAATCACGTGATACAATTACCAGGATTAATAATTAGAATTAAGGAGAAAAAATATATTATCTTAATCAATACAGAAAAAGCCTCAATAATTTCAAAACCAACTCATGATTTTAAACAAACTAGGAATATAAGGAATTTTCTCAATTTGATAAAGGGCATCTATGACAAACCTACAGGTATTAATACCATCATGCCTTAATGATGACATATTACACCTTTTGCCCTAAGGAGCAAGAACAAGGCAAAGATACTCACTCTTGCTTCTAGTTAACATTGACTAGAGGGGTTAGCCAGTGCAATCAGGGAAATAAATGACATAAATGTTGAAAATTCAGAAGTAAAACTCTATTCACAGACAATATGATTATTTATGTAGAAAATCCTAAGGAAACTGTGGCAGACACACCCTAAGGCAGGGGTCTCCAAGTCCCAGACCAGGAACCAGTACCAGTCAGCAGGAGGTGAATGGCTGGCGGGCAAACATTACCACTTGAACCTCCTATCAGATCATCAGCAGCATTAGATTCCCAGAGGAGCATGAACCCTATTGTGAATTGTGCATGTGAGAGGTCTAGGTGGCGTGCTTCTTACAGGTATCTAATGCCCGATGATCTGAGGTGGAACAGTTTCATCCTGAAAGTATTCCCCACCTCCATCTGTGAAAAAATTGTCTTCCATGAAACCAGTCCCTGGTGCCCAAAACACTGGGGACAGCTGTGCTAAGGGACCCCAGTGAGTTATACCTTTATATAATCCCCTCTTCTTCAGTGTGCAGAACCTGTGACTTGCTTCTAGTCAATAGCATATGACTAAGGTGATGAATTGTTTCCATGATTATGTTACCTTAGGTAAGACTCTGTCTCAGCACACTGGAGGGACAGATTCTCCGGCTGGCCTTGAAATAAACCACTGTGTTGTGAGAGGTCTATAAGGTTCCACGGAAGTATTATTGGGCCAAGGTCATTCTGTCTGTGCACAGCAAGCCAATTGTTGTGATGACGGGTTTTGCACAAAAGTAAGAGTTTATTCACAAAGTAGCCAAGTGAGGAAGCAGGAGAACAAGTCACAAGTCAGCCTCCCTGAAGATGGGGTTTTAGGAATATTTATGGAATGGAGGAGCCAGGTGATCCAAGGTGTGGGAAAGGTGATTGGTGGACAGGAAATGTGAGATAATTGGGGTTTCTGCGCAAGTGTAATTAAGCTACTTGACTCTTCATGTGATGCATGTTCATAAAATGGTGGTGTCAGCATGATCCGAGGGTGGGGTTTTGGCTCTCTGACGTCAAAAGGTCACTCTTCGGTCACCCATACAGACCTGGAGTGGAAGGGTGGGTGGTCTCAACCAGCTTGAGTCGGAAAGAGCTGCTGCCTAGTTTCTGAAAAACAGCTTTAAGCACCTGTTGCTATAGTGACCCACCGTCAGAGATGTTATCAATGAGGAAGCTAGTGGGAGTTATGTATTGTTTGGCTTGCTAGTGGGAGTTTTAAGATCATCTAGAAGTAAGTGATTAAAAGCAAGCAAGGCCAGTATCCTTGACTGCATCCTGTAACCTTGCAAATTTTACATATTAATTATCATAGCTGCTGTGTGAATTTTCTACTGTTGCAAAACAACCACAAAATTAGTAGCTTATAATTGTAGTTTAGCTTACGGTTTCCATGGTTCAGCCTCTGGGCATGGCTTACCGGAGCCCTTGGCTCAGGGTCTCACAGGTTGCACTCCAGGTGTCAGTTGAGTTGCGTTTCTCTCTGGAGATCAGGGTCCTCTTCTGAACTTATGCTGGTGTTGAGAGAATTCAGTCCCTGTGGTTGTAGGGCTGGGGCATCTTGTTTTCCTGCTCAGCTGACATTTTGAGTGCAACCTGAGAGACCATGCCCAGAGGGCTCAGGTAAGCCATGCCCAGAAGGCTGAACCGTGGAAACCATGAGCTAAAACACAGTTATAAGCTACTAATTTTGTGGTTATTTGTTTTACAACAGTAGAAAATTCATATAGTAACTATGATAATTAATATGTAAATTTTGCAAGGTTACAGGATACAGTAAATATACAAAAATTAATTGTATTTCTGTATACTAGTTGCAAATAACCGAAAAAAATAGAATTTTAAGAATTTCACTTAAAATATCTTCAAAAACTATACAATTATTAGGAAAAACATATATATATATGTGTGTGTGTGTATATATATATTTTTAGATGGAGTCTCACTCTGTCACCCAGGCTGCAGTGCAGTGGCATGATCTCAACCCACTGCAAACTCTGCCTCCCTGGCTCAAGCGATTCTCCTGCCTCAGCCTCCTGAGTAGCTGGAACTACAAGCACATGCCACCATGCGTGGCTAATTTTTGTATTTTTAGTAGAGACGAGGTTTCACCATGTTGGCCAGGCAGGTCTTGAACTCCTGACCTCCAGTGATTCGCCCACCTTGGCCTCCCAAAATGCTGGGATTACAGGCATGATCCACCATGCCCAGGCATAAGTAATTTTTTAAAAAAGAAACATGCAAGATTTCTACACCAAAAATTACAAAACATGGCAGGGAGAATCTGAAGACCTAAATAAATGGAGAAATATACCATGCTGACAGCTTGGAAAACTCAAAATTAAAATGTGATTTATCTTGCCCATCATTCTCTTGCAGTATAAAATGTGCTGCACATCCTGGATTCCCTCTTCAGAACTGAGGCATTTCCTCAGCTGCTTGGAGTGTTGGCCACTGATGGTCCTCAGCTGAATTCCTTTCTTAGAATTGCTCTTGGCTGAAGAGAGCCCTTTGGGACAGGCTTCTTTCAACGATTGGTTGAAAGAAAATAAAGTCATAGCCCCCTTCCTTTAAGGTGGAACAATTCTGAAGGGTCATCTCAGCTTCAGAGCTCTCTATAGAATGGATGGAGGCCCTTGTTGCAACTGTGTTGCAGTTCAACTTCCCCCTCTGCCTAATCCTTCTTTCCTCAGGCCTCACAGGTATTGTTCATAAAAGCACTAGGTAATAAACTGCCTGGTTGTAAATAACAGAGTCTTAGAGTCTGTTTCCTGGGAACCTCATATAATAAAATACCTAAATTGATCCATAGATTTAAATGCAATTCCAATCAAAATCCCTCTAGATTGTTTTCTAGAAATAGGTAAGTTGATTATTAAGTGTATAGGAAATGTGAAAGACCTAGAAAAGCCAAAATAATCTTTAAAAATAAAAGCAAAAATAGAGGACACACACAATCTAATTTATAATCTAACTCTAAAACAAAAGAATCAAGCAAGTATGATATTGGCTTAAGATAAATATGGAATGGAACAGAATAGAGAATCCAGAAGTAAACCCAATTTGGCAAATTGATTTTTAACATGGGACCAATATGCCAATTTAATGGAAAAAGGAAAGTCTTTTCAACACATAGTTCTGGTACAACTGAATAAATACATAGAAAAAAATTATTTTCAACTTCTACTTTATACCATACACAATAATTAATTTGGGATGAATTATGGACCTACATGTAAGGGTTAACACTGGAAAGTTTTTAGAGAAAAAAAATAGAATATCTTTGCAAACTTAGAGTAGGTAAAGATATCTTATAGAGGATATAAAATGCAATAAACATAAAAAGAAAAACTGATAAATTGAATTTCATTAAAGTTAAAAACTTCTCACCAAAAAAATAGCCTTAAGAAAAAAAAAAGGCAAGCCATCAAAGAGAAAATATTTGCAATACATACATCCAACGAAGGACTTGTATCCAGAATATACAGAAGCTTCTACAGATCAATAATAAAAACACACACAACTCAGTAAAAATAGTGGGCAAAATATCTGAACAGACCATTATAAAAATATACCAATGGCCAACAGGCACATGAAAAGATGATCAACAGCATTTGTCATCAGAGCCATACTCATTTAAACCACAACGAGACATGCATCCAACTAAAGTTAAAATACTCAAGTGGCTTAAGGGCCAGGCATGGTGACTTATGCCTGTAATCCCAGCACTTTGGGAGGCTGAGGTGGGCGGATTGCCTAAGGTCACGGGTTCAAGACCAGCCTGGCCAAAATGGCGAAACCCCCATCTCTACTATAAATACAAAAATATTAGCCAGGCAGGTGCCTATAATCCCAGCTACTCTGGAGGCTGAAGCAGGAGAATCGCTTGAACCTGGGAGGTGGAGGTTGCAGTGAGCCGAGATTGTGCCATTGTACACCAGCCTGGGCGAAAGAGTGAGACTCTGTCTCAAAAAAAGAAAAAAATGCTTAAGGTAAGTGCTGGTAAGGAAGAACAATTGGAATTCACATACATGACTACGGGAATGAAAAATGGTACAAAAACTTGGGGAAAACTGACAGCTTATTAAAAGTTAAACCTACCTCTACCCTATACTTTCCTAGTTATAGAGTAACTTTCTAAAATAAACTACTTATACATGCAACAACATGGATGCACCACAAAAACATGGTGCTGAACAACAACAAAACAGACACAGAAGAATACATACTTCATGATTCAATTTTTTTTATGTTCAAGAACAGGTAAACTAACTTATGATGATAGACATCGGCACAGTTGCTTATGGAAAAGGTGAGCATTGACTAAAAGTTATTAGTTATTAGTTCATTTTCATACTGCTATGAAGAAGTACCTGAGACTGGGTAATTAATAAAGAAAAAGAGGTTTAATGGACTCACAGTTCCACATGGCTAGGGAGCCCTCACAATCATAATGGAAGGTGAAGGAGCAGCAAAGGCATATTTTACATGGCGGCAGGTAAGAGAGCATGTGTCGCGGAATTGCCCTTTATAAAACCATCAGATCTTGTGAGACTTATTCACTATCACGAGAACAGCACGGGAAAAAACCCACCCCCGTGATTCAATTACCTCCCGCTGGGTCCCTCCCATGACATGTGGGGATTATGGGAGCTACAACTCAAGATGAGATTTGGGTGGGGACACAGCCAAATCATATCAGGGTCATTGGGAACCTTCTGGGGTGATAAAAATATTCTGTATCTTGAGTTGGTTGATAATATATACATTTATCAGAACTCATTAAATTATAGAATTAAGACCACTTAATCTCACTGTATATAAAGTGAGGTTACGTTTAAAAAATCCATAAAAAATGCAGAATCCAGCAAGCACATATGCTTTTTACAGCAAGTATGAGTTAGCAATTCTGAAATTATTTTATGTGTGAGCAAATGAACATTTTATGTGTAAGCAAATGAATGAAATGAGTGAGCAAATATGCGAGCAAATGAATTATTTTATGTGTGAGCAAATTAGCATATGAGTTAACAATTCTGAAATTATTTTATATGTGAGCAAATGAACATGAAAACATATATATATATATATATATATTCACTTATGTATATAGAGGATGGTGGGAGCCAGGTTTCTCACTGCTGGAGAAGGCAGTTTCAAATCTGGACAATGGAAGGACTTGAATGGATCCTGCAGCATTGAATTAGAATTGGGAGTATCTGTATGAACTTACGTTTTTAAAGATAGGTAGATAAGTACATGATAAAGGTAGGTAGATAGATGATAGATTACATGATAGATAGATAGATAGATAGATAGATAGATAGATAGATAGATAGATACAAGATAGATGTTTTCTAATTTATGCCTACTGAGAAGGCCTAGAAGCAATAGCTCCTGTAGCAATGAGCATACAAAGAGTCCATAGCTTTGTTTCTAAATACTTTTCTCTACTTGAAGGAACCAGGGCTCTTTGCAGAAGTAGCTGATTCCAAGACTGGGGCAGGAAAAAGACAAAATGAGCCTGGAACATCATGCCAGAAAGTAAGGAAGAGCTTCAAGATAAATAGGAACATAGTAAAAGGACATAGGAGCCAGTTTAAAAAGGCTATCACTAGCCAAATCTGGCTCAAGAGAGAATCAAAATGTATTGGAAAATGTAAGGAATATAATGTGCTGAATAAGATGAGTCATTAAGTATACATGGATATAAATAAATATGTGATACATAAATAAATGGGAGAGAAAGGAAAGCTCTTCTGTACAGAATAATAGCAACAGATAAGTGTAGAAGAAATACTGGAATTTGAAAATTACCAATGGAAGCTAAAATTAGTGGTTGAGAATTTCATGAGGAACAGCATATTTATATAGTCTTTAAGAATCTTCTCACAAAGTATTTGTTAATTATAAAGGGATGGTGGCTCATGCCTATAATCCCAGCACTTTGGGAGGCTGAAGCGGGTGGATCACCTGAGGTCAGTAGTTTGAAACTAGCCTGGCTAACATGACGAAACCCCGTCTCTACTAAAAATACAAAAAAAATTAGCTGGGTGTGGTGGTGCACACTTATAATCCCAGCTACTCAGGAGGCTGAGGGAGGAGAATCCCTTGAACCTGGGAGGCAGAGGTTGTAGTGAACCAAGATCATGCAACTGAACTCCAGCCTGAGCGACAGAACAAGACTATCTCCAAAAAAAACCAAAAAAACAAAAAAATTATAAGGGGAGAAAAAAATAACAACACTGAAGAACCAGGCAGATACCACTTTAATCAAGTAATCAAGGTTCAGAATTAAGTATATATATGTGTGTTTATGTGTATACCCATGTGTATGTGAAGGGATAAGTATATGAGAGAAGGAAGAAAAAAGAGGTGAGAGGGAATGATGAAGCAACTAAAGCAAAATATAAAACATTGGTACATCTAGGCAATGGGTATATGGAAATTCTTTGTACTATTTTGGCAACTTTTTAATACATTTACAATTATATTGAAATAAAAGAAAATGATGGCTGCTTGACCGCAGTGGTAGGGGTGCATGTCATAAGAAATAGTCAGATTTCTGAACATATTTCAAAAATAGAGCCCAAAGGATTTGCTGACAGCTTGGCTTTGTGGTGTGAAAAACAGAGGGCCATCAAAGAGGACTCCAAGGTTTGGAACTAAAGCAAATGGAAGGAAGAAGTAAACATTTAATTTAGATGGGAAAACAGCGGGTGGAGAAAGTGTGCGGAGGTGGGAATCAGGATGATGTAGGACCTAGGATGTTTGAGCCCTCTATCAGCCATCCAAGTAGAGCTGTTTAGTAAGCCATTGAAATACGTATCTGGAGTTTGGGGGAGAAGTCTGAGCGCAAATATAAAGTTGGTAGTCATCAGTTTATTTAAGGCCATGAGATGATTTAGGAAATTAACATAGAATACTGGATTGAGACATTCTTGATAAAGACCTGCCTACTCTCAATCTATAAATAGTATGTAAACCCACAGTCTGTATTTAGCTATTTGCATCCTCATAGAGGAGTTCAATATCTTCCCCTAATTTATTCAGTTACATTTTCTAAAACAAGTATTTATTATTTTCAGTATGCAAGGCACCATCTCCATATGCTTATTATGCAAGCGCCAACATGTCTATAAGATTCCACCTAGGTGATATGAATTAGTAGGTAGCAAGAACAAACAATCTAGAGTCATATATCTTATTCTGCCTATGCTGCCTAACTGTCTCATAAAAATTTATTGCCCTGATAAACTCCAAATATGTTTTAGGTAATATTGTGCAATGCCTTTGCAAGAGAAAACACATAACTCTATTTTCTCACCACTTCTGGGAGAGCAAGGGACAAAGCTTATCACTATTTTGTTCACTTGTTTTTTAAAAATAAATCTACTGCTCATGAAAGGTTACAATAAATTGGAGAAAACTTAACCCAAAGTCCCCTAGAAGTGAGTTTTCTATGTCAAATCAACCCATGACCTCTGTGAGGCATTGCCTTCTCAAACTAAACAGTTATAGAAAAATTTATTCAACCCTTTGGTTGTTTTGGCTTCTTTTTTTTTTTTCCCTCACCTTTCCTTTTAAATTTTATTGTAAAATTAAACACTAATACAGAAAACCACACTTTTCAAATGTGTAGCTAACTGAATTATTATGAGACAAACACCTCCAAGGTCATGAAACAGAACTTCACCACTTGGCTTGGAAACCCCTTCAGTGTGCCCAGCCCAATCACAGTCTCTCCCTTCCCCATAAATAACCACTATCCTGACTTGTTCCTCTGGTCTCTGTATTTCCTGCCAATAGGAAGCTGAATCCAGAGACAGGGTCCGACTCAGGTTCTATTCGCTTGACAAATTTATAGGCAGTGTTTTTGAAGACTATAGAGGCACATTGTATCTGGTTGTCTCTGTGATTTTAGAAACTGTTGATACTTAAAGCCTATAGCCACTCATTAGAGGTTGCAAAATGGTGATATTCTAGTTCTATCATTTCTTTTTCATTTATTAGTTAGAATACTTTCATAAAGTGACACTTCCTTTTATCCACTATTTGTTTATAGAGTAAAACGTTTCATATAGGAAATGAAGGATGAATGTTTGGTTTTTTGGCTCTATTTACCAAGATAATGATTTCATTTCTTATCATCTTCCAAAACTAATAATTGCTTTTTTATATTATCATGAAATCATAGATTTAAATTTATCTGATGAATTTTAATCCATTGCAAATATCATTACTAACTCAAAATTTTCCATCTTTGGCAATAGTAGCCTCTTCAAGTTGACTCCTGAGTCCTTTAGACGTGACCCTGTTGTCTTTGACAGCTCCCTCACCATCTGGTATGACAAGATGTTCCAGGGTCTTCTTGTTCATCTCCTGAATTACACCTGGAATCAGCAATGTCTCCAAAGAGACCTGGTCCCTTGCAGTGATGAATGGTATTGCAAAACCACAATATAGATGCTAGAGGTGTTCACTGCTGCTGTGTAGTTGTTGTCTCTAGGTCTTTTCCTTTTCTTTTTCTTTTTTTTTTTTTTTCTGAGACGGAGTTTCGGTCTTATTACCCAGGCTGGAGTGCAATGGTGCAATCTTGCCTCACAGCAACCTCCACCTCCCTAGTTCAAGCGATTCTCCTGCCTCAGCCTCCTGAGTAGCTGGGACTACAGGCATGCGACACTATGCCCGGCTAATTTTGCATTTTTAGTAGAGACGGGATTTTTCCATGTTGATCAGGTTGGTCTCGAACTTCCAACCTCAGGTGATCTGCCTGCCTCAGCCTCCCAAAGTGCTGGGATTACCTGCATGAGCCATCACGCCCAGCCTCTAGGTCTTTTCAGTGGACATATCTGGGAATAAAATAAGACAAAGAATCTCATAGGTTTATATTGATACCTTCACTGAGGTTTTATTTAATCTCTTCCCTACTTTAGTATCACTTTTCTTCCATATCAAGGAAGAATCTTGGTTCTCAAGGACAAAGGAGATGATAGATTTAATATCTCAGAATTATTCATTTGTTTTATTCCATCTTATACACAGTCTCATAATGGCAATAGTAAGACTAATACCAATATAACCAATGAAATTATTCCCCCTCTCCATTTTGAACAGTTGATTAGCATTCTTTCTTAGCCCTCAGTTAGTCTTCATTCTAGGGACCCATGTCCTCAATGCTCACCAACAGTCCGTATAGTAGTCAATATTTGTCTAGTTATTTTATCTGAACCTCATTTTTGAAAAGATTTTTCAGGAAGGGCTCATGAGAATAATATTCCCAGAGTTCTGTTGGTGCCTATTATACTTAAAAGCCATGCTAGATATAGAATTCACACTTGTTTCCATGAGGATCTTAAATATCTTAATCCATATATTTTTGCATACAGCATTAGTGTTAAAAAGTATAATAATCTAATTTCTTTTCCTTATAAACCATGTGCTCATCTTTTCTTTTTTCTTTTTTTTTGAGACAGAGTCTCGCTCTGTCGCTCAGGCTGGAGTGCAGTGGTGCTATCTCAGCTCACTGCAACCTCCACCTTCCGGATTCAAGCGATTTTCCTGCCTCAGCCTCCCGAGCAGCTGGGACTACAGGCGGTTGCCACCACACCCGGCTAATTTTTTGTGTTTTTTTGTGTTTAGACACGGGGTTTTACCGTGTTAGCCAGGACGGTCTCGATCTCCTGGCCTCGTGATCCACCTGTCTCGGCCTCCTAAAGTGCTGGGATTACAGGCGTGAGCCACCGCGCCTGGCCAGCAATGTGTTCATTTTTTCTAGATACTCAAAGGATATCTTCTTTTTTTTTTTTTTTTTTTTTTCAGAATCTCACTCTGTAGCCCAGGCTGGAGTGCAGTGGTGCAATCTCGGCTCACTGCAACCTCCACCTGCCGGGTTCAAGAGATTCTCCTGCCTCAGCCTCCCGAGCAGCTGGGATTACAGGTTCACTTCACCACGCCCAGCTAATTTTTGTATTTTTAGTAGAGACAAGGTTTTGCCATGTTGGCCAGGCTGCTCTCGAACTCCTGACCTCAGGTGATCTGCATGCCTCGGCCTCCCAAAGTGCTAGGATTACAGGCATGAGCCACTGCACCCAGCTACTCGTTTTTTGCTTTTAATTTTTAAATATTTTGTATTTAAAATTTTTTTTCGTTTGAAAGTAATTTCATATTGGCAGAGAAAGTTGTAAAATATAGGACAAAAATTTCTATCTACTGTTTACCTATTCCTCAAATGTTAATATCTTACATGCTTATAGTACAATTATCAAAATCAGGAAATTAACACTAATATAACTCTATTGTGTAATGTACAGACCTTACTCAAATTTTATCAATTGTTCCATGATGGTCCTTTTCTTCATCAGGATTCAGTCCAGCATCACACATGGCATTTAGTTACCTCTCACCTTATTTTCTTTTAACTTTGAACAGTTGCTCCATCTTTGCTTGTCTATATTTTTGAAAAGTGTGGGCCAGTTCTTTTGTAGACTGTCCCCAACTTTGGGTTTATCTGACATTTCCTCATGATTAAATATCAGTCGGGATTTTTCAGCTTTGGCGCTATTGATATTTTGGGCCAGATAATTCTCTGTTGTAGGAGGCTGTGCTCTGCATTGTGTTTATTGTATGTTTAACAGCATCCTTGGCCTTTACTCACTCAATACCAGTAGTATTTTTCCAGTCTTGACAATCAAAAAGTCTCCAAACATTTTCAGATGTCTCCTGAGTGTGAGAGGAAATGAATCCCAGCTGAGAACCACTAATTTAAGTTATGTATTTTTGGCAGTCAATATATTCGACTGATTGGATGAGGTCCACTCACATTATGGAGGGGAATGTGCTTTATTCAAAGTTCACTGATGGAAATGTTAATCTCTTCCAAAAATGCCCCTACAGAAACATCCAGAATAATGTTTGACCAAATACCTGGGAACTATGGTCCAGCCACGTTGACATATAAACTTCACTATATTTCAGGTTTATGTGATTTACAGCCAAAATCATTCCTGATACATAGTGCTATTTGAAATTTATGAAATTACTTTGATATTCCAAACATTTCTTCTCCTAGTTCACCTTAGCCACAACTGCACAAAGTACTTCCCTGATCTGTTTTTACTTATTCTTCATCACCTACATTCTCAACCAAGATCAATGATTCTGAAAATCTTACCTCTCTATTGTATATCAAAGGCACTAGGAAACACTCATAAATATTTACCTATCTCTAGACAGAGGATTTCTTTCCTCGCTTTTATTCAATAGTTTGCTATGGTATAGACCTGTGATATCTGATATGATACCTACTAGCCACGGGTGGCAACTGAGCATTTTAAATGTGACTAGTTTGAATTGAGGTGTGCTGTAAATGTAAAATACACAATGAATTTTGAGCGATTAATGCAAGAAAAAATGTAAACCATCTCAATATGTTTTTACATTGATTTCATGTTGAAATGATAATATTTTGGATATATAGGATCAAATATTATAAAACATATTAAATATTAAAATTAATTTCACTTGATTCTTTTTACTTTCTTAATGTGGCTGTTAGAAAATTTAAAATTACAGGCTGGGTGCGGTGGTTCACGCCTGTAATCCCAGCACTTTTGGAGGCCAAGGCGGGCGGATCACGAGGTCAGGAGATCGAGACCGTTCTGGCTAACATGGTGAAACCCCATCTCTACTAAAATTACAAAAAAAAAAAAAAAAAAAAATTAGCCGGGCGTGGTGGCAGGCGCCACGCAGGAGGCTGAGGCAGGAGAATGGCGAGAACCCGGGAGGCGGAGCTTGCAGTGAGCCGAGATTGCGCCACTGTACTCCAGCCTGGGCGACAGAGCGAGCCTCTGTCTCAAAAAAAAAAAGAAAGAAAATTTGAAATTACATGTGTGGATTGCATTTGTGGCACACATATTTCTATTGGACAGTGTTAGTATATACATAGAAATAATTTTTTTGTAATTAATCTGTCAATATTTTATGTACATTTTATTGGCTTTTACGAATTCATTCAAACATTTAAGTTGATTTGTTTTATTTTTAGTCTTTTAAAAGGGCTATCTGGAGCATTGTTAGCAGTTCAGAAAAACAAAAATTACAATGAAAAATCAAATGGGTAAGGAAAGGGTTATACGAACAGGGACTCGACTCAGCACTACGTGTTCAAGAAGCTTAGCAATTTTCCCAGCTCACTGAATTGTGGGAACTCAGCTTTTCCAGGGAGTAAATACGCTATTTTTAACAATTTTATTATACAATTTGTCACAGGCTGTCTCATGAGAGTATCAACAATCAGTTTCAAATAGAATCCAACCACAAACACTTCTCCACATGGGACTCGGAACATCTGGCCTGCTGCAGTGCCCTCTGCCTCAGGCAGTGCCGGCGGCCTGACTTTGATTCTCACTCTCCTGGAAGGCTTTGTCATACTTCCCACACTGGAAATAAAAAGGGAGGAACCGGTCTTTCAGAGGCCAGTCTTCGGCAGGTCTGAGTGCTAGGCTTCTATTCCCCCCGACTTAGGACGGCAGGCCCTTCCAAAGGAGGCACGTGCTGCATTCCACAGATATCACTGACTGGACGATTTATGTGGCATTTTCCCTAATGGTCGAGATGACAGCTTTGGTCTAGGAAAAGACTCAGCCAGCTTCTCCAAGCTGAAGAGATTTTTATATCTGCCCTGAGCAGAATGCTTCATGTAGGAGGCTCAATTGGTAACAGGCATAGGGCTGCTGTGTTACCTACACCTTCACATGAGTCCGAAAAGGCTCATGACTGGAAAAACGAAGCAAGTAAATGTACTCATTCAGCCAGGGGCACCAAAGCAGTGAAAGACACTGAAAGAGGGAGATCTAGGGAAACATGGGAATTACGTGAAGAGACCCCAGGTGTCTTACCTCCTCTTCAGCAATATCACCCTGAAAAGTTAGAAACTGAACATTAAAAGCTCACTGATGATGTTGGCTACGTGGAAAAGCCCCACAGAACCAGGCTGGGTGTTTCAGGCCTCACGGAAGGGTGTGGTAATCTCAGTATTTTGGGAGGCTGAGGCAGGAGGAGGATTGCTTAGCCCGGAAAGTTGAGGCCGCAGTGAGCGAAGATGGCGCCACTGCACTTCAACCTGGGCAACAGAGACCCTGTCTCAAAAAAAAAAAAAAAAAAAAAACCAGAAAGGAAAAGAGAAAGAAAAGGGCCAAGCGCAGTGGCTCATGCCTATAATCCCAGCACTTTGGGGGCCAAGGTGGGTGGATCACTTGAGGTCAGGAGTTCGAGACTAGCCTGGCCAACACAGTGAAACCCTGTCTCTACCAAAAAAAAAAAATTTTTTTCTGGGCATGATGGCACACACCTATAATCCCAGCTACTCCAGAGGCTGAGGCAGGAGAATCACTTGAACCCAGGAGGCCAAGGTTGCAGTGAGCTGAGATTGTGCTACTGCACTCCAGCCTGGGTGACAGAGCAAGACTGTCTCAAAAGAAAAAGAAAAGAAAAAGAAAGAAAGAAAAAAAAAAAAAAAAAAGTAAATGACCCATGATATGTTTCTTCCTAATGGGAAGAAATCTTTAAGGAAGCAAAAACTGTCCGGAAATCATATTTTCCAAGTACAGGTCTCAATCCAAGCGTGCCTTTAAATGAGACATGTAGAAGAGTCTGGCATGATGCTTTGGCTCACCTGTATTCAGTAGTTCGGCACGTTCTCACTATCCTGTGATTCACATGGGTATACACAGACTTAGGTGTTCTCAGCAACGATAACAAGACTCACAAGAAAGCATTTGCCTCAGACGAAAGATTTCGTCTTTCATGGAAACAGTCATCATCAAAGTATTTGAAAATATTTAAGCAGAATTGATGTGAATAAAAATTTACTAGAAGATTAAATACATTTGAATGAATATATGCCATTCCATCTTAAATATTAATGCACCTTTTGCTTTCTGCCACACTTATAATTATATAAAATAAGTGACAGAGAAGATAGTGAGAGTTTCAACTTGTTAGGTTCAATTTAGAGTCACTGCTACCATAACTAAAGTCTTTTAACTGCAATGACAATGTAACATGCAGCATATGTACATATTCCATACACAAGGCACAATTTTGCTTTCCAGGCTTTCAGGGGGGAGTATTATACACTTTTATGTTGTTATATAGTTTTCACAATATTCCATTCTATGAATATTTGATGGATAAATTAATGAATGAAAGGGAAGCAATAATACAGAAAGATAAAGAAAATAAATGCAATTTTGCAAAAGCAAAATAGCGGCCGGGCACAGTGGCTCACACCTGTAATCCCAGCACTCTGGGAAGCAGAGGCGGGTGGATCACGCGAGGTCAGGAGTTCGAGACCATCCAGCCTGATCAACATGGTGAAACCCCTTCTCTACTAAAAACACAAAAATTAGCTGGGCATATGGTGGTGCATGCCTGTAATTCCAGCTACTTGGGAGGCTGATGCAGGAGAATTGCTTGAACCTCGGAGGCAGAGGTTGCAGTGAGCTGAGATCAGAGATCATGCCATTGCACTCCAGCCTGGGCAACAAAAGCGAAACTCTGGCTTAAAAAAAAAAAAAAAAAAAAAAGCAAAATAGTATTTATATTGGAAGGAAGTTCTCACAATATGCCTTTTAACTTTAATACCTCACAAGAATTCATGTGATTTGCTGAAAAGTTTTGCCTACCTTTTCTAGTTGGCAAACAGTCTTCCCACATCAATAGAGGTGACAGCTATTTTGTTTGTTTGTTTTATTCCCTTTGAAATGGGAGAAGCGTGTGCGATGGGCCCTCAGCTGGGAAGGAGATAGCACTAACACATTGCAGGACCATGATTGAGTTCTCTCTCTTGATAATGATGTTGGGTGAAATGAGTAGATGAAGTATTTACATCTTTTATTTTTTAGGAGCCAAGTTATTAACACTCCGCAGTTCCTCTTTCAACAGTTCACGGTGTTTTGCCTGTGCTGAAATTCCCTCTCACCTTAGATAGACTCTATTCAAAAGTTAACTTAGTGCATTGTTAGAGACCATGAATATCTTTTGCCATAAAAGCTGTTCTAAAAGATGGTTGGGTTCCCTTGCTCATCTCAAATTTATCCATATACTGTGGCTGAAACATCTTATGTTTGCAATGACATGTAGTTGAAAATAATAATATTAGTAATTGAAAGAGAAAAATAATGAAGTAAAATAAGAAATATTTCCAATTGAAAGCTTAGGGAGAGGCTTTTTTTTTTTTTTTTTTTTTGAGACGGAGTTTTGCTCTTGTTGCCCAGGCTAGAGTGTAATGGTGCAATCTCGGCTCACTGCAACCTCTGCCTCCCAGGTTCAAGTGATTCTCCTGCCTTGGCCTCTTGAGTTGCTGGGATTACAGGTGCGTGCCACCACGCCCAACTAATTCTGTATTTTTAGTAGAGATGGGGTTTCATCACGTTGGTCAGGCTAGTCTTGAACTCCTGACCTCAGGTGACCCGTCCATCTTAGCCTCCCAAAGTGCTGGGATTACAGGTGTGAGCCACTGCGCCTGGCTGGGAGAAGCTTTAACTAGAAAAATTTGAGGAGATAGAATTTTATATGTATTTTCAAGTATTTTAGAGGTTGATCATACTGGTTTTATTATGTTTATTTTCAGTTAAAATGCTTTTTCTTTTATTTAGAGGAGGATAATTTGATCTATTCATCAATTAGAATGTAAGCTTCAGGAGCAGCCCAGGGACTTGTCAATTTTATTTGCCATATGTCCCCGGCACTCAGAACAGTATCTTACATAGAGAGGAGTTCAATAAATATTAGGTTGGTGCAAAAGTAATTGTGGTTTTTGCCATTACTTTTAATATTTATTGCATTCATTCATTAATTCAGCAAATATTTATTGAGCGTCTGCCATGTGCCTGCCACTATAAAGAAGCTGGGAAATAGCAAAAAAGAAGCTGAGCGAAACTGAAGATGTCTCCACCTTCATGGAGTTACCTTCTTGTAGGGGAGAGAGAAACTCATAGAAGAATCACATGAATGAATGTAAACTTGATTTAAAGTTAACTAAGTGCTCAAAAAGAGAGTTACTTCACCATGATTGGCGCATATTTTTGGTTCAAAGATTTTAATGAAATTGAGGAAGAAATATCATTCTTTCGAGGAAACTGACAGGCTAAGGAGCAAGAAGGAAAGAGATCATAAGAATGTGTGCATGCAGAAGAGAATGAACTCTCCAGACAGGCAGCGAGCCGAGCTAAAAGCAGAGATGGAGTGTGGAGCACAGCCACATACAACACCCCTAGGAGGGATGGGGAGAAAGGAAGTAGAGAGGACATGTCCTCCCCGGGCATGCAGCAATGCTGTCCAGAGGGGGTCAGTGGGAATGGAATGGGGGTGGGGTGTGGGGAGACAGCACACAACTTCATCCAAATATACAGGCTGTTTCATGATTTAGAAAGTTCCCATGCTGATTTTAAAAAAAAGCAAAACAAAACCCAAAATCATGTCCTTTGCAGCAACATGGACTGAGCTGGAGGCCATTATCCTAAGAGAACTAATGCAGAAACTGCAAACCAAATACCATATGTTCTCACTTTTAAGTAGGAGCTAAATATTGAGTACACATGGACCTAAAGATGGGAACAATAGACACCGGGGCGTATTTGAGGTGGGAAAGTGGGAGGAAGAGGAGGACTGAAAAACTACCTATCAGGTACTGAGGCAGGATAATAGGATTTGGAGACAAGGAACATAAGGTCTTCCTAGAACTAAATCAAATGGAAACACTTCAGCTATAACAGAAAGTGTCCTCTCCATTTACATAGGGCGTACAACAGTAAATGACTTTGTAACTTTACTTCATCCTCTTCATTTACATAGAGCATACACCGAGTAACCAGTGGAAACCTCTAGAGGGTATTTAAACCACAGAAAATTCTGTAACAGTGCGCTTGAGCCCCTGTGCTCCGGCCCACTCCTACCATGTGGAGCGTCCTCTCATTTTCAATAAATCTCTCTTTTTGTTGCTTCATTCTTTCCTTGCTTTGTGCGTTTTGTCCAATTCTTTGTTCAAGACACTAAGAACCTGGACACACTCCACTGGTAACAGTACTATGCTCATTACCTGGTTGACAAAAAAATCTGTACACCAAAGCTCTGTGACACACAATACCCATGTAACAAACCTGCACATTTGCCATCAGAACCTAAAATAAAAGTTGGAAGGAAAAGAAAAGTTCCTATGTTGACTCTTTCCGAAAAGTTAATTGTATGATTTAGATAAGTAACTTTACATTTAATAATAAAATAATCATTTTTCATAATTGTTCTAGCAGACTAATGGGAAGGATAAATTTAAGGATGTAATCGAACACTTTATTAATTAGATAGTATGTTAAGGCATCCAATTTGAATAACACTTTTGCCATTGCAGAATATTTCCTCCCACTTGTAATCTCCAGTCCTTTAAATCCCCATGTTGAAAAAGTGCCAGAATAGAAGGAGTAAGACTCTATATAGTAGGCAGCTGAACCCCAAGAGTTTAGTTCTGCCTTGCCTGCTGCTCTTTCACACAGCTTGGGCGTGTCCCTCTCTCCATGATATCATCATCAGTTCTGCTATCTCTCTCACCCTACTTCACCATGAATCTGTCATAATGGTCTACAGCCACAAGGCTAATGCTAGTCCATGCCGCAGAAGAGAAATGGAGAATTTTCCCCACGGCATGAAAGGAAGTTAAATTTTTCCAGTAGTGGGGAAGGAATTAACAGTGACCTCTCGGGGCCTGACATCTGGGACTTTGGATGAGTAGGGTGGATACAGTCCAAATTGGCATCATGGAATTGTGTTTTGCTTTTTTCAAATTTTAACCCAAGTGTCATGGTATTTGAGGGACAGGACATATTTTTAAGGAAGGCAGAAAGACACAGCCTTATGTTGCAAAAGAGTTACAAAAATAACTTTAGTACTTCCTGATTAGACACATCACAGATGAGATCTGCCTGTTTGCAAGTGAAGTTAAAGTTCAAGGAAACCAGCACATAGCGAGATTTTCTGTTTTCCTTCTTTGTAAATATATACCCATGTGCATATGCACACAGGCATGCACACACACACACCATGTTTGGAGCTAAGGATTTTGGACACTTTTTGTTTTAAGTAACACGTTAGCCTCAAGAGACTATAATATAGTTTTACAGAATAAAATATATTTGATTGTTTTAAATATCCACCCGTCAGTCATAAGCACATGGAAATCTTAGAAACAGTACTGCTAAGTCAAGAAAGGTCCCCCCCACCCCCACCCGGATATAACATTTAAATGCAAATAAGGCTTCCCATGTTGAAAAAATGCCAGAATAGAAGGAGAAAGACTCTATATAGTAGGCAGCTGAACCCCAAAAGTTTAAAAGGGAACAGTAAATTGTTCTTACAAATCTTAAATGAAACACATGTAAAACTCTGCAGATGCAATTATTTCTCTTTATGGTCCAAAGCACCAGCTGTGTAGGTTCAAAGCCATCTGGGGCTCAGACAGCAGTTTGCCAGTCTACCTCACCTCTACCAGCTGTCATTTACCCCAAGTGCTGAAGGACAAGTTTAAGATGCTCACACCACTGCTCTCCTAGTTGAAACTCCAGTCGCTGAAAAAATATTTTCAACTTGTGGCCATTTTTGTTTGTAAAAAACATATCTGATCATATTATTCTAATTTTCCTCTGTAACATAATTTTATTAGAGAGTCTAGAAAATAAGAGGAAAGCAACAGAGAAAGTAATAGCCTGCTTAAAGAACGAACAAACCACGTGTTATACAGAATACATTTCTCAGCAACGAAATCTATCCCCAGTGGCATAATACAGACATGCCTTTCTTAGGCATGTTCTGAAAGTGTATCATTTTTGTAGATTTTATTGCTCATCATTTTACTTCCCTGCAATAGCTTGCGTTTTGGTTTTTCTTTAACTGGAAATGGCTTCAAACATGTCGGCTCTTTCAGAAGTGAGGAACTTCAGGATGTCACCCTGATGAGCATTCTTTTGTTCTGGAGGCTGCATTTTAGAAGGGACACCAGTTGCCTTGCATGCAGGCCAGCTGGGGCCGGGATTCATACCGTAAAAGAGCAGAGAATTGGAAGGTATGAAGCTGATGCTTCTTGTGGGAGGAAACGATGCTGCTGTCACGTGGAAGAAAGCAGAACTCCAGAGTTGCTTCGGAAGACAAGGTGGAAGGTATAGTTGCAGTTTTCATACAGTCATTTTTCAATCAAATTTTCATCTGTGATACATTTTGCTGTGTGTCATTTTAATTTTTATCAATTTAATTTTGAATTACTAATTTTTCATGAGAAAATTGTGAGCAACTCACCTCACATGTCTGACTGCTTCTGGGCCAAATACCAAGGCCAATCATTTGAGTTCCTGCTTTGCATCTGTCCTGAGAAGGTTTGGGGGTGGAGAGAGAAGAGAGATTGAAGAGGTTGAGACCACCGAGAAGAACGGGGCAAAGTGAGCATTAAGAATTGTTATTGAAAAATAAGCTTCTACAGAAATGCATGCTACAAAAGCTCTGGGGTGTGTGTGTGTGTGTGTGTGTGTGTGTGTTTATAAACCAGGATTAAGATCTAATGAAGCCAACTCTAGACGGAACTACCAATCTACTCTAAAATGTTCTCCCCCCAAAATTAAAGATGTTAGGGCTCTCGAGTCTCAGCAGCATACATCTGTGCAAAATCCCACCATGATTTTGCCTATCAGAAGTAGCTAATATTGGCTCACTTTAGCCTCATGATAATCAATTTCACTTAACCTTCCTATTAAGTAAATGATATGGGTTGCAAGCAGCCACAATTTTTCTATAAACAAATGTAAGGACCTCATTCTCATACAGACTTAAAATTTATTTCTTTATACATGAACACTATCAACTTAAAAATAACCATTAGGAAACTAAGAGCAGAAGTATCTAAATGCCCAGTGTCTCTTTAGGCAGCCAGAGGTCTCTGTTCTTTCCCCTTTCCTTTCGGAAAAATCAGGAGTATCACTTTGACTTGTCTGAAAGAGTGCTGACTCCAGGAAGGAGCCATCTGAAATGCAGTTTGCCTAACACACCTACTCTTCAGGTGTTTAAATAAGCATGAGGCCATTAGCCTGAAGTTGTGTCCATACTTGGAGATCCTACCCAACAAACTGCAACCTCTCTTAGGAGTATAACAAACAGCTGTTTCAGCCAATCACAGGCAGTCAGCTCATCAAACCATGCCCAGATAAGGCAGACGCCTAGCTGTAGTCAATCAGGTGATTCCTCTACTTTGCTTCTGTATCCAGCCTATAAAATCTCACTGCTCACACTCCTGGGTGTAGCTCTCCGAACCTCTTCTGGTTCTGAGTACTGCCCTATTCATCAATCATTCTTTGCTCAAATAAACTGTTAAATTTGTCTGAAGTTCTTCTTTTAACACATGCAACAGGTTTCATTTTTCCTTAGACATTTACGTTGGCTCTGCCACAAAAGTGAGTTCTGTGGGACTCAAGTAATAATTTCATGGAGGTGGGGAAGATGCAAATGTGTTTGTGAAATGGGTGTTCGTACTGCAGGTTAGTTTACACTTATGGTATAGATAACAATTTTGTTTTGGAATACATACCATCTTAATTAGCTTAGAGATAACTCCTATTATACAAGGGAAAAAAAAGACCAAGGAAAAATTTATGTAGTTGTTACTATCAATATTACTTTACTTAGGACAGACTGGTAAAGAGGACATCTACTTGTGCCCACTTCCTGCCAGACGGATGGTCCACAGGAACCGAAGATCAGCCCCTTAAACAGGTATTACAGAAAGCTATAGGGGTGGGGAGGGTAGAGGGGAGTGGGAATTGAACTACCATAAATAATTATCTTTGGGAAAAGCAGGCTTGAACATTCAATTGGACAACTTGAGTGAACAAGGACAACGAGAGCTTCATGTTTTAAAAAAACCAGAATGATTGGGATAGTAGAAGGTTAGATACGGGAAAGAAGTTATGCTTCTGTCTGCTCTATTTATTGAACAATATGTGCCAGGCACTGCCAGTTTTGGCTTCCACACTGGGGTCCCATTTTTCCTGTACTTAAAGAAAAGTCAGCATCTTCCATTGATATCCATCACCTATAATTTCCTAATTGAAACAAGTGTTTGGGCATCTTTTCCTAATCCTCCTTGGGGAGCCTGTAGGAGTGGAAACCTGGAAGACATGAATTGTAGTCTAGTTCTTCCAGTAACCACAAAACCTTGGACCAATCACTGCATCTCTCTGGACCCTGATTTTTATTTTGTTTATTTGTTTTATTCGAGACAGAGTTTTGCTCTTTCGCCCAGGCTAGAGTGCAGTGGCGTGATCTCCGCTCACTGCAAGCTCCGCCTCCCGGGTTCACGCCATTCTCCTGCCTCAGCCTCCCGAGAAGCTGGGACTATAGGCACCTGCCACCGTGCCCGGCTAATTTTTTGTATTTTTAGTAGAGACAGGGTTTCACCGTGTTAGCCAGGATGGTCTCGATCTCCTGACTTTGTGATCCACCACCTCCCAAAGTGCTGAGATTACAGGCGTGAGCCACTGAGCCTGGCCTGGACCCTGATTTTTCTTCTCTGCAAAGTGAAGGGATTGGTGGTTACAGTTCAGCAACTTCCAGCCTTTGGAGTTTTGGTAAAGGATCCATAAATTCACATGAACCAAGTATTGTTTGTTGACTATATTAAATAAGACCTGTAAACACATGTAATGACATTTTCCAAACATAATTAAGTGTGCTATAATTAAGAAAATGCAAATTTACTTGTCTCGAACTTACACAAATTATATATTTGGCCCAATCAAAAGATGCTAAAAGCATGACAACCATTATGCAGGTGTTTGTGAAGACATTAAAAAATGGTCTTCGTAGTAGAAAATGTTGGGAAACATCTAACTGGATGACATAATTTCTTAATATTTTGTTTTTAATATTTATTGACATTCTTGAAACCCAATGTATACAGGGAACATATTCTTTTTAGAACACAGTGCTTTCCTTCACTATCACAATCCTCAGCATCCATATTCTAAATCAAGATGGCTACCTTCGAGACATTAATGTACTTTCATTTGAACAGCAGTGTAGGGTTTCTGCCAAGCCATCAACTGGCATTTCTGGCTAATGACACAGATTTGGCAAGACTGGTTGAGGTGAACTCTAAGAGCAAAACTGCTCATTTCAGAGATCTAATTTCAGTCTAAATGCATTTTATTAGATCCATGGAAAGAACAAATAGTGATGCAGTTATTGGAAAGTGACTGACTTGCTCAACCAAAGTAAGACTTAATGGCATGATGTAAGAATGTAAATTTCTACACTCAATACAAAGCAGTTCCTATTACTAGAATGTACGTCTCAGCAGAAAATATAATAAAATCCCAGTGTTGCCCCAAAGATGGTACAAAGATGGGTTTGTTTTGGGAGGCAAGTGGCAACCATGTGACCAATGCTGACTTACTGCAATCCAGGAGAGTAGAGAAGAACCATACCAATCTCCCTGATTAGCCACATGTGCTCTTCAGAGATGACAAGGATATGAATAGTGTGTCTGCATCTACACTATCAAATCACACTTCTGAAATAGACTTTTTCAAACAAAATTTGCCCATGTGCCTGGTGTGGTTTGAGGACAGTTCAAGACATAACACAGGGCATCTTCTTCTGTGGGGTTTTTTTTCTAGTGGAAAGAACAAATTGGTGGGTGAATTTCCTTCCCTTTTAGTAGTGTTTCCGTAACAGCTCCCAAGTACTTTCCATTTAATGCTACCAGTTCCCATTTGTTTTTGAGAGCCAAGTCTGATTTGTGCTAGGAAGTTAAGAGTTACCAAACAGTCTCCAAGATGAGCAGAGACTAGATTCCAACTACTGCTGTTTCCTGGATCTTCACACTCATTCATTCATATTAATACTGAGACACAAACATTTCTGCCCCATTTAAATTCAAAGCCACAGTAAAGTGAAGGTATTTTCCAACAAAAACACATAGATATCTATAAATATCTTCCTATTTTTGTTTATAGTCATCTACATGCTACAAAATAATGCTGAAGGTGGGAGTAAGTTTTCTCCCCTTCTCTGTAAATGGTATGGCCATCTGAATAGAAACTTATTTGATTTCTCCCTATCAGAAAGTATTAGTTTATTTGACAGTGTTGAGTCCAATCTAGTAGGATACAATCCTAACCTCTAAGAGCAGCTGTCCCCAACCTTTTTGGCACTAAGGTCCAGTTTCGTGGAAGACAATTTTTCCATGGACACTTGGAGGGGTGGCATTTCTTAGAGATGAAACTGTTTTACCTCAGATCATCAGGCAATAGATTCTCACAAGGAACGTGCAACCTACATCCCTAGCATGCACAGCTCACAATGCGATTCGCCCTTCTGTGAGACTCGAATGCTGCAGCTGATCTGAGAGGAGGCGGAGCTCAGGCAGTAATGCTTGTGCTCCTCACCTCTTGCTGTGTGGCTGGGTTCCTAACAGGTCATAGACCGGTACCGATTCAGGGCCTGGGGATTGAGGACCTTAAGAGCTTCTATTCTAAAAGCTGCTGTTTTCAAACTTCAGGAAATGCATTTCAGGTCATTTTGGAGACGATATCACGGATAATTAGTCTTGATGGCTGCTCTGCTTAAATACAGCATTATTCCATTCTAGAAGTTAGGATTTAAGAGACAACAGAATGGAAATATTACCATATCAGTTACATTGCTGAATAAAGAAAGAGGGTGAATTTGTAGTATACTGCAGCTAAAAGACTACTTTCAGGTTTCTGAAGGATGGAGGAAAATGTTTGTTTTCTGCTATGCAATGCCTCAACAACCTTCCACTTCCTTTCAGTATATGAATTTAGACAGATACAAAACTTATTCATTTCGTATTTGACTTTCTCAAGCAATTGATTCTTATTGGTACACATAAAACAACTAAGTTAAATATGTTTTCCTTTGACTATAATTTGCTCCTCATGAAAAAATAAATGATGCATATGTCTTTACTGCTACTAACAACAGTTACTCTGCCTTTTTGGTACTGCTCCTCTCTGTCAATTAAAATCCCAATTTCAGGAAAGCTGAGCTGGCAGAGATTATTTTTAAAAAGGCAATTCTGAATTTAACTAGCTCAGAATTGCACACAAGAAATGGATTACTGGGAAATGAGTTAGAAAAATCTCTTTAAAAAAAAGGGTGGGAGTATTAAAAAAGCCAAACAAAGATACGAACTCCACTTCTGGAACCATCTGGCCTCATCTATACACTATTGTCATTGCACAAGATAACTGACTATAATATTTAAAGAATTAGAAAAACCCTCAGAGGTCTCTCGTTACTCAATACTGAAGGAAGAGGGAAACAGGCAGCCTCACCTAAAAACAAGAGAAAACATTCACAAGCATTTATATAAGACAGTAATTTTAGGAAGACTTTATGGAAAACTTTAAATGAAGATGACTAGTAATATGGCTAGAAACCACTGAGTCAATGGAAATCCAAAATATAGCATAAAATTAGAAACTGTTAATTTACTTCAAGGAAACATCTCATATTTTCCCCATACAATTCCATTAGGAAATCCCATGCTCAAATCCCTGTGGCAAAAGGAAAGGGCTTTATGTTCATATTTTTAAAACTCTGATGAACTATCATTACTTCCTATACCTGAAAAAGTAAATTTATTAGTTTTAATGCATTTTTCCCCTGCCTAGCACCCAGAGCTTAGGACCTGTCACTAAGAATTACGAATTTCACTTTTCAACGACTATGCCAACATATTTCAAAGCTGTAATAATGAACACAGTGTAATGTTGATACAAATAAACAATGTAATAGAAAAGAAAATTTAGAAACAATGCAGTGAAAAGGCAGGCCTTTTCAATAAAAGGTGTTGGGTCCACTAGATGTCTATATGGGGAAAAAATGAATCTTGACCCCCTACATCGTTAAAAAAAACTTTAAAAAAACCAATTAGGTTTAGGGCTAGAGTTGGCTCAAGGTGGTCAAGTTATAATTAAATCTTCCAGGTGTAAGCTGGATGCTTTCAGGTGGACTGAAAATCGAAATGCGATGGGTAAAACAATAGAGATTCTAGAAGAAAACATAGACAAATATCTTCATAATATTGGGTAAGCAAATATTTCATAAACAGAAAAGAAAAAGTACTCACTATAAAGGAAAGAATTGATAAACTTGACTACATACACTACAACAGAGTTTCTGTTAATCAAAAGACACTGGTAGAAGAAGAAAAAGGTAACCACACACCATGAGAAAATACATGTCACATACATAAAGAGCTCATATTCAAAATATATATATAATTGCAAATTAAAAAAAAAAAAACTAGGCCGGGCGCGGTGGCTCAAGCCTGTAATCCCAGCACTTTGGGAGGCCGAGACGGGCGGATCACGAGGTCAGGAGATCGAGACCATCCTGGCTAACACAGTGAAACCCCGTCTCTACTAAAAATACAAAAACTTAGCCGGGCGAGGTGGCAGGCGCCTGTAGTCCCAGCTACTCGGGAGGCTGAGGCAGGAGAATGGCGTGAACCCGGGAGGCGGAGCTTGCAGTGAGCTGAGATCCGGCCACTGCACTCCAGCCTGGGTGACAGAGCGAGACTCCGTCTCAAAAAAAAAAAAAGCTAGACAGAAAAATTGGCAAAATACTTGAACAGGCACTTTGCAAATGGTGATATCCAAATGGCCAATATTGAAAAGGTAATTGAGCTCATTAGTCATAAGGAAATGAAAATTAAGGCTAAGATCCATAAGAAGAATCTTTAAAAGACTGACAGTACCACTTACAGCAAGCATGTAGAGCAACTGCAACCCTCATGCACTGCTGGTGGGAGTGTAAACTGGTATAGCTCCTTTAGAAGTCAGTTTGACAATCTACTCAAGCTGTACATATGCTTACCTTATAATCCAGCAGTTCTACTCCTAGGTATATATTCAGCAGAAATGTGTACACATATTCACCAACAGACACGTACAAGAACGTCTGCAGCAGCACTATGTACAATAGCCAAATGGCCATCAACAGTAAAATGGACCACAAAATTGCAGTCTAACAACATGAATTATATAGCGAGGAACATGAACAAACTTAGCTACGTGCAAAAAATACGAATGAAATAAGCCAGGCAGAAGACTATATATTGTATGATTCAATTTATATAAGGCTTTAAAACGGGCACAATTAATGAATGTACTATAAAATAAGATGAGTTACTTTTGTGGAAGGATGATGACTAGAATGCAGAAGGGGGCCTCTGGGTGCTATCTTTGGGGTGCTTGTTTTGGGTGCTAGTCACATGGATGCGTTTCTGATGTATATATTATTAAAATGTATATTTTTAAAGGGAATATGACAATTCTGTTACTCGGTGAGCCCCCTCCCCCACCAGAAAAAGCAAAAACAAAGTTGGGGTGAATATAAAATAACTGAAATAAGATAGCTAGTGATCTTTCCCTTAGTACTGCCAGGCCTTTGGGTGAATATGGAATTAAATTCCTTTCCCTATTCCTCCTTGAAATACTGAGAAGCTGAGACTATTTTCCTTGGTTATAAAGTTAGAGATTTTTGTTGAATTTCATGGAACTGACCAGAGGTGATCTAGCAACCACGCCAGAAAAAAAGTTAATGAGGAAGAGATTGTGGCTTATGCTGTACTGTGATTAACTCCAGATTTTGAAAATGATCTTCAAACCAAAGAAAATGAGGCAAACATTCCATGATTTGGAGGAAACCAACTCAAAACAATTAATTTTCTCCTGTGTGGCAAATGAAATAAAAGCTGATGAGACCAGAAAGCATGTGCCACCTCATCAAGGTCACGGCTTCCTAGGGTTTAGCTAACAAAAACCTAAGAATCAAAGAGCACATAACAGAATTATTAAAGTAAGACTCAAAGAAAGTGCTCCTCCAATAATAACCCAACAGAAACTCTTCAAATGTATGATGAAAACTTACAGCTGTTTTTCTCAACAGGAGGAAAGAAAACCAAAACTACTGCCCTTCTTTCTCTTCCATTCTACTGTTTTAGTGAATTTGAGTACCACAATATTCATGGAAAAACAATGCCCAGCTTAAAAACAAAAGCTCTTAACATGATGCATTCTGGTTAAAAGTCATTGTGAGAACAGACACATTAACGAATTTACTAAATTCTTCCCCAGCAACTTACACCATTTTAGAGTACTTGCTATTTCAAGATTTCAGTGAGTCTAAGAAATATCTTACCTATTATATATGAAAAATAACAGATAAGAAGTTTTGCCTTTTATATTTGGCCTAAAAGAATTTTGAAGCATGCTCTAATTATCATAATTATACTCAATTACATGAACTTGAGAGTTCTCAGCATATTGACATGGCATAATAATCAAACAGTTCATTCTCTTAGATTTCTGCCAAACCCATAATACTGAAGATATCCCTATGATTCTCAGAACTCTTGGCCTGCTTCTTTGCCATTACAGACATACCCCCATCACCCCGGGTATGAGCAAAGGTTTTCAAACTTGAGCTGAAGGCCTTATATTTGAGTTCTGGGTCCAAGTTATTAACCCTAACCCTAACCCTAACCCTAACCCTAACCCTCTTTTTTTTATTATTATTGCAAGAGTGTGCAATACAAAACCGTAATCAAGTTATTAGAGAATAACTATTCTCATACTCCCTTCTTGTCCTGTGGCAGATGGAAATCAAAGTCAAGAGTAGCTGCATCAACTACACTGCATACCTTGGCAACTACCATGGTCTATTTGGTACCCATTACTTATTTACTTTTTTGAAGCCCATCAGTTAGTCACCCCAGGGTCAATTGGACTAGATCTAAGAGTCTAGGTCCTAGGTGACTAGGTCTAGTCATTCCACTCACTCCTAGAAGTCACCGCAGAGGCCAGGCAACCTTCTAAGTTATGGGCGGGCACAAGTTAGGGCTGTGAGGCCAGGCCAGAATACACAGGAATTCTGGAGTGTCACCAATGCTTTAACTTTCCATTGCAGGACAGTGACAGAAACCGAGATAAAGGAGTATCAGTTTCTTGCTCACTGTAATACAGCGATGCCACAGTTATTGGTAACCTCTAGTCAGGCACTAGGGTTGACAGATGTGGCAGGCACGGCTCATTGGGCCACATGCAGCCAGAGGGAAGCTTTAGACTAGTGGTTCTCATATTTGGGTGGCAATCAGGGTCACCAAAGGAGGACTTTTAAAGGCATAGACAGCTGTGTGTAGCTATAGAGAAGCTCTAGTATTTCCCTTGGTGGTTCTCAAACTTCAATGTGTGTGAGTCATCTGGAGATTTTTCTTTTTTGAGACAGGGTCTCACTCTGTCGCCTGGGCTGGAATGCATCTGGAGATTTTCTTTAAAATGTCCGTTTTCAAACTCTATTCCAGAGATCCTGATTCAGTTAGTATAGGGTATGGCCCAGGAACTGGCATGGGTTTTTGTTTTTTGTTATTTTTTTAAAAACAAGCTTTCTAGCCGGGTGCAGTGGCTCACGCCTGTAATCCCAGCACTTTGGGAGGCCGAGGCAGGTGGTTCACTTGAGGTCAGGAGTTTGAGACCAGCCTGGCCAACATGGTGAAACCCTGTCTCTTCTAAAAATACAAAAAGTAGCTGGGCATAGTGGTGTGTGCCTGTGGTCCCAGCTACTCAGGAGGCTGAGGTAGGGAAATCGCTTGAACCCAAGAAGTGGAGGTAGCAGTGAGTCAAGAACATGCCACTGCACTCCAGCCTGGGTGTCGCAGCGAGATTCTTGTCTCAAAAAAAAAAAAAAAACTTTCCTTGTGGTGTTGACCCAGATTGACGCGCAGTGCCATTTTGGGAAACACTGCTCTATGGTGGGTTACCTGGGCCGTAGTGGCACTCTCATTTGTAGTGTGGTCAAGTTATTATTGCTCTTCCCAATGGGGAATGTGAAGGGCTTTCGCCTTGGTACATAAGGAAGCTTTCTGGCTGCAGTTCAGCAAATCTTTCCCAACACATCAAATCACAACCCATGCAGAATGGGTTCCATGACCAAAAATTATTGAATACTTCAGTGACAAGACTGATTGAATAATCTGCAAATAAGGTATTTGGAACAATCTAACAAGTAGACCCATGGGATATTTCTCCTTTCCATCCTAGTCTTCCATCCTCAAGTTCCATTTAGGAAGCAACCCCATGATAATGAGTAAGAAATCCACCACAGCACATCCATACAACAGAAGAATGAGCAACTCTTCATGATATTTTGCTAGGTGAAAAAGGCAAGATAAAGAACAATGGCTACAATATAATATGCTAGCTTTTGTCTACTAACGCAGAAGAATGTAAGAATCTATTTTGATTTCCTCTTACAAACATATGGACAAAGTAATACAAAAGCAACTAACAACAATGGTTAATGTTTCAGGGAGGGTGGGAACTAAGCAGATAGGTGGTTGACAGGATGGAGAATTTGTAATGTCTATCTTTTAACACTTACTTATATGCTGAGCAATGTGAACATATTGCATATTATTTAAAACAACACACCCTCTCATTTCCAAATTTCTACTCACCAGTATCAGGAACTACTAATCTACCACTTTAGGCACACAGCAAGAAGAATCTAAGTAATTACATCCTCTACCTGCACCAATAAACACAAAGACTTCTGAGAATTTCTTTATGTGAGCAATTTTTAAAAATACAAAAGTCGAGAGAAAATCCCCAGAAAATATTTTCAATTAATGTTTCTGGTTTATAAAAGATCAGTGAAATTCAGTTACACAGAGAACATATAATGTTTGGATTGTAAAGCCTTTCTGAGAGATGATACATTGACACACAACATATGAAAATAGCTTGAGATACAAAAATACAGTTGTGATTCAGCAAATGGCACCAAATTAGAACAATTTTATTATTTAACATAATACCAATGTATATACATTATCCTCCCAAATAAGAAACAATTTGATTCCAAAGTTTAAAATGTAGTTTCCAAAATGAACCTTTGTAAATTTGAAGGAATAGAAAGAAAGCCCTGCAAATTACATAAATTTAATTTTGATCCATGACTAAAATAGGCACCCTGTACCAATCACCTTTCTCATACAAAAATGTATATTATAAATAAAACTTTCAAAAAAGATCTTGGATGTTTTATTGCACATCATACAGAATGTTTACTGCTATCCGAATGGCTTTTAGCCCTTTACTTTGTTAGGTGTTTAAAATATCTACTCAAATTTGGGTGAAAACAATATTCTGGAGATATTACCATTTTGAGGATCATATATGACATTTACCAGAAACAGAAACATATAATCTTACAGGACTGCTTCTGTCACTTTTTCTAAAGTAAGAATGACTTCTATTTTCTACTGTTACAAGTAATTACCAGAGGTTTAAACAAATTAAAAGTCTGTTCAAATGTCAGTTTTCTTTTTTTCAAACAGAAACCACATGTAGAGGGATTTAACCCAGTTGTTCATCTCTGCCCCTCTTAGGACCAGCCCTTCTTGAAGCCTAAATTGTTAAATATCATACTACAGGGTTCCTAATAATGCTGTCCATCATTAACAGTTATTGTTTTGGTCTCAACATTTCTAAACCTTCTTAGATGTCGTTAAACCAGCACAAACCAGCCAGAATGCAATGGTCTCAAAAACAAAAAGGTTCCTAATAAGTTTTCATACCATCTAGCACAGGGCCTAGCATAGAGTAGGCATGGAATAAATATTTGATGAATGAATGCGGTATCTTTGAAGACCATTTCCTATACTTATATGAATTAATGATTTATGAGTAATATGCTGATTTAGGGTACACAGATTTAACATGATGACTAAACGAAGAACACATCAGACATGAAAATAGACACTGTTAGTTTCTACAATCCTGCTCCAGGACAGAACATGTATTTGAAAGGTTAAAACTATTCCGATAATAAAAATTGATTAGTCAAATATTTTTATTTTGCCAAAGAACTCTAAAAGCCTTTGGTGATTCCCAAACATACAATGAACCCCAAATAAAACAAAACCAAATTGCACTATTACAAAGAAACAAGTCCATGAAAGTAGAGAGGAGGCGCCAGTTAAGGGACAGCAACTTCAAGGAGACGATTGTTTTTTCGTTTACATGTTGGGACACTCCCATTTTTCTGGTTTCCCTGAATAAACTTCACACATACTTTGTCTTGTCTGAACTGTACCAGGAACCTAGGAGAAAAGAATAAAACAAATTAACGTATACACAAAATTATAGTAACACTTGCTTTTGTATTTTAATGGATACTGATCTTGGCGAGTACAGGCTGCGCATCCCTAACCTAATCCAAAAATCTGAAATGCTCCAAACTCTGAAATTTTTAAAACACTGACATGATGCTCAAAGGAAATGCTTGTTGGAACATTTCAGATTTTAGATTTTCAGATTAAGACTGAAACGTTAAGTATAATGCAAATACAGTCTATGTGCTACCTAACAATGTTTCAGTGAACAATGAACCACATATATGATGGTGGTCCCGTAAGAGCGGAAAAATTCCTATGGCTTAGTGACGTCATAGCTCTCCTAATGTAGGGCAATACAATACTCACGTTTGTGGTGACTGATGTAAACATACCTAATTCACTGTCAGTCATATACGATGGGGGTCCCATAAGATTATGATGGAGCTGGCCTATACAGTCGTACCATTTTTTGTTTTTTATACTGTAGTTTTACTGTACTTTTTCTGTTTAGATAGATAACTATTTACCATTGTGTTATAATTGCCTACAGTATTCAGTACAGTAACATGCTATGAGCAGTTGGCTATACTATAATATATAGCCTAGGTGTATAGTAGGCTATACCATCTACGTTTGTGTAAGTACACACTCTGACGTTTGCACAAAATCACCTAGTGACGCACTTCTTAGTACATATCCCTATGTTAAACACATGACTGCATTCCAAAACCAGAAACTGGAAACACTTCTTGTCCCAAACATTTTGAATAAGGGAGAATCAACCTGTATCACTTCTTCCCATGAGCACTTCTTACACAGAATTGTATCAATGCAATTTACCTCCAGTACTCATTTAGCCCTAAGAAAACTAAAGTTCATTAACTTATCATATTCTAGTAAGGTAGAAAGGCTAAGAATTATTTCTGTGTTTCAAATGGAAAGACTAACATGTTATATTTCCATTTTTCCACGGCAAAAATATGGGAGGGGGCTCCTATTATCAACAAATTGGCTGGGCGCGGTGGCTCACGCCTGTAATCCCAGCACTTTGGGAGGCCGAGGCGGGTGGATCATGAGGTCAGGAGACTGAAACCATCCTGGCTAACACGGTGAAACCCCATCTCTAATAAAAATACAAAAATTAGCTGGGCGTAGTGGCAGGTGCCTGTAGTCCCAGCTACTTGGGAGGCTGAGGCAGGAGAATGGCGTGAACCCGGGAGGCGGATCTTGTGTTGAGCCGAGATCGTGCCACTGCACTCCAGCCTGGGTGACAGAGCGAAACTCCATCTCAAAAAAAAAAAAAAAAAAAATCAACAAATTGAGAAAATGAGGTAAAGAATTTCACAAAAGGAAGAGGCCTGGCAACCCTCTAATCTATGGCTTCTAAACACTGGTTACTCACATATGTCCTACATAGTTTTTGTCATATCTTCATAGTATGCTAATAGCTATTGCTAGCTTAAATGCATTTCAAAATAATAGTGGCCTACAGAATATGGATAAAATCACGTGTTTGATCTACCACATATATCTTTAATACCCACTAAAATATTTATATACAAATTATAAACATTTAAAATATCTATTAGTGTTTAGAAATTAATTAATGGATTAAAAAATCCATGAGTGTATTTTTCCCTCAGTGTATCCTGTGGGCCACTGCTGGGATAAGAGACGACTTTAGTGTGTACAACTGAGCATCCACAGAGTGTTCTGCACACCGTCCCTGTGCTGGTGCTTTGAAGGACCCCCAACTGTATATGATGAGATCCTGAACTGGGGACAGCGTCACTGGGGGACATGAGAGCTGCATCACTGGGCCAGAAACCAGGTCTTCCAGTGGCAAAACCAGTCATCTCTTCTCTCCACCATCATCATTAGCATAGCATTATGACATTTTCCATATTCTCAGGGACGGTTTTCTCAGTCAATGGCACATTATTAAAGTGAGTCAACCTAACAACCACTGACCACTTACTGACATTGCCCAGCGATGTGAGGATCCACAGCTCTACTCTGTACCCATTAGTTTCAGTGTCAAGGTCTAAAGAGGCCACATTTTGCAAACACTATCTGCTAGAGTGAAACAAGGCAAATGTGCTTCTAATTCATCAGTTGTTTTATAAGAATAGTGCTTCTGATCTTTTAAATGGGTTCTTTCTTTTCAACTTGAAGCAATGAGGGAAGGACAGCTATAGCTCCAGATTCAACTATCTGAGATATATCTCTGGCATATATACTTATATGTATGTGTCTCAAAAAAGAATCTTTCAGGTTTATTGAAAATTCATACATTTAAAAAAATCAAACACCTTTACATTTTTATTTTCAAAGACCACTTGTGGCCGAGCACAGTGGCTCATGCCTGTAATCCCAGCACTTTGGGAGGCCAAGGCAGGCAGGCAACTTGAGGCCAGGAGTTCGAGACCAGCCTGGCCAACTTGGCAAACCCACGTCTTTACTAAAAATACAAAAATTAGCCAGGCATGGTGGTGCATGCCTGTAATTCCAGCTACTTGGGAAGCTGAGGCAGGGGAATCGTTTGCAGCTGGGAGGCGGAGGAGGCTGCATTGAGCCGGAATCACACCACTGCACTCTGACCTGGGTGACAATGGGAGACTGTCTCAAAATAAATAAAAAAGACCACTTGTAAGTGTAATAAATGTACAGGAACTTATTTCCCCAATAATCTTGGCATACATTAACTGTTTCCATGTCTATAATTCATGATTAAGATTCACACTAGAGGCCAGGCACGGTGGCTCATGACAGTAATCCCAGCACTTTGGGAAGCTGAGGCGGTCGGATCACTTGAGGTCAGGAGTTTGAGACCAGCCTGGCCAACATGGTGAAACCCCATCTCTACTAAAAATACAAAAATTAGCAGGGCAAGGTGGTGTACGCCTGTAACCTCAACTACTCGGGGGACTGAGGCAGGAGAATCCCTTGAACCCAGGAGGCAGAGGTTGCAATGAGTCGATATCTCATCACTGCACTCCAGCCTGGGTGACAGAGCGAGACTCTGTCTCAAAAAAAAAAAAAAAGATTCACACTAGAAATAACAATAGAAAAGAAAGATATACTGAGGATTTGCTACATACCACACTGTTCTTGGCCATTTACTATGTTATTAGATCAGGCTTTAGGACAATCCTAGGAGGTAAGCACCATTATTTATCTTCACCTCATAGAAAAGAGAAAATCATCCTCCAACAAACAATAGCATGGAATATATTATTTCATGGCATTCATACCAGTTAGAATTTCAAGGTAAAAGGAACACAGATTAGTTGTTTGGATTTCAAATATTCAGAAAACCAATTGTATCACTTAAATGATATATGTGTGTGTATCTATTGTATGCACGTGTATACATATATGTATATACACACACATATATTTAAAATGTTTAATGAAACAAATTCACTTTAGTTTTTACTCTATTTGGGAACTTAATTTTAGAAATATAGTCATGGATCATCTAATAAAAGGGATACGTTCTGAGAAATGCATCACGAGGTGATTTTGTCATTGTGCAAACATCATAGAGTGAGTGCACTTACCTAAACCTAGATGCTACAGTGTGTTATTGTACTGTAGGTAACTGTAGGTAACTGTAACACAATGGTATTTGTATATGTAAACTTAGTAAACATAGAAAAGGTACAGTAAGAATATAGTATAAAAGATAAAAAATAGTGTTCTTGTCTAGGGCCCTTACCATGAATGGGGCTTGCAGGCCTGGAAGTAGCTCTGGATGAGTCAGTGAGTGAGTTGTTAGTGAATGTGAAGGCCTAGGACATTACATTACTGTATACTTTATGAGTAATTTTTTCTTTCTTCAGTAATAAATTAACCTTTGCTTAATGTAACTTTCTGCCTTATAAACTTTACAATTTTAAAAACATTTTTGACTCTTTTGTTTTGTTTTTGAGACAGGGTCTTGATCTGCCTCCCAGGCTGGAGTTCACTGGAGCAATCATGGCTCAGGGCAGCCTTGATCTTCCCAGGCTCAGATGACTCTCCCACCTCAGCCTCCTGAGAAGCTGGGACTACAGGTGCATGCCACCATGCACGACTGGCTGATTTTTAAATTTTCTGTTGAGAAGGGGTTTCGTCATGTCGCCCAGCCTGGTCTTGAACTCCTAAGCTCAAGCAATCCACTGCCCTTGGCCTCCCAAAGTGCCAAGATCACAGGCGTGAGCCACTGGGCCCAGCTGTTTTGGGCTCTTTTGTAGTAACACTTAGCTTAAAACACAACACTTTGGACAGCTGTACAAAAATATTTTCCTTCTTTATAACCTTATTCTATAAGCTTTTCTCTATTTTTAAAATTTTAATGTTTTTATTTTTACTTTTTAAACTTCTTGTTAAAAACTAAGATACAAACACATTAGCCTAGGCCTACACAGGGTCAGGAGCATCAATTTCACTGTCTTCTATCTCCCATGTCTTGTCCCACTGGAAAGTCTTCAGGGGTAATAGTATGCATGCAGCTGTCATCTCCTAAGATAACAATGCCTTCTGAAATACCCTCTGAAGGACCTGCCCGAGGTTGTTTTACAATTAACTTTTTTTTTTTTCTTTTTTTTGAGATGGAGTCTCACTCAGTAGCCCAGGCTGGAGTACAGTGGCGCCAGCTCGGCTCACCGCAAGCTCCGCCTCCCGGGTTCACACCATTCTCCTGCATCAGCCTCCCGAGTAGCTGGGACTACAGGTGCCCGCCACCTCGCCCGGCTAATTTTTTGTTTTTTCAGTAGAGATGGGGTTTCACCATGTTAGCCAGGATGGTCTTGATCTCCTGATCTCGTGATACACCCACCTCAGCCTCCCAAAGTGCTGGGATTACAGGCGTGAGTCACCGCGCCTGGCCTACAATTAACTTTTTAAATATGTAAGCATACACTCTAAAATAAAGATAAAAAGTATAGTATAGGCTGGGCACGGTGCCTCACACCTGTAATCCCAGCACTTTGGGAGGTCAAGGCAGGCGGATCATGAGGTCAGGAGATCGAGACCATCCTGGCTAACACGGTGAAACCCCATCTCTACTGAAAATATAAAAAAATTAGCAGGGCGTGGTGGCGGGCACCAGTAGTCGCAGCTACTCGGGAGGCTGAGGCAGGAGAGTGGTGTGAACCTGGGAGGTGGAGCGTGCAGTGAGCCAAGATCACACCACTGCACTCCAGCCTGAGCAACAGTGCAAGACTCCATCTCAAAAAAAAAAAGTATAGTATGGTAAATACATAAACCAGTAACAACATCATTTATTATCATTTTCAAGAGTTACATATTGTACATAATTATATGTGCTTTTACTCATATACAACTGGTGGTGAAGTAGGTTTGTTTATACCAGCAGCACCACAAAGATGTGAGTAGTACCTTGCACTATAACATTACAACAGCTGTGACATCAATAGAGAGAAGAATTTTTCAGCTCCATTACAATCTCAGGGGACCACCGTCACCTGTGTGATCCACTGCTGACCAAAATGTCATTATGCGGTGCATGACTATATTACACATCTTGCAGGTTATCCTAAAAATGCAATCTATTGACACAATGAACAGCTTGGAAGTTCAAGGACTAGAAATTACAAGGCAGTTGAATCTCTCAATGAATTAAATTCTCACTTCTATATGTGCACGTTTAAATTCCACTGGAGGCTGGGTGCGGTGGCTCATGCCTGTAATCCCAGCACTTTGGGAGGTCAAGGCGGGTGGATCACCTGAGGTCAGGAGTTCGAGACCAGTCCGACCAACAGGGAGAAACCCCGTCTCTACCAAAAATACAAAATTAGCCAGGCGTGGTGGTGCATGCCTGTAATCCCAGCTGCTCAAGAGGCTGAGGCAGGAGAATTGCTTGAACCGAGGAGGCAGAGGTTGCTGTGAGCGAAGATCACGCCATTGCACTCCAGCCTGGGCAACAAGTGTGAAACTCCGTCTCAAAAAAAAAAAAAAAAAAACCAATAATAATAATCCACTAAAGAGTTAACAGGACTTTGATTCTCTTTCCATAAACTGACATCCACTTATCCATAACGATTACAGAATCTGGGTTTGTTAGAGTAACTACTTCTACTTTTGGGAAGGATAAAGGAAGGAAGGGCTTAGTCACTAAGCTGCATATGGTTTTCAACACTGGTTCTATAGAGCTGGTGAAGCCACTTAGGGCTATAAAGGAATAGGAGCCCCGCCTATGACTTTGAACATTTTTGTTTAAATTTAAAATGCTCCCTAAGGAGATTTACGATCCTTACCTACAAACTTCCTCTCCAGGCTTCCTGTGCCACCTGGGGAAGGGACCCATGGGTGCTACGTAGAGTCCTATGAACTGTTTTATTTATTTTTATGAGACCAATCAATAATGAGGCATTGGAGAAGGAAAGGCATTATAATGCTACCCAACGTTTGTTTTCTTCATGTGGCCACACTATAAATCTTGGCTCAGACAACTATGTTTACTGAAAGCTTATGGCATCCAGAACATCACACGCCCTCTGTGACAGGGCAGGACCCTTGCTGCCCAGAAGCGAACTGTCCCCCTTTCCCAGATGGCACACCTTCGTACACAAGCTGTGAGAGCTGCTGAAGGGGCTCTGTGGTTGGCTATGTTTAGGAATCACACCACACACTATCCCCGCAAAGCTTCTCAGGAGAATTACAACAGGATTTCAGGGGCTCTGAGAAGTGATGTAGTGAAGAAAGATTTTAAATTTCCATCAGAGAACCATTTCTTCACAGTACATCATTATTAGTGTTCTGTATGAGCAATGTTCCTAGAATCCTGGTTTGGGAAATGCTTAAAAGTAGCAGTCCTTTGTGGTCTGGATGTTGGTGTGATTTCGCTTCTGTGTAAAGATGAGTTTATTCACATCATGGGACAACTATGAGACTGCTTCGTCTGTACACTGAGGAGCTTCTGCTGTCTGGGATACATACGATCTTCCCATGATAAGTGGGAATTAGCAGCCCTATGAAGCCCATTCTCACAGATTATGAGAAACTTCAACTATTATAAAGGGATTTTAAAACTGTAATAGGCCCTAACATGTTAAATCCTTAACTGAAACACATCAACTATTATCTTTTTTCCTAATATTCTTTGTTTTATGAGAAAGGTCTCATTAACAAGAAAAGTTATTTAGTCCAAACAACAACTTCCAATATAGAGTATGAAGCCCAACCTCCCACCCAAATCTAAACACTTCAATGAGAACTTAAGAAAAGCCCACAGCATGCAAAATCCTAACATATCAAAGAGAGTCTGATGTAATACAAAGGGGCAGAAATGGGTGTAAATTTATTTTAGAAAGACTTTTAGGAAGAGTTGAAACAGAATAGACTAGAAATTCTTAATTATAAAAGAATAAAATTTCCTGAGCAATCTAGACATGCAAAGAAGTATATAAGCAGGTAAACAATCTATTGAAAGGTAATCAATTAAGTATAATCAACATAGTAACTCAGATTTGTCCAAAACACTTACAGATTACATAGACAGATTGAGTAAATGAGGGGGTGCCCCAACGTGTATGCAAATAACCAGCTTCTATAATCAGAACCGTAACGAGAAACTGAAGAAGTAAATTTCAAATTGATACCAGTCTCAGATGTCACCACATCAAAGAGACCTCCCTGACCTCCCTAACAAAAATACTCTCTGATGCTTTTTTTTTTTTTTTTTTTTTGAGATGGAGTCTCACACTGTCACCTGTGCTAGAGTACAATGGCATGATCTTGGCTCATTGCAATCTCCGCCTCCCAGGTTCAAGAGATTCTCCTGCCTCAGCCTCCTGAGTAGCTGGGATTACAGGCACCCGCCACCATGCCCAGCTAATCCTTTGTATTTTAAATACAGACAGGGTTTCACCATGTTGGCCAGGCTGGTCTCGAACTCCTGACCTCGTGATTCGCCTGCCTCGGCCTCCCAACGTGCTGGGATTACAGGTGTGAGCCACTGTGCCTGGCCTAGTCTCTGACTCTTACCCCCTTTTTTCCTCCATAAACATTTGTTGTTAGCTGAAACCTTATCAACTATTTCATCATTTTATTTGTACATAGTAGTCTCTTCCACTAGGATGTCAGGTACATGAGGTTGAAGACTTGGTCCAGTGTCATTCACTGCCCATTTATCATGTGGAACTACTACTAGACATATACCTGGTACTTAGTAAGTGGTTGTATTAATGAATGTGATCAGAGAGCAGAACAAAAACAAGAAAGCTGAAAGAGAAAAAGCGTTTTCAAACAATACATGAACGTACTCATCGGAAATCTCAATATTGAGCTTCTGTTTGGTTTGGCTGAGAGTCGTGCGATAGAGCTTGGTGGCCATTTCAATCAGATGATCACTGCTGAAGAGAAAATCTCCTTTACTAGCTGCTTCTGAGCCCTGCAAGGACAAACCAAGAGTCGGTCATAATTAAAGATACCTTAGGAGGTCAATATTTACAGGCTTGGCTAAAAACATATTTACAGTCTCTTTAAAACATCAGATCCTGGAATCCATTCTCCCAAGGTAAACAATAATGACAAAAGCAGTGTTTCTTCCAACTTGCTCAGAGCACTTTAGTAAGGTTACCTAACCCCCTCCTACCCAAAGTTGGTGGATGCAGCAGAAGCACCATCCGCATCACTTGGAGCTTGCTAGAAAAGCAGAATCTCTGCTGGGCGCGATGGCTCAAGCCTGTAATCCAAGCACTTTGGGAGGCCAAGACGGGCGGATCACGAGGTCAGGAGATCGAGACCATCCTGGCTAACACGGTGAAACCCCGTCTCTACTAAAAAAAATACAAAAAACTAGCCGGACGAGGTGGCAGGCGCCTGTAGTCCCAGCTACTTGGGAGGCTGAGGCAGGAGAATGGCGTAAACCCGGGAGGCGGAGCTTGCAGTGAGCTGAGATCCGGCCACTGCACTCCAGCCTGGGCCACTCAGTGAGACTCCGTCTCAAAAAAAAAAAAAAAAAAAGAAAAGCAGAATCTCAGGCCCTACCCAGCCCCAGTGAATATGAAACCACAACACAACCTCCAGGTATGGGTTTACACATTCAGGTTTGAGGAGCATGGACCTAACCTGCAACTCTTCTGAAGGACCTGATTAAAAAACTTTTCAGTGATTTGGTTAAAACCCTAACGACAACACTTCCAACAAATATCCCAGGGCAGTGGCTCTCAGCCTTAGCTGTGCAAGGGAATCATCTGGGTTTATTTAAAGAAAAAAAAAAAAAAAGAAAAAAGAAAAAAAGAAAAAAAAAAGATGCTTGTGCCCCCTTCTGAGAAATTCTAATTTGATTGTACGGGGGTATGGCCTGGGCATCAGCATTTTTAAAGTTCCCAAGCTGTTTAAATGTGTCACTGAGGTTGAGAATCACTGTCCTAGCATTTGATATGCCCCCTTTAAGTTAAGACCCAAAGCAGGGTAAACAGGCTAAGGGAAGCTTTGGGGAGTTTTCTAAGCTTAAGGTCGGCCAGAGAGTAACATTATCAGCTACACACATGCTCCTACATATGATCAATATTTGGTAGCTTTTGTTTACTCAGTGACTATGTGTTATGTGACAGGCCCTGTTCCTCCAGGGTCTCAATTAATCCTTACAACAATGCTATATGAAGTAGGCACTCTTACTATCTCCATTTTAAAGATGACAAAAAGTAGGTAGGCACACACAAAGTTAAATGCCTTGGCCAAAATCATCATAAAGTGAGTGAGACCAACTCCAGAACCTACACGTAACCACTGCATCCAAGCCAGGAGTCCTGGTTAAGCTAAAGACACAGAACACTAAAAATTATTTAGGTTAAAATTAACTGGCAGCTATTTTATTTTAGTTGTATCCTTTAATATAAACCCCCAGATTAGAGATGAACATTAAGACATTTACTAAGTTCATACATAGAAGAAAAAACAGGAGAAAACAAAATTTAAAACATCTTGATATTCCTATGTATTAGTCTCAAAAAGTGAAGTAAACTGGTCAATAAAAGTGATTAACTTTATTCAGTTACTGAAAAACCGAGCCCGAGATTTTACATAGGGGCGAATATCCAAAATTTGCAAATTAGCAAGGCAGATATACAAACTGCCATAGGATTAGTCAGATATGGAAATTTTTAAAATCAATGCCTGAGAGATGAAGCGCAGAAATCTTTTGTTGAACCTTTACCTCTTTGAGGTGGACGGCGAAGAAGCCATCATTTTGTGAGCTCATTGATACCTTGGTCACATCCACCAAGGGAACCTCTGACTTGATTTGTCCAGACTTTTGGTCAGCAAGAAGGAGATTATTATTTGTTAAGAGGAAAATCCGAGATGTACTCTAAAAGGAAATAGAAAATAGTATAAAACCAATGATCAAAAATACTCAAAAATGGTCTATGAGTTTAAGGCATTTGCAAAAATGCATGTTTTATTCCAATATCCTTCAACAAACATACTTACGTAAACCAAGAACACAGTAAGGAACATAAATAATATGTTTTATTTCATAAAAATGTCAGAGAACAAGCAAAATTCCATCTAAGCTTAAAAGTAAGGGGAAATAGCTCCCTTCACAGTTAACTCTACTGAGAACATGAAATGCAAATTTTTACATTCAGAAAACAGGGTGACTATCCCAAGTAATAGTTACTTCTTATCAGTCTTCAAGGTTAGCAATTTTACCTTCCCATTAGCACGGTTAATTTTGTTCACGACTTCAGCAATGATGATCTTTTCTTCAATGGCATCTTTGAGTTTCTTATACTTGGGGTTCTTGTTGATTTCCAGGTAAGCCCCTTGGAATGGTTGCCCAACACTAAAGGAAAAAAATTCCTGCACATTAGAAATAGTTTCAAATGAAAGTTCTACTAAAAAAAGGAAACAGATCACTTGATTCTAAGGAATAGCTGATAACTTCATAAAAGTTGATTTCAATTTATTTTATATATTACACTTGCATCTGTCCTAAATATAAGTTGGAAATGAAACCTTAAACCTATTTCAAATATATTTTTGAGGTGATCATGGCATTTGGTAGGCAGGACTTTGATAATAATCTTATCACATGGAACAACCAAGATAGAAATCACTCATAAGAATAATAGCTAAGACTCAAGTACATGGTCTCATGTGAAGGAAAAGGCAATTTCTTCTAATCTGTTAATATAAAGTTAACAGCTGCTCACAAAGGATTTACTAACGCCTTCAAACAATATGTGGCAGTGAAAAAAGAGCTGAAATCATTACCGTCACCTGTTCTAGAAAAATTTCATTTCTTGCAGAGAATAAGAAAATCAATAGGCCTTCTGGGAAAGAATAGATCCAGGGCAATCACTTTAGAAGAAAACTATAGAACACTTAATATTAACATGTAACTGTGGTTCTAAGTAGGCAATACAGATGGTCCCTGACTTGGTTTGACTTAGGGTTTTTCAACTTTACAATGGTGCTCATACAACCATTCTGTTTTTCACTTTCAGTACAGTGGTCAATAAACCATATGAGATATCCAACACTTTATTATAAAACAGGCTTTGTGTTAGATGATTTTGTAGGCTGCAGATGATTTTGTAGCCAACTGTAGGCTAATGTAAGTGTGCTGAGCATGGTTAAGGTAGGTTAGGCTAAGTGATTGTGTTCAGTAGGTTACGTGTATTAAATGTATTTTCAACTTATATTTTCAACTTCATATGACATATGACAACTTCATAAAAATTGGTTTCAATTTATTTTGTACATTACACTTGCATCTGTCCTAAATATAAGTTGGAAATGAAACCTTAAACCTATTTCAAATATATTTTTGAGGTGATCATGGCATTTGGTGGGCAGGAATTTGATGATAACCTTATCACATGGAACAATCAACATAGAAATCACTCATAACCCATATGAGGTGTGTAACTGCATCATAAGTTAAGCGGCATCTGTATATGAAAGGAGAATCAAGCCTCTTCTCCTAGAATATGCATTTAAATGGACAGCCGTAACCAAAGCAAACATTCAGAATAAGGGCAATTTTTTTTTTCCCAAATAAATTTTTGTAAGAGGTTAACAGTACACTTATCACTAAGATGTCAATTTCCCTAAAGACTTGCCGGGGGACTCTTTCAGGACAGCTTCATCAAAGGCACTAAGGAAAAACTGCTGCTTCAAGGGATCTACAAGCTTCACTTTGAGCTACAAAGTTCTGGCAATTTGCAAATACAACTTTAAATGCTTATGTTGTGGGTGGAGGATCAGGGAAGAAAAATCCATGTAGGTGGTCAGCGTTTCACAGCTCTCAGGATATAAAAGGCCAACTCCCATAAGAGCTGCCACTTGGCAGGGTGGTGGGAGGCTAAGTTATTTATTCCACCTCTCTCACTGCTGTGGGGTGAGTGTGCCACTATCCCTGAAAACTGATAAGACTACCCAAAAAGGACTTGGCTTGAAGTTAACTTTTTTTGGTTCCTATTCAAATGTGTTTTAAATTATAAAAATGCTAACAGGCTTTTAAACTGTTTCCTCAAAGATGTATTTTCCAGCCTGTAGTTTCTGAAGAGTCATCCACAGGAAATGCTCATTAAGAAGGTTACTCTCTAATTTAAAAATGTATAAATTAAAGCTGAATAAAATTAGTTGCTGAAGTAAGCATACAGACAAATTCTCCTGCTTGAAAATGCTTTATATAACAGGCACTTTGGACAACTTTGGATTCAGACACTATGTTTGACTTAAGGGAGTACATATCACCTCAAGTAGCCACATCAGCTAACCAAGGAAGTTGTACAATTTAAAATATTTAAACCCAGTGAGTCTGGCAATGTACGTTCATTTAATCCTTTAAAAGGAAGATATTTGAAATGTGTGTAACGTCACAGAGAATATAAACATAATTTATGTAATAAACGTGAATATACTCAGCATATAATACATTCTTTCGAGGCCATTCTTTGGGAGAAGCTTAACGTTGTTATAGATTTGGCTTGAAATCGAACAATCTACTTTTTTTATAAACACCAGATGAAAATGGGGTAAGAACGCTGGGAGGAAATGATGAATGCGGGAGATATAAGACTATTTGGATAAATAGTCTTTATCAAGGACTTCATTTGCTGAACTTGGGATTGGTGTTCCTTCTTTTTCTGAGTTCACAGTGTCTAAAATAAAGGAACTGAACGTGCTGTACAGGCCACAGAAGTCATATCCGTTGAGTTAGCAGACCAAAGGGCACCACGGACCAGTGCTCAAGCAACACTCGAAAAGTACTATCCTGGCTCGCTCTTTCATTTACCTTACAAATGAGTTTCTGACCTTGCTTGTTATGGCAGGAAGACTGGAATGGTGATTAAAGTATATTGCCAACAGAAATTTGGCTAGTCTTTGAAAACTATGGAAAAGGAGCAGGAATTTACAATGCAAACGTATCTTAACAGCCTATATAATTTTTATGTTAAATGACTTCTAATTATTTAGTAAAGTGTTTGAGCTAATGCTAATGGAGTGAAACCAACAATCGTAACCTCATTTCATTAAACTGCACTATAGAAGCCATGGCTCAAATAAATGTGTTTACATCAAGCTGATTATAAAATGATTCACAGAACTAAAAATTGCACATCTAAGACTGAAATCAAACACCACGCAAAATGGCGTACAAATACACTTGAGAAACTTTGAATATCCTGAATTTTATGGGTAAAGCAAAGCCATAATACCTAGATGGGTATAAAGCCTTCTTGTCTTTGAAGAGTTCACTGGCTTCTAGTTTCTCTTCATAAATAAGTTTCTGCTGGTCTGTGAATTGGTCCCTGTATTTTTTACACTGTGAGATATGAGAAGAAACAAACAAAACATCATTTATATAAACAAATCATTATTCATTCTTAAATATGCTAAGACAATTTACCAGCAAGAAGAGTAAGGGAGAAAGTGTACAAAACATTCACTAAAAAGGCCAAAAACATTTTTCCCTTGTGGGTTTTAAAAAGTTTGTCTTGGAAAATGTCAGAGTATTATTTGTATTGCAGAACCTGGGATGCTTCTTCAAAACACACCAGGGTCTAGCGGGCATGGGCCTTGCAAGTACTATTTCCTCCCACTATGTCAGTCCTTGGAAATCCTCTTGTCCTGCGGCTGTCACTCTTCTAGAGAGACTCACAGTAAAAATATTGTGCATCACAATCCACTAAGCACATTTCCACACACATACACACACAAAATATTGACATAAAAGCATCACAAAACAATACTCAATCTTTTCTATACATTATACACTCTGCTATTTTCTATTCTATTGCATTTCATTGAAAAACGCTGGTAGTAATCTACTAAATTGATTTCATGACCCACAAATATGCTATGACCTACAGTTTGAAAACCACTGCTCCAAATCCCCCCACTACCATTTTACAACAGGGACGAGGGACCTGAGATATCCCCTTTCACTCTGTCCCTGAAGCTGCAATGAGAGGAGACAGTGGCCAGAGGAGCAGGGCCAGGTTTTTTAGATGAGCATTCCTAGAAATTCAGTTACAGGGGGGGTCAAGTGCTACTGAAATAACTGCATGAAGAAATGTTAGCACTGCTGCTGACCCTTTTCCATGGAAATGCTCCCTTCAGGAATAAACAGCCCTCATCTCCCACCTCCAATCCAATGGAGGAATGGGTGAGATCGCGAAGCCAGGGGAGAGCAGAGGTGGTGCAGATCCTCAGCACTGGGAGCTCCCTGTCATTATTTCTGAAAACAGTTTCTAGGTTAGACTCAAAAAAGGAGACAAGCCATTAGGAGGTTCATGAATCTCGCCAAATTGGCTGTTAGAGAACAGAAGTCAGAATCCAGTTCCTTATGTTGTACGGTACCACTTATCAAGCTAATCAGTGATAATGTCACTCTATACATATATGACTCTGATAAAAAACAAGCCCACCCTGCTGGGCAGGAAAGTTTCCTGGAGGATGTATGCATTGAGCTTTCATCTACTAAATACATGCCCTTCCATCTAATGATTTTATTACATCTGATAACTGCATATATTTAACATTTCACATATCAACTGACGAGGTTATCGAAATAAGGTCAACATCTATACAAGTGCCCCACGTGCTCCATGCTGGGAAACATCTAAATTACATGCCATATTCTCATATAAAATGAGAGCTAAAAAAAAAAGGCAAAATAAAACAGATTTCCAGCTTCCCTGTAATTTAGATAGAGGATGTGTTACTATCTTTAGGGATAGGGAAAAGCCTTTTTTCCCACCCATCAAAGTGTGTGTGTTCACATGCATTATCTGATTATGTGTTCTGTACATCTGATAAACTCTTCAATCTGCAGGATTTAACTGTGTTGCCTGAAGGTGTCCGAATTTTATGATTTCTCTGTCCTACCGTATTCCTTTAGACAAAGAGAAAAACACATGAACAAAAAAGTGAACTACTTGAGAGCAGCTGGAACCTGGAATAGAAAGATAAACGCAGCCCTGTGCTCTCCGTTCCAGCCAGGGCCGAGAGGCGACTGCACAGGGAACGCCTGGGCCGGTGCGGTGGCTCTCATAGAAACTCAATATGGTGCACGGGGGAAAATCACCAAAGTCCTCAAGTAAAATCCTCTTTGAGGCAAAGGAAGAATGTGTTACAGTTTTGATTTTACGTAAGTTTTCAAACACTCAAAATAAACAAGAAAGTCTCTGAAAAGATGTAACATGACATTTTTTACCCTCCACAAGTGGAAAATCCTTTTTAGCTCCTTGTGAGTAGAATCCAAGAATAAGTAAGGTCTTGAGGGCCAATTCTTGTCTATTGGAGATAAGGAAGGCATCTTATTTTTCATTTCCAAGAAGTATTTTTGCACCTGTGTTGGGTTTGACAGAGAATACTACGTGAGGAAAATATACCACAAAAGACATTGTTTTACATACATCATGATCAAATAAACCAGACGATCGTGGAATTTATTTAACTTTGGAATTTATAAAACGGTAACTCATCTGGGAAGTCTCTATTCCACTCTTTCATACTGGTTGGGGAAATATGAGTTCCACCAAATGGTTAAGAGAAAAGAGGAATACTAATGCTAACACTCATATTAACACTAATACTAATGCCAGCTGGCTCTATAGAGCTGTATTGTCTAACCTGCAGCCACTAGTCACACAGGTTATTTATATTTACATTTTAAGTAATTAAAATTAAATTTAAAAATCCAGTTTCTCAGTCACACTAGTTACACTTCAAGTGCTTAATAACCACATGAGGCTAGTGGCCAGCTACTCTATTGTACCTCAAAGTTACAGGGCGTTTTCCTCACTGCAGAAAGCTCTACTGGACAGTGTTGTTCTAGAGTTATGATATGTGCCCAGCCCTGCACTTTATCATTACTTCATTTTAATCCTCACAACAACTCTACGAGGCTAGTGCCACTATTATCCCCATTTTACAGATGAGAAAATGAGGTTCACTGAAGTTAGAATTTGCTCAAGTCACAAATCTCTAAGCGGCAGTGGAGGCCGACTCCAGAGTTTGCAGTCTGTTCAGCACTACATATACCTCTCTGAAAGACGGAGAACTCCAGAGTCCCTGCGGGTAGGGCTGCACAGCCTGGCTCCCGGTCACCCTTCTCCCCACTAATTTGCTTGCCAGCCTTGCCCTGCCACAGCTCATGGCAGTTTCACAGGATAAGGCCCTGGCTTTCTTGGGTCTACTTTCCCCCAAAAGTTCTCTCTGTCAAATAAGACAAACATTGTATTAATAATATACGGGCCACCAACAACTCTTTCTGATACAATTCTACCTGAATTTGGGAGATGATTTCAAAAGATTACTCACTCTCAGTGTCACAGCTATGATTTAATTATTATTTAAAAAGTCACGTCTGTCATTTAAGAAAAGGCACATTTTATGGAGTTGGTGATATTAAGTGGGTAATTCCATAATGCTAATTATAGCCACACACATAAAGTGTCAACTTACAATTCTCTGAAGCGTGAACTCATAGATTTTCTTTCCGGCATTGGCTCTGAAGAATTTCCTGTATTCTCTACGTACCTTTAAAAAGAAGACGCAGGTTGCAGTGGTTAATGTGTGGCTGGTACAGATGCATAATGATACACCTCTATTAAAAATGAAAAAGTGTCAAACAAGTCAACTTATAAGTGTCCTTTCTGGATTTAGTACAATAATTGAAGCACATTCACATAGTGGATCTTAAGTCAGAGAGAAAGAAATTGAGAGATGTAAAATGATGAAACCAGAATGAACTGATGTTTTAAATCCTCTTAGTAGTTTCTGAAGAATCTGATGATTTGACAAGAAACATTTTACAGGCACAGCTGCAAACTCATCCCAAATTAAAATACATTTAAAAACTATATAAAATAATGTTCTATTCAGATTGTTTTGTAAAAGGCAAAAAGAAAAAAAAAATGTCTGAAGAACTGTATCAGTTTCCAAAAGCCTTGCATAGAAGATAAGGCTTTAGTACTACACACTGAGAACTGAATATGGCTAAAAATAAGAATTTAAAAAGAAGCTTTGAAACTACCATTACCTTCCATTTCATTGCATTAATTTTTCTCTATCATCTCTACTCTCACCAAACTTTATACTTAATGCTATCAGAGCACTTAAAACATCATATTATAGTTTTAGTTCACACATTTTTTCCTTGCTACATTGTCATATTTACTTCATATACTGATGTCTAACAAATAAGAGTAACTAAGTGGAGTGTTTGCATAACAAAGGAATAAATTATATAGTTAAATTTTGAAACTGAGGGAAAAATATCTTTATTTATTACCATCCAGATATAAATGGGAGAGTTAGAATTTAACAAAATATTAGCCTATCTGAATAATTCAGACATTACATATCTTTTTTCTTTTCTCTCTAGTTTTCTAGGTTTAACTGCACATGTTCAAAATATTTCTACATTAGGGGATGTAAGCCAGTAATCTTCTTTTTTTTTTTTTTTGAGACGGAGTCTCGCTCTGTCACCCAGGCTGGAGTGCAGTGGCCGGATCTCAGCTCACTGCAAGCTCCGCCTCCCGGGTTCACGCCATTCTGCCTCAGCCTCCCGAGTAGCTGGGACTACAGGCGCCGCCACCTCGCCCGGCTAGTTTTTTGTATTTTTTAGTAGAGACGGGGTTTCACCGTGTTAGCCAGGATGGTCTCGATCTCCTGACCTCGTGATCCGCCCGTCTCGGCCTCCCAAAGTGCTGGGATTACAGGCTTGAGCCACCGCGCCCGGCCAGCCAGTAATCTTCTAACCAAATTCAGTTTATAGATAAATGTTTTGTATGCATATTTATAAGTTAATAACAATATAATAATTCAGACTGCAGACTTCTCTTAAAGTTGTCTAAGATCTAGCAACACTGAGGTCTAGTCCTATAAAATAAGGGCCAGGGAGGCTAAAGTAGCTGCTGTTGCCTTTAGATGAGACATGCATGCTCCAAACTACACAAGTCCCCCTTGCTCCTGATCCACCTCCCATCTGCTGCTTTCTTCATCTGTGTGACCAACCCAGTCCCTCAGCATTTGCGCACCAGACCCATTCTCTACATCTAAAGATTTTTAAGGTTTAAAAACTGTAACATATACCATATGGGTAGTTTTTCCTTTTACAGGCATACCTCATTTTAATGCACTTTGCAGACATTGAGGTTTTACAAATTGAAGGTTTGTGGCAACCCTGCATCAAACAAGCCTACTGGCACCATTTTTCCAACAGCATGTGTTCATTCTGTGTCTCTGTGTCACAATTTGGTAATTCTCACAATATTTCAAACTTTTTCATTATTATTCTATCTGCAAGATGGTGAACTTAAGAGACAGTGTGTATATTCTGACTGCTCCACCCACTGGCCGTTCTCCTATCTCTCCCCCTCTCCTCGGGCCTCCCTTATTACCCAAGACACGGCAATATAGAAATTAATTAATATTGAATTAATAACCCTATAATGGCTTCTCAGTGTTCAAGTGAAAGGAAGGGTCACAAACTTCTCACTTTAAATTGAAAGCTAGAAACGGTTAAGCTTAGTGAGGAAGGCATGTCAACAGCTGAGGCAGTCCAAAAGCTAGGACCCTTGTGCCAAACAGCCAAGTTACAAATGCAAAGGAAACATTCTTGAAGGAAACTGAAAGTGTTATTCCAGTGAACACACAAATGATAAGAAGGTGAAACAGCCTCACTGCTGATAAGGCGAAAATTTTAGTGGTCTAGATATAAGATCAAACCAGCCACAACATTCCTCTAAGCCAAGACCTAATCCAGAGCAATATCCTAACTCTCTTCAATTCTAAGAAGGCTGAGAGAGGTGAGGAAGCTGCAGAAGAAAAGCTTATTAACTCTTCATGAGGGTTAAGGAAAGAAGCAGCAAGTGCTGATATAGAAGCTGCAGAAAGTTATCCAGGAGATCTAGCTAGATCACTGATGAAAGCGGCTACATTCAACAACAGATTTCCAATGTACACAAAACAGCCTTCTATTGGAAGAAGATGCCATCTAGACTTTGATAGCTAGAGAGGAGAAGCTAATGTCTGGCTTCAAAGGACAGGCTGATTATCTTGTTAGAGGATAATACAGCTACTAACTTTAAGCTGGAGCTAATGCTCATTTACCATTATAAAAATCCTACAGCTTAAGAATTATGCTAAATCTACTCTGCCTGTGTGCTCCATAAATGGAACAACAAAGCCTAGATGATAGCACATCTGCTTACAGCATGGTTTACTGACTATCTTAAGCCCCATATTGAGACCTACTGCTCAGAAAACAGATAACTTTCAAAATATTAATTCACACTGACAAGGCACCTGGTCACCCAAGAGCTCTGATGGATATATACAAGGAGATTAATGTTTTCATGCCTGCTAACACAACATCCATTCTGCAGCTCATGGATCAAGGAGTAATTCCCAGTCTTATGATTTAAGAAATACATTTGGTAAGTCTATACCTGCCACAGATAGTGATTCCTCTGGTGGATCTGGGCAAAGTATATTAAAAACTTTCCAGAAAAGAAGCATCATTCTGGGTGCCATTAAGAACATTCGAGATTCATGGGAGGAGGTCAAAACAGCCACATTAACAAAAGTTTGGAAGAAGTTGATTCCAACTCTCATGGATGACTTGGAGGGGGCTCAAAACTTCAGTGGAGGAAGTAACTGCAGGTGTGGTGATATATCAAGAGAACTAGAATTGTGAAGCCTGAAAATGGGACTGAATTGCTGCAATCTCAAGATAAGATGTAAATGAACAAGGAGTTGCTTCTTACGGATGGCCAAAGAAAGTAGTTTCCCGAGATGGAATCTACTCCTGATGAAGATGCTGTGAACACTGTTGAAATGACAACAAAGGATCTGGAATATTCCATAAGCTTAGTTGACAAAGCCAGTGACAAGGTTTGAGAGGATTAATTCCAATTTTGAAAGAAGTTCTACACTGGGTAAAATGCTATTAAATGCCAACATATGCTATACAGAAATCTTTCAGGAAAGGAAATCAATCTATGTGGCAAACTTCATTGTTGTCTTGTTTTAAGAAACTGCCACAGCCACCACAACCTTCAGCAGCCACATCAGTCAGCAGCCATCGACATCAAGACAAGACAAGACTCTCCACCAGGAAAAATATTACAACTTGCTGAAGGCTCAGATGATGGTTAGCATTTTTTAGCAATAAAGTATTTGTAAAGTATGTACTTTGGCATTTTAGACATAATGCTATTAGACACTTAATAGACTATAGTAGAGACAGCGTAAACATAACTTTTATTTGCACTGGAAAACAAAACATTTGTGTGATTCACTTTATTGTGATATTTACTTTATTGCAGAGATCTAGAACTGAGCCTGCAATGTCTCTGAGGTATGCCTGTATTCATATTCTAGTTACTGATTGCCATTTGCTTTTTAGCCACGGAGTTGTCAGATCCACAAACATTTCTAATCTCAAACTAAGGTGAGAAGGGACAAGGAGAAGAAAAATGTTACCTAACAATTGGGTCATGAAATTATAATAGCATATGAAGGCAGACAAATGAAGTTACATAAGAATATATCCTTAAAAATATACCTGAAGTCCTACTATATTTAGTTGAGCTTCATTATAACTGAGCTCATTGCTACATGCATTTTGATATTCCACAGGGCAGGTTATTTCTCCCAAAATACAACTACAGACCTTTAAAGCCCAGTGACAACATGCTGGCATATATGATGGTGCCCCCTGGGGGAAATGGGAGTCTTAAAAAGGCTCACTGCACTTTGTAATTATTTCCACAAGAAAAGTCAATCATTTGAGAGGGCAAAACTATCATTCATATTACCATGACTCTCTTTTAGAAAAAAAAAAAAATACAAAATTATTATATTCTTGGACTTCAAATAAGTTTGATCTTATTTCATACAACAATACTGGTAATATAGTAAAGTACTTCTGTTTTGTTGGAGACTGAGAGGAAAAAAGTTATGTCTACAGTAAGCCCAGTTAGCTTCTGCTAAAATAATATTCCCCTACAAACTGAATGTGCTTTGTAAGTTGCTAGTGCACACCCCTAATGCAAAAATGTTCTGAAATCATATGCAGTTAAACCCAGAAAACTGAAGATAAATGTATTACTGATGGAAATCATTTTATAGAGTAAAAATCCTGATTCAATGTTAATTTTCCTTCCTGTTATGAAAATTAGAATGCAAATTAGAAGATGTGAATTAAATGGGAAAATGTTTACTTTTGTTTGACTTTAAAGAAACCGGTTATAGAGCTTGTTTGGACTTCTTCGAACAGAACATCTGTTAAAATTCATATTTAAGTTACTTCTTCATTACTTCAAATATTACTTGGTGAATACTCAGTATAATCAAAAGGGATAATTTACTAAAATTTATAGGCTGAAGTTGCAGAAAAAAATGCAGATTATTCAAAGCAGGATTCAGGGATATTTCTAATGGTTGTTCAGATTTAGAGTCAATGATCTCTCAGATAATATTCAAATATTTAGAGTAAGATTAAATATCGTAGGATTAAAGTAAAAACAATGATAAGAAATACTGTCAAAAAGGGGCCTAATTATCCCAAAAAGGCAATATGGATGGCTTCCTATGGTGATTAATTATTGAATTTGGAAGACCAGATCCTTACATGGCGTAAAGAATATTCTAAAGCCTTTTCAGAGCTTGGAGTTATTTACTTATGTGTAGTTCTGGACACATAAGTGTACCCTACTATAGTAAGCACACTTTGAAATAAACCCTGCCATAATCACAAGGTATTTGAATTCGAGGTTCTCTTTAACATGAATGATCCACTGGTCTCTGAATCTCTGATCTCATTAATCAAAATCTGTAAGCTTAGTGATGCAAGACCCTTTGGTTCCTACACTGAACAATTAGAACAATGGTCGCTCTGAAGAAAGCTCTACTCCAGGCAGCCATTACTGGGGCAGAATTGGCATAAAAAGGGAAACAAAAGCCTGGCATCCCTAGGCTGCTCAATGTGGATGTAGGGCAGCTTTTAGCTCAACTCTTGCAACCGTGTCTCATAGATTTTTAAAAAACAACTTTACACTCATAAAGATAACAAACTAGAACTTTGATAACATAGTATCTTGAATAAAACATGCCATATTGCTATTACATTAAACCTATTATTTAAAGAAATAGAAATCACAAAATCAGAAAAAACATTAGTGTATAGGTTTCTTCTGAAAAAGGTAAAACATTAAGCAAGATGACATTCTACAAGACTGTGCAGACCATCAGCAAGCATAATCAATCGTTTTCTCAGGGTTAGTAGGTGCTAGGCTTTATGAAGTTCACCCTGGACAGAAACAAGTGGTTGAGGAAGTACCTTCAGTCCAAGCCAGTAAGCCCAAATGACAGCAACTGCATGCTTACGCCTAGCCTCCTCCTTCAAGCGTTTCAATTCCCTTCGAGCCTAGAATGTTTTAGATAGTAAATAAAAGAGACAGCCCAATGCAGACAGCACAAATGACCAGAAAAAGATACCCCACCAAACAGAAGAGTCAATTTATGAATAAGGATTTCAGAATGACAGAGAAACAGTGCATAATAATTTAAACCCAAAGAATTGGTGCCAGGCTGGTGCAGCGCTTGTATTTTCAGTGCACTGAGATTCTGTTCCAGAGGAGGGCAATCTGTGTGGTTCCCAAGGTAATCATTTCTCACCCCTTACTTCCATTCTTTTTCTTTTTTCTTCCTTGTTCTCTCTCCGTTTGCTGCCTTCTCTACACCCTTTCACTCCCATATGAAAGCCTTCAAACTCTGAGTAACAGCCCTAATGACGTCATTAGACTCCCCCTTGCTGACAGCATATTGGGCTGAAGAAGCTATGCACTCCTGTCTGAGTTCATCCCTTTGGATGGATAAAAAGATAACTCTTGTGAACAATCATTTAGAAAACTGGGAGGAAAAAAGGTTATTTCTCTGAAGTGCAAACAAAAACCAAAACTAACAAAACTCAAAAATTACTTCTAGTCAAAAAATGAAAAGTGGCATGTATAAAAATTCAATTTTAGCTAAGGTCCCCAAAGTGAAATATACTGAAGACTGAAGCAATTATAGGTTAAACTTATAGGTTTAAAAATTACTGTTAGGGAAAAAATAATCTTAGACAAGCTATTCTAAAGGATATAAATAGGCACTAATTGTTCAAGATATTATAGTACTGAGACTGGGAAATGAACTCACTGGATGGAGAAATCCTAGCAAGACCCATCTAAGAGTCCATTTGCTTCTGCTACAACATTTCCCTCAGTTGACTAGAGGAACAAGTTTGTTCTTTACAGATTTTTCACGAAAAGCACAAATGAACAACTCTGGTTAGTTTTTGGCAAATTAAGCTCTTTATGCAGGCAGATGTTGACTTTCCTCATTTTCTCACAAGATAGGCTTATAATGTTGACAAGGTGGACTTCAAAACACAGGACTCTGTTGATGTTTGTGTTTCTAACTGGAATACACATTTTTAGCAAAGATGACCTTTGATTTTCTAAGTAACAAAAACATCTAAAAATCTTGTCCCTTGGGGTATGTGAAATGTTCACAGAGCCCACGACTATGCCTGGGGATTAGTGAGAGTATTTCAGGAGGCCTTTGTTTCTGAAAACAAACAGCTGATGCTGAAATTCCTGGGATTCTTCAGTGGCAATTATAGCTAGCTGTGCATGAACATAGTTTTCTGTTAAATCACAGATGATAATTCTTTGCACATGTAATATTTTGCTTATAATAATCAATAGCTGCCACAGTGAGCCTAAAAAAAAATTTCATTCATAAATTAATTTTTTAAAGACATATGTTAGAGGCATTTCCATTGTCAACATGTTGCAGAGACCGATTGAAGCCCAAACTTGAACATTCCCAACATGCGCAACCCCCCCAGAAAACCTCTAAAAAACTGCTAGCATTCATCAGTGGGGAGGGGGGAACCTAAACATGCATGTTATTTAAGAGTTGTTTTGTTTTGTTTTAAAGAGCAATGGTACTAGTGCCTTTTTAGTAAGCAATTAGTTTTATTGGCCTACGCATGCCTAAGCTTCCTATGCATACTACTGAACTAATGTTTCCAGGTGTGTTAAATCTGGCGGCTAGGACATGCACCAGTGTGAGCCACTATTAATTGCAGTCATTCATCCCCTAATAGTCTAGAGATAAGGACTGATTATTGCAGAATTCCCGGATGGAGTGTTGGGATATGTGCATCAAGTACCTTAGATCCAAGCCAGTAAGCCCAAATAACTGCAATAGCATGTTTATTCCTAGCCTCCTCCTTCAGCCGTCTCAGTTCCCTTCGCGCCTGTGATGCATTTGAAAAGGAGTTACAGAAAAGTTTAAGGCAGGAAAGGTTACTGCTGGTTTTCAATGAAGAAAGAAAAAGAGAGACACTAGTCACCACCAAATGGTAAATGCAAAAGCATGTGCCACCACCCCACAACAAAATGTTGGAAAGAGCAAGAGGCAAACACGTGCTCAGTAGCTCAAGCCAGTGAAACATTTTCTGCCCCTGAAGCCGAGGGTTCATGGTTCCACATGACATTACTGCTGACCCACCACCTTCCTTGGGGTCTCTGGCCTACCTGGGTCCCATGCCAATATGCAGCAATGGTCGTGACTGCTTCCTTACAGCGCTTTTGATGCTTCAGTTCCCGCAGAATTTTTCGAGCCTAAAGGGCAGAATCACCCAAAAGAGAGAACGTTTAAAAAAATGGAATTGACAGTGACCTGAAAAAAAAACCTGAAGAGATGATTGTCCTAACACCCACGATATTGTGAAAAATCACAGGTTAAAGAAGGCGAAGGTGATTAGCCCCAAACTGACTACGAGAAGGCGGACAATGAAGACATCATCAAGCATGACAGTGTGGTTTCCACTTGATTGGAACAGCAGCCTCCCATACCCTGATACACAATAGGAGAAATCTGACTACAGCACCATAAGCTGGCACACATCTGTGGGATGAAATATTTCTCAGAAGGTGGCCGGAGGATTCCAATGATCCTCTGAAGGCCACTGTATCTCTTTCCTTATTATTGCCTGGAATGTAACTGTAGCTGTCCTTCTTATTCAAGAGATTTTTAAAACTGCAAAACCAAAATAATCTCATTGATCCCAAACCAGCGGTTTCTTTCCATTAGTTGCTGGAAACTGATTGTATGGGGGCCAGGAGGACACCTGGTTTGAAGGTGGACTTTGGGTCCTTCCTCTAAGGTCCCTAGCCTACAAACGGGGCCCCAGGATCCAGTCATGAGGCCAAGGAAGAAGCTGCAGGCAGCAATTTCACTTACTCTACATGTTCAGATTTGTGTTTTGCCATTTGCCGTGGGACAACTACTAAGCCCTTAAGTTGTCGAAGGCCTGGGCAAGGTCAGTCAGTGTTGCTGGACTCGGCACCAAGGGGCTACCCTCTGAACGGGCTCCAGGCCTGGGCACTACCCCTCTGGATTCAGACCATGCCACAAAATCTCCTCACAGGAAGAGGGTCAGAACATGCTCTGAAGTATCGTTGACCTAGATGAGGGATCCGTAAACTTTTTCTGTAAAGTGCTTTTGGCTCTGAAGGTCACACAGTCTATTGCTATGACTTGACTCTACCACTGTAGTGCTAGAGCAGCCAGCCAATCTGTGAAATAAATGAATGTGGCTGTGTTCCAATAAAACTTTATTTATGTACACTGAAATCTGTATTCCACAGACTTTTCGTATGTCATGAAATCATTATCTTTTCCTTTTTTAAAAACAACGGTTTAAAAATATAAAAACCATTCTCAGCTTGCAGGTTGTATGACAGGCAGCAGGCTAGATTTGGCCTGTGGCCTGTAGGTCATTGACCCTTGGCCTGGGGCCCATAGTTCATTGACCCTTGAACCAAGCCTTGGCAGGAAGGACCTGGAACCAGGCTGTCCACTGTGACGGCTCCCCCATGTCCCCACCGCTAGTCCCAGCCAGATCTCAGGATCTTTCAGTCGTGATGGCAAGCCTGCAAGATGGTTACTGGACAGTTATGGAAGTCACTGGGGTAGGGGTTCTGAGTATGAAAGCAATGGCTGTGAGACAGCCTTCTGTACTACAGCTTTTCTCAAAAACATGGGGCAAAGGGATATTGAAATCATGTACGGGTATTACTTCAAGGACTTCCTGTTTAGAGAACAAAGCGCTTAAAAAGAAAGCTGGTTAGAAGGAAGTGGCCAAGACATGGTCACCAGGGTCCCTGTTTGGCCCATAATATTTATTCTTTCCATCTGACTGTTTATAGGCAAGGCAGGAGACAGAGGAGCCCTCCTCTGCAGGGTGAGCCTAAAGACATTATCCTTTGTGAAAAACCAGAAAACCCCAAATAAATAAAGCATACTTCTTTTAAACTCACCTTCCAACCCCGGATATAAGACTGAATTACTAAGGCGGAACTCTTTGTCTGCTGGTACCTCTTTTGTTGCTGTAGGATAAAAGGGGAAGATAGTGGCAGTTGTAGTTACATATCTGTAACGCACACAAGGACTGAGAAAGGGTATTTGCTCACTTCGTCTAACTGACTCTTAATTATCCATACTCCTTCTGGAAACCAATACATAAAGAAACCAAAATATTAAACAATCCAATATTATTACAGTTAATCCAAAGTATGCCTTAAGGATGCTGAATAAAATAATTCCTAAATGACTCAGGACACCGCATTATTATCATTACTTTCTTCGTCTCATGCTGTTATAATACAGGGTTCCACACATGGCAGATCCTCAGTAAATGCATATTGAATGAAAACTCACTGAGTTCTGCATCTGCTTTTGAGTGTTCTCTCTTCTTGGTATCATTTCTCACCATGCTACTTACTGGACTCACCTCTAAACCTCCCTAGTTTCTTTTAGGTTTGCTACTTTTACTCTGCCTCAAGCTGGAAAATCAGCTAAAAATTTAAGTAAACTGCTATCAATCAACTAAATATTTCTATATTGAGCCTCCACTATGCATAAAGCCTTTTAATAGAACCATGAGGATATAAATGTGCATCTGACTCCATCCCTGCCCTCAAGGACTTGAAGTGGACACAGGTCAACAGTATAAAGGATAAACAGTACCCTGGGAGAGACGCAGCACAGACAGCACAAGAGGCAGGCTCAGAGGCAGCAGAGCTTACTTCCAGGTGGGGAAGGTCAAAGAAGACCTAGTGAGGCTCCCAGATCTGGCTCAACAAGCTCAATGCCCAGAGGCCTTTCTTACTTCCAGGGCTGATGCCTTGGAGTGGAGGCTGCTGGAATACTTCCTAGAAAAGTGAGCTTTTACAGTATTCACTTTGGAATATACACTGAAACATGGGCATCCCTGATGAAAATTCACACCATTTCAAAGTACTAACGTCATATTATGAATCCTTCATGTTAGAAGTGCTAGATGGCTCAGCCCCCATTCTCTGAGGTGGGAGATGCCTTCCCAGGCTTCCACGCTTTGTCTTGGAAAATCAGAGGTAATGGGTGATGGTATCAATAGATGGGCAGAGGAACAAAAAAAGGATGCCAGGGAGAAAATCCAAGAGGATCCTGGGACCTCAGACAAGGCACTCACCTTCTCTGAGCCTCAGTTTCCCCAGCTGTTAAATGAGGAGATGGAAAATCTCTAGGATTCTTCCCAGAGTAATATTCCACAGATGTATGAACAACCTACAGCTATGGTATCTGACCATCACTCTGACATCCATTTGGTAACCTCTGTGGTTTTTTTTTTTTTAATTCATAAATGTCTTGAAAATAACTACATCTCACTTGAAAAATCATCTCTAGGAAACATGAAATATCACAAAATATGGAATAACTTAAAAGTAACCAGCAACTAAAAAGGAGCATTCAAGAAATCTTTTGAGTTATCTGGTTGACGGAAAATAATGAGTTTAATCACTGGCTTGAGTAACATGCAGTGAACTGGTTGAGGTATGTAGTTCAAATTTTGAAAGAGATGTAACACTAGAGCAAAGTTAATGCATTCTCTAAAACTGGGGCTATTCTTAGTTTTCATTCTACAAACTAAGATTGCTTATAACTCCTGACATCATGAACTAATGATACATAGTGACATTTAAAAATCTGGTGATATTAAATATTTATATTGGGAGAAAAGGTACAAATAATACTTGATCTTCCTAGTTCTTGGTATTGCCTGTTCTTTCTCATCCTTCTGATCAAATGGCCCCTCCCAGAAGTTTCTCCTTGACCACTCTTAGGTCACATCCCGCCTCCCCATTATTCTTTATCTCAGTTCTCTGTTTCCTTCCTAGCACTTACAACAGTCTATAATTGTTCTGATTATTTGTTTGCTTAAATGCATATTGTCTTTCACTAGATATAAGCTTTAGGAAGTCAGGAATTAGGTTGTTTTGTCCACCTTGCTAACATGTTTTAAAAATATTTGTAGAATTCAAGACAGATGAATCCAGCACACTTGTAAACTTTTCTTAATGACCTCAAAATAAGAAATTATAAAAAGGGCTCCTTGAGGACTGCTTACTTGTTGGTCCTCCCTTTCTCAGCCAAACAGAAAACAGAGCATTATGATCTGCAGCAGAGTTAAGGATGCTACTATGTGTACAGAGGAGACTCCACGGCCACCAGGCTGGGTGACAACAGTCCAAAGTGCCTTTGCAGAATGCATATGAATGACTCTATCATTCACATGGCTGGGCAGATTCATATTTTAAGACTTATACTGCTGGTTATAATCTTAACTAGCATGAGCCATTGTAAAGATACTCTCAAGCTGATTTTATTTAGCTTAATCACTTAAGTACCTCATTAATTTGTAAAACTTGGAAATAATAAACCAAAATGTATTATGTGAGAACAGGTCAGCGTAAATTATGTCTTGATTACATACAGTCCTATAGCAAAGTCTCTTTATGGCTGAAAAAGAGGAAGAATATGAGAAAGGAGATGTGAGTGCAAATCTAATTCATTTTGTGAGAACACAGCCCAAGTTTCAATTAACCTTGAGGCCAACCTTCAGGCTTCTCTCAAACCTGAGGTATGCCTTCAACAAAACCTCTACAATCAAGTGAGGAAGGAAATGCCAAAAAGAAACTTCATATTAATTAGGTAAACATTATTTATTATTGAATCTTTCCCCTATAGTTAACAGAGCCAGATACCTAAGGACTAAAAAGAACGCAATCCTTTAACCAACACCAGAAATCTACAAAAACATGACATTAGCTTTCCGGAATTAAAGCCACTTTCAAAGCTGCTACAATAAAGAATAGCCAATTACTTTGAAAAACTAGCCCAACCAAATCAAAAGTTTAAAGGACATTGTCTCTTCCAATCTGATGACCAAATTAAAAATGTATTTCCAACCAAATACAGCTAGATCAGTGAAAGGCAGTGTGGTACACTGAACTTGAGCTCTAATACTATCTTGGATTAAAATCCCAGCTCTATCACTTACAGCTATGTGGCTGTGGGCAAATTACTTAACAGCTTAGTGTCTTAGTTTTCTCATGTTTAAAAAAAAGAACCATTAAGAACATCCATTATCTCATGAGGTTGTCAGGAGAATTAAGTGTGTAAAAATCACATACATAGTAAGTGCATAATAAATGTTGGCAAATGAGCATTGTTATTACTGATTTAAAATGACTGAGACTCTTACCGCATATCTCCTATACCAGGCGGCAATCACAATTTGGCTTTTTTTCATTAGCAGGAAGTGTGTGCGGCATTTCCACCCCCGGTAGATCTTCTGAATGAGAGTGGCCAAGTCCTCCAGGCGTTGCTTCCTCAGGTCTTCTAATTTGAATAACTAATAAGAAATGATAGATGGTCTTATTAAAAATCCTCTGAAACCTCACAGCACACACCGAAAGGAATTTTCAAGAGACAAAAATGCCATCATGTTGGAGTCAATTACATTGAAAAAAAGAATTGAATAACCATATTCATTATACGTGATATGGATAATGGTCCGTGAGAAAATTATTTTGATGAATTCATGAAAGACTTACAATTTTTATTCCAGTGATTCAGAATTTATGACAAATCAGAGAGGGGCTGAATTGAGCTTAAGTTTGCCTTCACACAGTCTATGAGGATGCAAATTACTAATGGAAGGCAGATGCTGGAAAATTCTCTCTTAAATGAATTAAACACTTTCCAAAATCTCAACGTTTCCAAATTACCAGTCACCTGCTATACTCATTATACTTGACACTCATCTATTCATTGACAAAAAGATTTCCTTGGGGTTCTATGAGGTAGAATGTGAAAAGTATTTTTTTACTTAAAACATTTTTTTCATTTTAGTGCTTTCCTGTGTCTCTAAATAATAGGGCTGTAGTTCTTAAAATTAACGTATAATTGAGGTATTACAAATGCAGACTGAATTTACCTGCAGTTGCTATGAACGTTGTACTGTTGTCCTAACAGTTTCTTTGTGATTTCTTAAGTGTTGTAAACTCTGTCAGAGCAAAGACTTTGATGGTTCATAAAAAATACACATTCTTCCACTACCCCTTATCTGTCCATGCCTCTTGGTTATTTGTAGATAAACACACAAGTGTTTTGTGACATTCATGGTAGCCTCTCATATAATGTTATAAAGTTAAACATATTTTAAGAACTTTCCTATATGATTCCAACTTAAGTTCAGAATGCAAAGGTTTTGGTTACATACTGTTCTTGGGTTTCGGATGAAAATCTTTGATCTACCAAAGGAGTATTCTTCCACGGGAATCTCTAATTCATTAAATAGGACCTCCACACCAGACCTAAAAAAATAAAAATAAAAACAATGAGTTTTCTGAGTTACAAAAAGTTTTATCTTCTACCACGGTTATCAGGTTCTCAGTGGTATAAAACATAGCTTCATTTCCAAGTGTGACTGCTCTTTCAGTAATCATCCTTCTATCAAAGAATTTTCCACAAATTAAACCAAGTCCAGTAAACACCGAAAAAGTAAATTTGGGTTCAGAACTATGTATTCTAAGAAAATGTGGTATTAAAGCCAATTTCTTGATTTCATTAGTAGAGGCAATACTTGTATCAAACATACGTATAACGATGTACCAACCTGGGCCAGGAGGGTGTGCAAGAAACTCAGATCTATTTTAAACTCACTCAGTTAATTCCTGAAAATATTTTAAACATTGTTTCTGCCCCTGAGAATACAAGCAGAGTCCAAGAGACAGTCCCAGACCAATGGGACACTAAGAAACGTGGGCTTTACCCCATGGGAGCAAGAGCTGGACTTGGCCCTGACCTCTCCATCCTTGACCCTGGTTTCAACATCAGTCTTTAGAACTAAACCTCAGTCCACCCACCTGAGGACTAGATGCCAGGCAGCGAGTGAATACATGTTCTGTATTATGGTACCTGTTTACCATAATACTCTGGAAATTAGCAATGGGAACTGAAACAGTACCCAGATCCTACATTAAATTAGGGTATTAAATTAGGCATCAGAGACCACACCATACATCTGTAGTTTCTAGATCTTCTTATAATACAAGGTAAGTGTCCTAAGAGTGCTGATGTTCCTGTGAAAGGCCAGGTGCACTGAGAATGTGTAGGCAATACCAATATCGTTAAATGAAAATCGCCCATATCCTGCCCATGCCCATGGAAAAGGCATGTCAGCCGTCCAGCAGTATTCAGGGGCAAGCTTCTTCAGCCTGCAGAGGAGCAGCCTCTCTGATTAGTGAGAGCAGAAGGAAGGTCACTGAACAAGCAAGGCTCCATTTCTCTCCTGCAGCAGCTGCCCGTCAGTACACAGGTCTCTCTGCCCGGGGAGAGCTTGCAGGACATGGGGATGTACCACTGGGCCTGTGGTGTCCAGCACTCCGTCTGGGACTGGATGAGTAAATGCAATTCAGGTCAGACCAGCTGAAAGCTGTATGGCACCAGGTCCAAGCTAAATTCTCTAATCTAGCTTTCCCAGCAGTAACACTGACACTGTGAATCCTACCTGCTTGTATTGTCTATCGATTAACTGGTACAGATCTAGGCAAAGAGAGGGACCTTCACCCACCCACTGACTCTCTCTGCAGCCAAATTTTTCATGGGAAAAGTGACAAGTGGTAATCCAACCTGTCTCTAATTCTACCCTTCTATGATTCTACACAAATGTAAATGTATCAAATTACAAATCACCTCCTACGAACCTACCTTGGAAATATTCTAAAAATTAATGTTATTGCCACACAAGTCCCAAATGTGGATTTGATAAGTCTTGTTTTGACCTTAGCACAAAATGGTATCCTAATGGAAGAAGGTCCAAAACAGAGGTTACACCCAGTTTTTCATAAAATTCTGTTTTATGAATTTTATGTGGAAAAAAAACCCATATTATTTGACTACTTAAAACATTCATTATTAAACATGGTCACTGAATTTCTTACCTGGCTGGTCCTTTCCAATGAGGCCATGTCTGTTTACAGAGCATTTTGTATCTTTCTAGGCAAGGTTCATAGGCCTGCCTGAAGGCGTAGCCTGCCCTCCGCACTCGGACGTTCTCCAAAAGCCCCAGGTACCTGATCTGATGACACACTAGAGCCTCGGTGAAGATGTGTGCTGCTTTTTTATCATTCGGTTTGATACACCTTAAAGATTACAAAGATTCTAGGTTACAAACTGCCTCTTATGGATACAATTGTCTATGTTTTAATAAAGTATTATATAAAACTGTTTCATAGCAAAACAATTATTTGTTGTTCTTAAGAAACCCAGTCATTACTTTTGAAACTATTTTAAATCATTTTACAACAACCTAAAAATAAATACTGCAGGCACAGTAATTTTAAAAAGAACACACTAATAAATGCAATAACGTGGATGAGTATCACTGACACTTCATTGAGTGAAAGTCCAACACAAGAGTACATGCTGTAGTTATGATTCCATTTATATCAAGTTCAAGCAAAACTAACCCATGGTTAAAAATCAGTATTGCTGTTACCTCTGGGGAGAGGTAGCAGTGGGGGATCGACATGCAAGGGACACAAGGGAACCTTCTGAACTGATGGGAATGTTTTACCACTTGGTCTGGATGGGGTAACACAAGCACATACATCTGTAAAACTTCAAGAAGCTGTACAGTTAAGATCCATGCACTTTAATGTATATGTATTATACCTCAATAAAAAGATTAAAAACACTGTTTCCTCCCTATATCTGCTCTCCTTTCTTAACAGGGCACTTTGCTGTCCAGGGAAAAGCTTTATTTTCCAACCTCCTTTGCAAGTAGGTGTGGCCAGGTGAGCAACTTCTGGCCGCTAGGATCAGAGGGGAAGTAATATCTGCAGCCTCCAGTCAGTGTTCTTAAAAGAAGGCATGGGCTCTCCCCTTGGTCTCCTCCAGCTTACTGCTGGCTGCAAATGTTGACGTGGTGGACAGCCATCTTTGACCATGCAGACGAGGAACACATCCAGGAAACGGCAGAGCCACAAAACAGAAGGAACTGCCCTGTCAGCTCTGGAGTCCTCATACTTAGAAGTTACTTAAGAAATAAACATCAGTCTTGCTTAAATCATTGTTAGCGTTGGATCATACTGTAGCAATCCCTGTGTCCTAACTAATACTTAAACATTCATGATTATGGCTGCCTAACTACAACTGTGAAATTACACACTTACGTGGACAACTACATCTTAGGTTGTTGGGCATCAGTGTTACTATGCTTTCTCTTTTACCATTTATAAAAATAATGTCTACTCTCTGGCTTAAAGAAAGACGGACAAATAGATAAATGGAACAGCCTAGTAAGTTCAGACCCCTATATATACATTCAACTGATTATCAATAAAGGCCACAAAGCAAATCAATGGGAAAAGGAGACTGTTTTCTTTTCAACATGGTGTTAGTGCACCAGGATATCTACACTGGGGGGAAACATACCTAAATATGAAATCTGAAACTACAAAGCTTCTAGAAGGAAATATACAATAATATATTCACAACCTTGGGGTTTATTAATTAAGATTTCTTAGAAAAATTGTAAAAATTTAAAAAAGGAGGGGAATGAAGAAGCTTTCTGAGGTAATGGAAATGTTTTACGTCTTAACCTGGGTGGTGGTCACTAAAGTATACAGAATAGTTAAAAAAAAATTAAACTGTTCACTTCAGAACTGTGCATATCACTTCACATAAATGATACCTCAATAAAATATACTTAAGATGCAAAAAAAATTCATTCAATTGAGAATAACAAAAGCAATTCATCACAGAAAGTTTCTTGGATTTTTTTTGAAACTAGGATCCTCTCCAACATAAGTTCTAATCCGACGGCAATCAAACCAGAGGGTTTTGTCTACTTACATTTCTGTGAATATAAATATCAGGCACACAAACTAAACACAAAAATATTCTTCACTCTAGTTTCCTCATAACTGCATTTTCAAAGACAACTATAGAAGGTATTTGTGGGTATGGGTGTGCTCTGTGAAATCTGACCCACCAGACACATTCCTTCTATTATCTAGCTCACCAAATACACACATAGCAAACTCTAATCCTAGCTGGTCTTCACTAAATCTAGAGAGTTTTGTCTAAGATGCCCTAGAAGCAGAAAAAGAGAAGAGCCTAGAATTTTTTTTTTTTTTTTGAGACGTAGTCTTGCTCTGTCGCCCAGGCTGGAGTGCAGTGGCGCAACCTCAGCTCACGGCAAACTCTGTCTCCTGGGTCCAAGCGATTCTTCTGCCTCAGCCTCCCAAGAAGCTGGGATTATAGGTTCCCGCCACCATGCCCGGCTAATTTTTTATATTTTTAGTAGAGACAGGGTTTTGCCATGCTGGCCAGGCTAGTCTCGAACTCCTGACCTAAGGTGATCCATCCGACTCCGCCTCCCAAAGTGTTGGGATTAGAGGTGTGAGCCACCACGCCCGGCCCCTTTTAAGAAGTTCTTTCTACTGCCTTGAAAAAAATTCAGATTGCTTTAGGAATCATTACTTTCTCTAGGCCTACACCTCTCACAGGGAAGAAAACAGTGCATGTCTCCTAAGAAGTACCAGAGTTGTAACTAAAGCCTTGCTTCAATGCTGTGCTCTAAGCTAAAATAACAAGAATCCCAAATGAGGCCAACAAGTTTTCTGCAAAACACTGACCAGAAAAAACACTTACATTTTGTTAACTTGCCATTAAAAAAAAAAAAAAAACAACATAAAGAAAGTTGAAAACACCTAGGTGTCAACCACTGAGCTTCATTAAGTATCTACTATCTTCTCCACCACACTTTAGTTTTTTACTTTCTTATTTTAGGGGAAAGGATAGTGGAGCATTTTTTAAGCCAATCCCAGATAAGGTATTATTTAATCTGTAAGTACTTTAGTTACTCTCTGCTTGGGCTACACTCAGATTGAAACAAAGGGAAAAATGATATTCCTTCGGGGTGCTCTCACATTTGAACTGTGAAAGTTTTATGTGCCGGAAATACCTAATATAGTTTGGGTTCTTGGTCTGTAGGTTCTTCATCAGAGTGGCCACAGATGCCTTGAACTGTGAGCCTGCTGTAGGAGGCCTTTTCAGGTTGATCTTGGCGGGATTCCCTTCGGGGAACAAAGACTTGATGAGGGCATGGCTGGCCTTCCACATGGCTTGGGACAGGTCTCGATAGAGAAGGTCGTTGTTTTTGTCAACAAATCCTTCCACCTGGTACAGCACCTATAAGCAGCACATGGAACTCAATGACAGGCACATTGCATGCTATAATGTCAAACAACTATTAAAAATACTCCAAGACTATCTACACTGCAGCCTCTTCCTTCACCATCAAAAAATCCCTGACACGTTAGTCACACTCTCATACTGAGTTCGCCTCCAAGTTTAAATTCCATCTGTCTAAATCACAGACAAGATCAAAATAAATTCTATTACCATTCAGGATTTGCAAGAATAAACTCCAAAAATGTTATCATAACATTTTCAAAGGATTTTGCATTTTTTTAGGAGTCTGAAAATATTCTGGGGTTTTACTTTTATTTTTTAGTTCTCATATGCCAATTCTAGTCTGTTTAAAAGTAGATGGGGCAAAACAGAAACAATACTAACATTTTCATAAATATCCTGAAGCAGAAGAAAAACTGATCAGAAATTATCTTTTAATAATATAGGTTAATAAAAACATAAGGTACCAAGTTCTAACATTCTGAAATTAAAGATAATTCAGGTACTATAAACTGAATTTTTACAAATGTATAATCAAGCATTTTTTCCCCTTTGAAGTTTGCAATTTTATGAAAAAGGAAGTATTAGCTCTAATCAATAATCTTTCAGGATTCTAAAGATTAATCAGTTAAGATTGTTTTTAGGGTTGTCTTTATATATTAGATGGCATAAAATTAATTCCCCCAAATATTAACCAAATAAATAAGTACTTTTAAAAAAAAGTAAATATCTTCCCTAATGTCATTTCAAAATCTCAAAGAATTCATTATTTTTGTTAAATGGCTTGTGTTTTTAAAGCCTTAAGTCTTTACTGACTCCTAATTTGTACTGGCAAGTCTCCTTCAATAGTGTTAATAGATATGTTATATAGGATAGCTTAAGAGTTTGATTCAAAAAATATATTTAGACTCTTCATTAAGTCCATTAGCTTTGCTTTCGGTTTTCTACATCAATAAGATTTTAGTCATCATGGTCCAGGTTCTATTTCTATTGAATATTTATTGATTCAACCACTTTAGCGCAGCTCAATTTGTCCTCACACGTTAATGGGGTTTCGAATGCCCGTCTCTGAGGCACAGCCTCCTTGCAGGGGTAACTTGGCAGGCCTGACTGGGTGCTCACAGCTCCCCCATACCTTTCCAGCATAATGCTGGATCCTGAAGCAGCTGTGAGGCAGAGACGTGTCGTTGAGGAACCGAGAGCACTTGCTCATCCTGCTCTCAAAGTGCTGGTGGGTGGCACATACTTGGTTCAGCTTTTCTAAGAAGGTCTCATCAGTGACTGTGCCAGGTCTGAGGCACTCCTCATCCAGCATGGCCAGGATTCCATTTGTGTTCTGGGAAAAAGGAAATAAAAAAGTTTCCTTCCTTCCTCACTGTATTGTTTTAATAATTATTCCTAATGACACCATCAAACACAATCAACTTAGTCACAAGAAAAGTCTGTTCAGTTATAACAAAAAGCAGAGAATCAAAACAGTAACAAAAGCCTCAGGAATCAGCTCTTTCCTGAAGGATCCCAGGTGTGTTTATGGTGGTGTGGTTGGGAAGAGTGTGTCTTCTTGGTCTCTCTCTCCCCGCACAACAGTACCTGGGAGTTGCCTCAGACACCTTAGCCTGATGATGACTGAAATTTATACTCTTAGAAAAAGACAAGTTGGATCTCAAAGATTCAAAAACAAACCTAAAAGCAGAAATGAATGTGACAATACAGCCTCTATAACATGTCTCAAATCACAAAGCACAGTCTTCTAAGGCTATTATTTGATTCACTCCTAAGAAGGAAACTCGTTTTCTGTGTTTCCAAATTGTTCATGTGTTCAAAATAAAGTTAATTTTCTAGAAAAAAATGCTGTGATTTGAGATGCTGCTTTTAACAATCACTGCAATCAAGCTGATTTCAAGAATATCTGTTTCATATAGATTTAGATTTTAGAAATTCATGTGGAATTTCTAAATGGATGTTAAACATAGGTGAAAATTTGTTTGTTGCATATCTAGACCCTGTGGTCATTTTTATTCCAAGAGTAGTCAGCCCTAAACTGAACCAGAAGTCAGGAAGCTTCTACTTTGCTAAATAAAGACTGCTGCTCCATGGACTGCCCCTATGGGGTCATAAGTCTTAATTCCAAAAACAATCCACTCCACTGACCATCAACCCCACCTACTTCCACCCAGGCAAAGTCCTCTGGTTCCTCTCCCCTTCTGCTCACAAGGCCACGACATCCTCTGACCAGCATTTATTCATTCCACACAAAACCCTGGGGAAGTGTGGACTCTCAGGAATCAAGTGTGTTCATAACATCCCCCCAGAACAAACATTATTGTTTAATGATGCTGGAAGGAAACATTTCCTTTATATACCCAGGTTCCTATGTGAACATGAACTTCTTCAATCATATTGCAAGGGAATTTTTGGCTGAGATAATCTACTTAAATTAAGTGTATTACCACTGTTCTTTTTCTCCCCTTCTTAAAAGAGAATAATTAAATGCAAGGTTATATTTATCAAGGAAAACATACTAACCAGAAATCTGAAACTTAAGATTCCCATAGCAAATTACCTCCTTCACAAAATGTACCAGGAAAATTTTTAGGAAATTCACTTTTCAGAGCCAAAATCAGAGATCTGAACTGCTTACATGGAATATTAGTGTTCCCATTCAACATTGTTCAGATTTTCTGAAACACAGTTTATTTCTTATTGAAAAATAGTGACGCCTTAGAATATTGTTTTTATGTTCAATTTAATCAGAGAAACAACTTTTAGGAATGTGCTGAATACTGAGGAAAAAAATACTGGCTAATTACATATTTCCCAAAAAGCTTTGTAAAAGATGAGTAGAAAATGATTTGATATTCATTCAGAGCACGTGATCGTATTCCTTAAACACAGCACTCACCTCACTAAACTGGTCTTGCTTACTGCAGGACAATAAAGCTTATACACTGTGTCAAATTACTTATTCAAAATCAGGTATTAGTAATCCCAAGCATAAATTAGTTTCCTGTTTTCCACACACCAAATCAGTCTTCCTACATTTAATTCATTTATAATAAACTACAGAATATGATCTAAAAACAAAAATCTTGGACGCAGAAAGCTTACTCGAAATTATCCAATAATTTTTCACACTTTAAGCCTTTTCGCATACGCACATACTTGGGTCACCTGAAAAATTCCAGGTCCCTGGCCACCTGCAGTCACACATGCCATGCCCTCTGCATGTATGATCTGAATCAATGCTACAGCTGTACTAGAGCCACTTCTGGGGTCCCACTTAACGCAGCTCCAGGGGTCGTCCCTTTATGTCTCTTAAACTTAATATAATACCTGCTGAATAGTATGTTAAGAGGTCATCAGAGCTTTGGGAATGAAATGAATATTATGATTTGGCAAAAAACTGGATGGCTGCTCAGAGCCTACTCTGATCAGTACTCACACGCCCAGGAGCCATGGAATAGACCTGGAATCCAACCATACAAGAAAGGCTGGTACCTTTAAGGCCTGGTGTCTGAAGGTCATAAAAGGGTGTTGTGATATGGCCACAGGGGATCCTGGCTAAGTATCAAAACATCCAGCTGTCTATGTATGTGTTCAAGAACTGTGTATGATCTCTTAGGGCTACAATAAAATCTCTAGAACTCTGCAGTTCCTTAACATATATGTGTGTGTGTGTGTGTGTGTATGTGTGTGTGTATAACAGTGAAAATACTAATGCTTAACACTGAGGCACTGAGAACATTTGTAAGGGTGAATTATAGTACTAAAATATTCTTTAGAAAACTGTACCTAAGTACTCACATTTTCTATTAGGTCACAAATGATAGCATTATTGAAGTAGTCAATGTGAGTCCATTCTATATCCTAAAAGACAAAACAGAACAAAATCCAATGACACAAGATGAAGCCACGACACTACCATCCATAAAGCAGACTTTGCCCATCTTATCATATTTCCCTTCCTCTCTGAATTTATTTTCTTTACAGAATGGGTACTGCAAATGTCACAGGCAGTTCCCAAAACTTTCTTAATGCAGCTGCCTACCACTGACATAATCTGATTGAAGCAAACACCCTTGACCTGTTCTGAGACTGCCTTCCATTCCACTCTCCCATCTGCAGCAATTTCCCATGCACTTCACTGGCCCTGGGCCAAATATTTACTCAACAGGCCCTTGGGTCAATATTACTTTGTGTATGTTTACAATGTTTATAAGGAAATAAGTTAGAACTTGATCCCAAGAATTTAAGGCCTAGATTCTTCTGTTCTGAATCTGTAATCATAAGGAAAAAAATTAATTTTAGAGTCAATCTTGTGTTTTAGGGAAGTTAACTCTTTCAAGTGCTAAAAAAAGGCCAGCTCTACCACAAAGTGTTTTCAACATAAGGAAAGACATGAAAACCTATCCACTGGTTCTAACACTGGCTACAAAGCCAAATCCGTAAAGCCAAATGTAATCTTTCTGTGTCTACTTACATTCTGTCTATAAATGTAAACATTTATTTGTCTTCTATTCATAAAGCAAGCTAGGAATCTTTCTATATATTCTTAGAAGTGTTTTAAACGATCTGTACAAACTGTTTTAAGTTACCCATCAAAGTTTGGGCATTCTCTTCATGATGAGAAGACAGGAAAAGAATGAATCGTGCTTTTAGAATATTTATGTTACCAAAAGGTGCCAGACAAGTATAAAACATTTCTGAAGCATAATGAGTATTCTAAAAAATAAAGATGAAATATTTATGATTTAGCTTTCGAGTAAATGGGTTGTTTTACTAAGTCACTGGGGATAACAATCACATTAGAAAAATCTATATGGAAAGAAAGATAAAAGAGAATTCAGTGTCCTTAATGGCTTTAAATGATACTAAGAAAATAAAGGAAAACAGGTAATATCATTACTAAAATATTAAGGCAAATAAACAAAAAAGGAAATAAAAATATAAACATAACAATTCCTCCCTTTTATTTTTTGAAATAACTAATTTTATACCTGGAAAAAGACTGGCTATTTTTAAAAATAATAGGATGAAAAGCAAATATATATTTTTAAATTAATGATGAAAAGACTCTGCAAACACTACTTCTGGTTATTTTAAGATTACATTAAATGAGACAATCCATACATGGCACTTAATACCTGCTATGTAGTAAGCGCTCAATAACTATTACCTATTTTTACTATAAATTTGAATACTCAATACTTTTTGATATTGAAAAAAGTCTCAAAATATTTTCAAATCTACTTACAGTGATACTGACTTTTTTTGGTATACAGTTCTCTAAGTTTTGGCAAATGTGTAATGTCAAGTAACCACCACCATAATCCGTCCCCAAAATTCCCTCGTGCTGTCTCTTTGCAGCCACAACCCTCTCACGACTCCTATCTCCTGGCAACCCCTGACTCTATAGCGTTTTATAGGCAATTAGTCTCTATAGCTTTGCCTCTTCTAGATTGACAGATGGAATCATACAGTTTGTAGCCTTTTGAATATGGCTTCTTGTTTAGGCTATCTTCTGAATTAGAATTTATATTATGAGTAAAAAAGGACCAACACTTTAAAAAAGCATTTCAACATTACCTCCCGTATATACTCCTCCTGCTCTTCTTTAAGTGTAAGTTCAATGAAGATTTGTTGCAGCTTTTCATTACAATAATTAATAATGAACTGCTCAAAGCTGTTGTCCTGTATGGAGAAAATGAAAAAAAGCCTTATAAACCATGCCACTAGCTCTTCCAAAACAATGACACTCAGACATCTCAATCCATGAGAAATGCCACACATGATCTCTCAGATTTAACTGCAGCCCAGCACACGGCTCCTAGGACAGACGCTTGCCCATTGCAGGTACTTGAGGAGTGGGTCATGAGTAAGTGATGAATGAAGTATACACAAATGATGCAATATTTGAAGGATGAAGATTTTTAGTTGACAGAGAAGCACCCCAAACAGAGAAGCTAGAAACAATCTCACTTCCTTTGCTGAAAGTTCAGCAAAGACACAGTGAGCTCCACAATCTCTGTCACCAAGTTCTGAATCTTCCATTCTCAGGTGAAACTTCAGAGCTTAAGGAAGTCCTCCTGAACTGACCTCTTACTGTTCCCATCCAGAGACAGATCCCTCACTCTGACTCTTACATCCTAACCCTTTTTATAGATCATGTTATATGAACATGTGTGTATGTGTAACTGTACACATGTACAGATAACTTCACATACATCTGCCTCACTAGCCTGTACACTCTTATGGGCGAGGGCTGACCATGCTCTCTTGTTCACTGTATTCCTACTCCTTACATAGCACCTCACACCTAGCAAGTTCTCAATATGTACTGGCTGAGTGAATGAACAAATGAAGTTCCTTCCAAATGGAGACCCAAAGATTAAAACATCTCCCTGACAAGAAACAATCCCTCTCTGTAGAAGGCCCACACCCCTGATCACTCTTACAAGTCTCAGCAGCCTCTCCTTCATATTAATCTCTTATGATTTCACTGACAGAAGCTTTATGTCTAAATCATTTCTGAACAATCTGCAGGGCTTAATGTATTGCTGTACATCCTGAGGGCACCAAATGAATAAATTTATCAAGAATCACATCATCCAGGAAGAAGTAGATCTGACACTAAAACTTGTTGTTTTCACCTCTATTTTTCTTTACTGCCCAAAGATGGTGGCAGTGGGAGCAAGCGATAGTATGTCTCCACCATTGGTAAAATGGACTCTTCTCCCACAGTGGTGGCCAGTCCTGGTCTAATGAGCAAGGAGAGCCCACATGTAATGGTGTGGCCAAAGCTCACTGCTCCTTGTGAACAGGCACAGCCACCGGCCTTCAAATCCCTCCACATATGATAGAAGTGAAAAAGTCAGAGTCTTCTGAAAGTTGATCTTTAAAAATCAATTTTGGTCCTACTTAGGAAAACTTAAAAATGATACTTATGCTACAGCATCTAACTACATTCTTTCCTGGAAGTCAGCTAGGAATTTCTAATCACCAGTGATGCAGTGATCAGAGGAAATTTTAAACTCGAAGTCATAAATAACACATGTGAATATACTATCAGTGACTTGTCTTGTTAATGCTAAACTTAGTCAAGGATGAAAGTTTGTTTGTTTTATGTCTTGAAGGGTCTTACTAAAGGGCAAACATTTAAAAGGGTCTTACTAAAGGGCAAACATTTATTTTCAACACTTTTGACAAATATAGTCAGATACAAAGGGTACTTCTCAGTCCTCATTTTCACACAAATTTTTAAAAACCCTGTGCTCAAATTCACAGAGTTAACAATTTCAATTAGAAACTGAAGTTGGTCTAGTGTAGATGCCTTATTATTATTTACTCAGCATAAAGGCATTCCATATATCATAAAGTCTCAATTGCTTTGCTAACGTATGTCCTTATATGATGCAACTATAAATAAAACCTATAAGTAAAAGTAAAATATTAATAACATAATAAGTAAAAAATTAATAAGAGCAGATCTTTGATTTTTTTTTAGACAACAGTCTCATGGAACAAATCTGTTATTTGGCAAGTCTGTGCCCATGGAGCTATTTCAACCCAATTATGCTAAATCATCAAACAGCAAATAATGAGAAGGAAAGGAAAGCACTAGTGTCCTCAGACACATTGTGTGGCTATGAACAGCTCAAAGTACACTTCTAAAACAGGACTATGAAACACACATAAGCAGATTAGAAACCAGAGGCAAAGCTTCACAATTACAAAACAATTTAAGGATTAAATTACAACTAAATTAAATTTGCCCATAACCTTTAAAAACTCCTGTATGGATTCTGTATTTTATATCCACACGGTTATTCAACAACCACTTACTGCAAAACTCACACAGCTAGAGAAGCTATTAACACAGGAGCATGCAACAGACCAGCACTGCAAACAGGTCATACTTACTGCATTCTGGTGCAAAAAGGGACAAATTACACAAAATGCAGTCAGTTCTCAATTAGCAATAAACTTCTAAAAGTGAGCACGTATTGACAGTTATTCATGGTTACAAATGATGGCTTTTACCATTCAGGCTGTATTTTTGATGGGTGTAAAACTTTGGCTCATGACCCATATCCAGTCAATTCAAAAGACAGGACCACAATACCTTCCTGTGGTGTCTGAACTGTGGTTTGCTAGGGGAGAGTTCTTCAGGATAAAAATGGTTTGACCGAAATAATGATAAATCATGTAACTTGCCTGAAGCTTTAAGCCTTCAAAATCCAATGCTTCTAATTATAAATTATCAGGAAAAAGAAAACATGTATGACATGTATCCAAGGTCCACATCCACCCAAAGAGTCAGGGGCAGCGGTGGTTGGTGGATCGCCGAACAGGGAAGAGACCCATCAAGATCCAAAAGTAACTCCCCTTTCCCACCCCAGTGACACATCCCTGTGTAGTACTGTGCTGAGGCTCCTTTTCAAAAACCAACAAGGAGAGAGTATTCTCCTGGAGATGCCCTAATAACAAAAACTTGCCTGTCTGACCTTACCCTAAAGCTAAAAAAACACCCCCCACTCCCGCGAAAAAAAATCCCGAACAAAAATAGAATAGCACAATCACCGATGTAGAAATTAACTTACTTCCCCACAGAAATCAGCATCTATTGCAAACACACATCCAAAGTCTCCAAAACACATCATGGGTCACCCAGATGACCATTACTGCTCAAAGTGAAGGCTAAAGACACACACCTCTCCTGTGATCTAAGCTGAAGTTGATGGCACTGTTCAAATGTGGAGGAAAATGGGACTTCACATATGATTAAAAACTTGCAAAAATTTAAGGAATAATCAATAATCTGCAGAAAATTAACGAATAGCCTGGTAGCAGTTCATAGAACTCCAACTTGTATATGTCTAACACATTTCTCCATTAATACGAGTATTAAATTAATACCTGGTTTTCAACCTGGGCCCTCTCTCCTTCATAAAATAGCGAAACTGACACTAGAAACCACCAGATGAATATGAAGGCCCCAAAGCAACTTTATATTCACAGACTTTTTTGGTTTGTCAAGAACTGTGTGAATAGCCAGCAATCCCTGAGCCAGGCCCTCTCCCATGTGTCAGGCTCATGAATCAAAGCCTCCAGAAGAGGAAGTGGGCAGGAACTTGCCCCAGGAATGACTCATCTCCTCTCTCCAGTTTTCCACCCATGCTCCAAGCATGCAATTTTTCTCTACTGTCTTACCCACATTTATCTCTGAAGACTAAGGAATAAAACTAAAATTTAGAAACATCTTCAAACAAGTACCTTCTGGGCTTTCCATTACATAACCTCCCTAAATGAAGCTGAGGCTGCTTCAGAGAACAAAGGCAAAACAGCAAGGTGTCTGTTCTCTGCTATTTCACGCTATAGTTACCAACTATAGATTGGGATAGTGAGCACTTACTTTGTTTAGAAGTATATAATATAACCAAATTTTAAACGCTGGGGCTTCTTTTAAGAATTCTAGACTTTCAGTTCATCCTTTCAACATCAAAACAAACAAACAACAACAACAAAAAACAAAACCCAGGAAATCATATTCCCAGTCGGTTCATAACTAGTTTATACTCACAAGTATCAATCATAAACTCTCCAATATACATTATTTAAGATGTATCAAAAATACTAGCCACTTTGTATATTCTCCTTAGCAACACAGGAGGCTGATGATATTTTATACTCTTTAAGGAAGACAGATATTTTTAAAACTCTTAGGCTCTTTAAAAACAATAAATATTGAAAGGAAGACAGTAAACAGAAGGGGCAGCTCTGTCCCTCTGTATTTGGGACACAGAAATGGGAAGCAGTCTGCGGGTGAATATAATGTATTAGAAACAGTGAGTAGTCCAAACACAAAGACCATGATTTATCTGAGCAAAAAAAATACTGTTAATTACATATTAGTGTTTCTTATAGTTCAGCACTTTCATTTGAGGTCAGATTTTGAATATAACATGCTGGCTTGGGGGTTTCTATATTTTTACATCCGGTAAGTCTCCTGCATAATAAATGAGTCAATACCTTTAATAAAAGTTATAGGATTTTGAGTGTATATCACTATTTTAGGGAAGTTGAGCTATATTATTGCTACAAAATATGCTGCTGGTCCTTGCAAAGATTTATTTGGTGTTAAAGCCTTTGACAGCTTCTGATTATAATGCTGTTCCTACAGGAAAATATAATGCACTTAACCACAGTCCATTTTTAAATATCTCAGTGTCAAGAAATAGGTTCCAAAACAAGAACTGCTTTTCTTAGAATGTATTAAAAAATCCTCAAAATATATGAGAAAACCATTTAATATGAAATAGTCTCCTTTTTAGACATTTACAAAATTGAATGACTAGCTAAAGGTTTAGAAAATTTCCCTTAACATTTTTTCTTCCAGGTATATACTAAAAAACAGCAAATTTTAAGAAAAACGACGTTATAGTGCTTTTTTTTTTTTTTTTTTTTTCTGAGACGGAGTCTCGCTCTGTCGCCCAGGCTGGAGTGCAGTGGCCAGATCTCAGCTCACTGCAAGCTCCACCTCCCGGGTTTACGCCATCCTCCTGCCTCAGCCTCCCGAGTAGCGGGGACTACAGGCGCCCGCCACCTCGCCCGGCTAGTTTTTTGTATTTTTTAGTAGAGACGGGGTTTCACTGTGTTAGCCAGGATGGTCTCGATCTCCTGATCTCGTGATCCGCCCGTCTCGGTCTCCCAAAGTTCTGGGATTACAGGCTTGAGCCACCGCACCCGGCCAGTTTGGGCATTCTTATAACTGAAAAGATGGTCTGTGATTTCTGAGAAATATTTACAGCATATCTATAAAAGATACACTATAAGACTTTGATTCACGAGACTGACACATGGGGATGGGTGCCCAGCTCTGGAATTCAGGGATTGCTGGCTATTCACACAGTTTGATCTATCGATCCATCCATCCATCCATCCATCCATCCATCCATCCATCCATCCATCCATCCATCCATCCATCCATCCATCCATCTTTCTTTCTTTCTTTTACAAATCACAGCAGTTGTCATCACTTTCCTTTCTAAATCTACTTTAAATTGTTTCCTTCCTCTTCAATTATAAGCTTTCTAGCATAAGAAGGACCAAATGAAGGCAAGAAACTAGAGTAGAAGGTGCTGACCACAGTCAGAATTTCTTTCAAAAACAATTTAGAAAACAAATCTTATAATCATGAGGTGAACCTACTACGCAACAATGACTGCTGCCCATGTATTAGATTTTTTTATTTGAAATAATCATTGCATCTAGCCTATCATACTCTTACCATATATGGGTCCCTTTCAGTGAGGTTTATGAGGGCAAGATAAATAAGGAGTCCATAATTGAAAGTAATTAGCACTTTGCCTGTGTTAAACTAGCTCCACTGAATGAAAGGTGAAATAATCAGCTACTACTGCCTGCTTTGGTCTACAGAACACTAATGACCAATCAGATTTTCCTAGTAAAATATCTGCCAGTTTTAATACCTGTCAGATAAGTATGTAGAAAACGAGCTGAAATCAATGTAGATTGCTCAACTTACTTTTTAACTTAGCATCCTTTTAAAAAAAAAAAAGAATAGCAGTTCTTTTATGGATATGCTATAAATATTGCTCAGAAATCACAGACGGTCTTTTCAGTTATAAGAATGTCCAAACATAAATGTGTGGAATTGGAGTATTTGCATTATAATTTTCTTCCTTTGGGAAGTTGGTCTTCTGTTCTACCAGGGTGTACAGCTAGATTTTTTTTCCTCTATGAATTTTAATTCACTTCACCTTATTTTTGGTATCATTGTTCCACTGATCTGTTTTCCAGATTGACATTGGATCACATGTGGCCAGCCAGGCAGCACTTCCAGCTGGTACTGGAATGTTTTGCAGTCAAATCCATGTGTCATCAACCCATGGTTTAATGCATCAGTTTCCCTCTTCCGTTTTAGAGACAGACCACAGGGAATGAAAGGTTTCCACCAGCTCAGCTAAAAAAGGCATTTTCATGGGAACTGTGGGGCCATGGGACAATTAGATGCATTTTTTAAAAAAAAGTCTCTCTCTTTACTGTCCAGTTTTTAAAGAGATGCCCAGGGTATTCTAAATGGCAGAACTCTTAATTCCTACAGTCAACTGAAGAACAACAAAACAAAGAAAAAAATAAATGTTATTTATACTCCAGCAGTTTCTTTTCACTTGGGTGGAAAATATCACAGAAATTTTCATTTTTGCCTTGATGTGGATCTGAGTCTTCTTCCATACTCTGTCTGACCCCTTGTACTTCAACTTGTGGTACTTTTAAGTTCTTAATTTTCTTGATTTCCTAATACTCTGAGCTTCCTGATGTCTCCATGTGTTCTAACATCACTAAGAATCCAGAAACATATAGGCTGTCATCTGGGAATGTATGTGAGTAACTTATTAAACGAAGAAAAAAAACTTCTGTAACTCTGTATTAAAAAGCAGGTGAAAGTACCTAAAAATCACCAACCAAATCTCTAATCTAACCTCCCCACAAGTAAATTTATTTTAAAAAAGTTATTAAAAATCAAAACTGAAGATTAATCTGAGAGGGCTTAGAAAGGAAAATGGAGGGAACAATTAAATATAATGAAAAACGAATCTTGATTCTCTCAAGGAACTGGGGGGAAAAAAAGAAAAAGTATTTACTGCATGGAGAAGGAAAGTTAACTTTTTATAATTTGATGGCTATTATAAGATTTGCTATAGACATATAACTGATTGGATTTGGCCTTGGCTGAAAGTTCTATTTAAATGGAGTGAAAACCGCCTCCCAGGTTCAAGCGATTTTCCTGCCTCAGCCTCCCAAGTAGCTGGGACTACACGCACAAGCCACCATGCCCAGCTAATTTTGTATTTTTAGTAGAGACAGGGTTTCACCGCGCTGGCGTCCCAAAATGCTGGGATTACTGGCATGAGCCACCGCGCCCAGATGAACAGTAGGTGAGGCCCATTGTTTTACAAGGGTGTTCCATACAGTGGCCAAGCAGCACGAACACCACATGCTTGGAATTTGCAGTTTACTCCAGAGATTTCTGTCTAATAGAGCATTTGATCTCAACCTTGAGTGCACACTGGAATGACCTCAGAGCTTTAAAAATACTGCTGCTGGGGCCCCATCTCCAGAGATTGATATAATTGCTCTGGGTACAGCCTAGACATCTGAATTTGCAAAAGCTCCCCAGGTGATGCCAATGCACAGCTCTCTGAGAACCACTGAAATAGAGTAATCCTCTGAAGAAAGGAAGAATATTTAGAAATATAATGCAGGCAGCCAGGCGGGTGCGGTGGCTCATGCCTGTGATCCCTGCACTTTGGGAGGCTGAGGTGGGTGGATCACAAGGTCAAAAGACAGAGACCAGCCTGGCCAACATGGTGAAACCCTGTCTCTACTGAAAATACAAAAATTAGCTGGGCGTGGTGTTGCAGGAAAATCACTTGAACCCGGGAGGCAGAGGTTGTAGTGAGCCGAGACTGCGCCACTGCACTCCAGCCTGGTGACAGAGCAAGACTCCATCACCATAAAAAAAAAAAAAAAAAAAAAAAAAAAAGGAAATATAACGTAGGCATTTTCATAAACTGAAGTTAAGTCTAGTTGAAACGGTGTTGAGAAAAATGATGGTATAACTTGCAGAAGGAGGACACATTCAGCAAGACAGGTATGGAGAGAAACTTGAATTAACCAGAAGTGAAAAATATTCTTGGGACTGCTGAAGGGTATAGGGTATTTCACCCAGCACCAAGTTAAAGGATGTTTACACAGGAACATCTGACTTCTGTTCTGATTAGGTCTGCAGCAAACAAACTTTTAAAACATAATATAGTTTCCTGATTAGACTTTTCTACCTGACAGGATGTGTCCTCTGGCAACAAGAGACTCAATCTTAGGGCCAAGACTCTTAAAATCCATGCAGACAAGGAATATCTTAGTTACGTTTACTACTGGTATCTGGTAACTCAATAAATGCTTGAGAAATGACTCAAATTGTTTATGAGTTATAACTCAGTTTCCTTTGAGTGTTATAAGCATTTCTTTTCCCAGGGCTAATTAGATCTTAGGACCTATTGGAAGACAAAGTTAACTAGATATCCCATCATAATCTCATTAACCTATTTTTTTTAAAGTTTCCATGTGTTGTGACATGATACTAAGCCCTTGCCCATTAGCTTAAGATCAATAATCTTTTTCTAGCAAAATTAAAACAAAATCAGTTTCTTTGACTTTAGAAATGTCATTGAATGTATCTTCTTAATCTAACTTTCCAGAGAAATCTCTGCTTACCATCTCCCCTGCTCGTGAAACCATTTAAATCTACATCAGCACAGCAATGTGTTAGGTAGTAAGTCCTTTTCCCTGCCAACTGTAAAGAATGACTTTGGCACTCTGCCCATTTAGTGACAGTAACCTGAGGTCTCACTAGAAAGAAATTAATTTTGGCAGTCATTTCTGAGTGTACTCAAGCATTTCTCTTAACTCAGAAACCTCAAATTCTTCCCTTTCTACCAAGGAATTGGTAGCTTTCCTTTGCAGATTCTGCTAAATGGGCAACAATACAAGCAGATGCTGTGTTGAAGAACTCTGTTCTGGGGACCCCATGGGGACAGCCACCAGCACACACACTTCCATCTAGGAAGGCACCCAATGCTGGCCAGGAGCTTGGAGTGATGATGAGGGTGGAGAAATAGGGGAGTCAAGAGACTTACCATATTTATTTCTTTCTTACTTCCAGATACTGGGGAACCTGTTACTTTGGGAAGAAAGGTGAGGAAGTGCCCCGGTCTCAATCTTAGTAAGAAAGAAAAGCAATAAATGAAAATATTGAAAGGGCTTGGAGTTTAGGTGCTGAGTCTGCCACTAAGTAGCTGTATACCCCTGGGGAGTTACTTGACCTGGGGAGCTTTACTGTCTCATCTGTAAAATGGGATTCGTAATAATAACAGCTATATCATGAGGCTGTTTTGAAAAGTAAATCAGACAATACACACACCACTTGCCACAATGCTTACAAAGAGTGGGCCCTCAATTAGTACTTACGATTAACAATTAAATATAGAATACGATTGAGGGAGAACATACTAAGAAAAAGGCATTCGCTAGCAAGGTCTGGTTTAGGTGAAACAAATGATCTGATGTTTTTTTTCTGTGATTCTGTGACCCTAATTTTCTAGAACATGTAAATTCTTTGGGAACATTCTGGGCAGAGCCTGGTTCCTTAAAGAAATTCACAAATCTTACTTGTGGGGGAGAATTAAGAAATGAGGAGCCTGATCTACTTCTTATTTCCCTGAACCAAACTAAAATGCCACTCCTAAAAGTGAGAATAAATGTTTTAATAGATCCTTAAAACTCCTTCTAAATGTCAAAGTTAGCAAGGGGGCAAAAAGGAAATTCTAACACAAGTACATAATGATTATTTTATTCTCCAAACCACTTTTTTCAGGGGCCATGCTCATCTTCTCTATATCATTCTAATTTTAGGTATATGTGTTGCTCAACCAAGCACAAATGGTTTAAATACTTAATCTGTAACAAGCATAGAATCATTTAAAAAATTCACTATGAGCTTCAGCAACCTCTGCAGCAGAGTTCATTATCATAAGATCACAGTGATGAGACTCAACAAGTCACCTAATCCAAACCCTCTTTCCCTGAGTCTCACAGATGAAATGACCAGCCCTGGCCAGGCCAGAACCTGTGTCCAGCCCTCCTGTGGCTTTCTTTATGGCACCAACCTGCCACACTTTCTAAACAACACACAAACGGCCACAGCCATACTCATGTAGCTTGCTGGAAGCCTCACAGTTAGAAATCTAAATACGCAATTTCAAGTCAGGTACTAATACAAGTTCTTTTTAAGCAGCCCTGTCTCAAAAATGCTGGCTCTCAGCATACACACAACACAAACACACACACACACACACACACACACACTCTCTCTCTCTCTCTCTCTGGCACACATGCAGGAATACACGACCAAATGTTGTTACATCTACACAAAGATTACTTGGTAGATTCAAAGTGATAGTGTGTTGCATCTACACAAAGATGATTCGTAGATTCAAAGTTACAGTTACTTATAATGTCTATATAACACAAGATTTAATTTCTAACCATTCCACTTTACTAAAGACATTACAAAAAAATTTTTAAATCTTACCTCAAAAATCTCAAAGCCATAAATGTCCAAAACACCCATGACCTTCTTTCTCACTTTTGTTTGTGCCTTAAAAAAGTTTCAAATTAAAGGGTTAATTAAGGCATGAAATATAACACTACAAGCATCCAAGGAACACAGATACATATTACAAGTTAATCATGTTTCTTAAGTAAGAAAATAACTGTAATTTAGCTGTTTTTTAAAAAAACTTATGAGATGGGGCATTGCTATAGAACTTTTAGAAATTTTAATAATAGGTGATATATTTAAAGAAGGCATTAGTGGTGCCTTTTGAAATCACCTAGTCCAACACCTTCATTTTAATAATGAATAGATTAAGATCTAGTGAAGTAAAGTGACCTTTTCAGTGAAGTGTGTACAACTAGCTAGCAGGTGAGCCAGGCCGGAACCTGTGCCGCCGACCTCCAGAGTAACTCCACAAAGACCATCCGACTATTCACCAGTCAGAAGCAACACACACGGCAAAACAAAATAAACGAAATCCCTGACCAATTTCAATCTTATACATGGTAAACGCTTTTTAAGGAATAATCTTTGTAAGTAGTAATCAATTATTTGATTATAAATTTAAACTTTATTCAACTTAATGTTTATACGGTGAATACCATTTATTACAATGGATTTTGCTCATAGAAATTCAGTACCTTAATGCTTTCATTGATTCGATTTACCAACCACGAAAACAACCTGCTGTAGAGGTTTTTAGCCAGAGCATCACGGGCATAATAAGCCTATTAAAAAACAAATAAACAAAACTTAACACTAACAATTCCACAATGCTTACTTCCAATAAAATCATAAAGATATTTTTTAAAAAATATTCAAAGCGCTTTTATTTCACATTTCTTTGCAGAACCAGTTTTATTGTGCCATAAACAATCAAGTTGTTAAGAGAATGAGGCAAATTGTTTATACACAGTTACACTTTTTCACAAACCAGGAAACTAATTTTAAATACTGCAAAAAACTTTCACCACAAAGATATTTATTTCAATGTCATGGAACAGAGAAAAATCAGACGCAATTTAGAAGTCCAACAATAGGGGGTAGTAAGAGAAACATGCACTGAGAGTATGTTACATAGTCATCAGAGAGTGATGGTTGTGAAAATCAGGTAATGAAATGGAAATGCTCATGTAATGTGAAAATTAAACAACTGTATACTTAATATGGTAACATTTTTTAAAACCCTTATACACAGAAATGGAAATTCAAAGGAGATATATTAAAATGTCTTTGACTGATGGAATCTGTAAATTTTTTTTCTTCACTCAATCTTTTTTTTATTTTTAAATGTTTTTGGAGACAGAATCTCACTCTGTTACCCAGGCTGGAGTGCAGTAGCACAATCTCAGCTCACTGCAACCTCCGCCTCCTGGGTTCAAGGGATTTTCATGCCTCAGCCTCCTGAATAGCTGGGACTACAGGCATGTGCCACCACGCCCGGTTAATTTTTGTATTTTTAGTACAGGGTTTCGCCTTGTTAGCCGACTGGTCTTGAACTCCTGGCCTCAGGTGATCCACCCACCTCAGCCTCCCAAAGTACTGGGATTAGAGAGGCATGAGCCACCACGCCTGGCCACACTAATCGTTTGAGTATTAAAAAAAACTTCCACAATGCGTTCTTTTAAGTTATAGAATGAACATAACCCCCTTCTTATGTGCTTATCTACTTTTAAAGCTATTCAGAACTACTTGACAAAGAGGCAGAAGACATATGCATCTCTATGACTCTTGGAATCCAAAGGCTGGAGAAAGTCAGGTTTGGACAGCAGAATCTAAACACACTTAAATGTACCAAGTGCCCAGAGCGCATAGTAGGTAAGTACTAATGAGATGTTTAATACCAGCATCCTGGGGAGGCCTGGAGGTTGGGTGTCAGCAGCCTAACAAGGAACTGGCCTTGGGAGAGAAAAAGCTTGAGGTTTTGTTTCTATTTTCAACGGGCTGGCCATATGTGTGTATTTTGCTGCTTGTAACTAAAAAGTTGGGTATTACTATTAAAATTAATCAGTACATTTTTATTTTACAAAAAGCACAACTTTTGTTAGATTATGTGGCAATACTTTCTCTACATTTCTTCCTAAATAAAATGTAACAACTTTAATTAACACATTCACTTCCCTGGCAACATAACACAGCTGAAGATAACACATTTTCCCTGCATCTGACATTTCCATGCAAATTCCAAACCTCCCTCCCTACTCCAATCAGGGTTAGAGAATATACCTAGGAGTTGGCAACAAACAAACAAACAAACAAGGGAGGGAATGCTTCCATAGTAGAAAATGCATGTCAAATGCTCAAACAGAGAAATCAGAATATAATTTAGGTGCATCTTTCCCCAGTACCCTTTCTTCTAGTTTTTACTTTCTTAAAATAGGTCATTTAAGTGCTTAGAATAATGCCTAGTACACAGTTAGTCTACAGATGTACTTACATTGCTTTCTGAAGTATCCTTTTCGTCTACTACTACCTCATGAGCCGAGATAATTTCCAAATCCTTTCCTTTTTCTTATGAATTGAAGTTATCTCAAAACACCATGTATTTGTTGATGAGCCCTTTTTTATCTTAATGTCATCCAGCTTTTTTAGTTATATGCTGCCTACTTTCAACAAGCCACCATTTCAATAAGCAACTGAACTAACAGTGACAATTTCTTCTGGTAAACTGCTTTATATTTTTTAAAGTGTATTAACAGCCAATATTAATCTTCTTTGGTTCCTTCAACAGTATTTATTCCAGGGGTCTCAAACTCAAATGCTTCCAGGGACTGTGTGATAGAAATGAACAGGAAATGATGGCTCTCTCTGTCGGGGTTACAGGATGCATTCCAGGCTAAAGGCACTCAAATTCAACATTTAAAGAGCAAACAAAACCAAAGAAAATACTACCCTTTAGTCAAATAAAAATATTGAGCTTTACCTGGCCCTAGGGGCTGCCAATTTGCCACCTAGCTGCCAATGTGCCGCCCCTGACTTCCTGAGCCTGATTCATGCCACCGAATCTCCACAACAATATCCTATAAAGCAGTAAGGGAAGGAATGTCTATTCCCACTTAAGGACTACTAATATGGTGTGTAGAAATGAGGGAAGCCTCAAAGTGCACTAATTCACCATCTCAGTTTCAAAGCACACTATGAAAAGACCATGCACTTCTGCAGGTGCACGGAACTCACAGAGGAAAAGTCCAGGTGGAATGTGCTGCAGACATGGACAGTAACAACAGGCATGGTCCAGGACGGCAAGTGACAAGCAAGGTGGAGACTCAGAGATGCACAGACATGGGGCCAACCCTCCAGGAGTTTAGAGGTGAGCTAAGGAGATCAAACTAACACAGAGGAAACAAGCAGAGGGCAGGTGCCAAACTGCAAAGAAAAGGGGGTTCTCAGGAGGCCTATTTGATCAAAGAAGTCTCCTTGGATGGGGCACAATCAGGTAGAGCATTTAGATGGGCAGAAGGAATGAGCACGGCATGGGGGGCGACGGGCAGGCAGGAGCAGAGGCACCAGGTAACAGAGAACTAGCAAGGAATAAACTGAGGTAAGCTGTGTGGGATCAGATTTCAGAGGACATCAGAAGCCAAGGAAAGAGTGTTTAGGAGAAGCTGAAAAACTCTTGTCTTGAGTTTCTATTATTGCAGTATTAGTCCTCCTATCTAGAGAAAGGTCTAAACGCCTTGGGAAAAGGAGGCATGGGGCAATAAAGGTGATGCTGGGGCCCAGGAATTGAAACTATGAGGAAAGGCTAGTAAAACGAATCACTTTTCAGAGGAATCAAAACCTCCCAGGCAATAGATCAGTGGAACCAGATACTCTGAATACTACATAAAAAACAAAACAAAACAAAACAAAACACCCAGTTGACTAACGAGCCGAATAGCTGAGGATCTCTAGCCAAATTCTTTTATGCCAAAGGTTAAGAAAATGTGGAAAGTCTTCTTCAGTGATGTAAGGTGCCTAAAATAAGCTTAGAAAGTCAGAGGTACCTGGGCCTGGTTCCCAAAAAGGATGATTAAAAAAGCAAGAGTAAAACACACAATTTTAAAAAGACCCAAAATATACATATTCCTAAAGGGTCTTCTTAAACAATACAGGCTTTTTCATGGCTTCCTTACAGACTTAACAATTCCCACTCTGGCTACTGAAAATGTCCAAACTCGGTGGCTCTCAAAATGTGATCCTGGACCAGCAGCAGCAGCAGAAGCAGCAGCAGCAGCAGCAACAGCAGTGTCACCTCTGAATTTATAAGAAATGCAAATTCCTCAGTCCTACCCCAGACCCACTGAATCAAACACTGGGGGTGAGGTCTGCAAAACCACCAGGTGATTTTGATGCACGTTCAAGTTTAAGAATTACTGTTGCAGATTTGCCACTCTGACTGCAGACTTCACCTTTCCAGCCACATTGCTCTGACTCCCTTCACATAGCTACAGCTGTAGCCAAGCCTGATCAATCCAGGTTCTCAAACCTGGCTTTTCTCAATGTTTTCTTTTTGATATGCCCTTTCAGCCATACTTCACACATCTAAATCCTTTGATTGTCTCCATGAGGTCTTCCCTAATCCCTTACTTCCCCACTCATGGCCTATGTGTGGGCTTGTGCTGTACAGGCTCTCAGCAGCATTTTCTTAATTGAGTAAGCTACTCCGTATCTGACTGTGAATTAGTGAGGATGACTTAGACAGATACGACAGCAAAAGCAGTAATTTAGGAGGAAGGACAGGCAATGGCTATAGCTAGCAAAGGATTGCTACAAACCAAATTTCCATATATATAAAGTTATGATATTTGCCACAGCCAAAATAACTCACCTAAAATAAGATATCAATGTTGAAAGCTAAGGACACAAAGGCATTCTTGCATTATAGTAGGAAAGGCTGGTTCAGCAACAGAGAGCAAGCCTGGCTCCACCCTACTATTTATATAAGGAGGCTTTATGGATAGTTATGAGGAGGATGAGACAACAAGGAATACAGTTGGACAAAGTGGGCCTGAGTGGAAGTCCTAAGTTAGTAATTTAATTCCAGTCTGAGTCATTGACTGGTGGGAAAATGTGTAAGCCATAGCACAAAGGGTTTTAGTGAAAGGGCTGCAGAAGCTGCCTGGGTATACACGTATGTACACAGGCATGCAACCACCCAAACATCCACCCACTTAACCTGAAGCAAACGGAGAGAAGGCAGCAGCTCAGATTTGTGTCTTAGAAAGACTAACGACTTCACTGGCCCCAATATCAAGGGTAGAGGGGGTTCAAGAAGTAAGGCAGGGAGGCCAATTCGGCCACTTGATCACAAAACTGTCTTCTCCCGCTGTCTTCTCCAAATCAGTAAATGACAACTCCATGTTTCCAGTTGCTTGGGCCAAAACATTAAATCACTCTTGATTGTTCTCTTTCTCTTAAACCAGCTAGCACCAGCAAGTCCTGTTGCCTCTACCCTCAAATAACATCCACAGTGTGACCACGTCTCACTGACTCCACTGCAACTACCTGGTTCAAGCCACCATCTTCTCTGGGTTAGTGCACATCTCCTTGAAGGTCCCTCGCTTTCACTCCTTTTTCCCCGACCCTCTGCTCTCCACATCACAGCCAGAGTGACCCTTTGAAATACAAGGCAGTCATGCCACTGTTCTGCTCAAAACCCTCCAGTCATCTCCCACCTCACTTCGAGTCTCCTTCCCTGGCCCAGGGAGCTCACTGATCTTACCATGGGCTAGTTTGCTACAGCACTCATTTCTTATGTCTACTGATTATTATCTAATTCCCTCTACCAGAATTTTAAGCTCCATGAGGGGAGGGATCCTTATCTGTTTAGTTTACTGCTCTGTTGCCAATGCCTGGAACATAGTACAACGATTGAGATAATAGCCTGTAAACTAAAATCTTTGTTTATACTTATATGAAAATAGCACAGACTTTTAAGAAACTTTCTTCTGTACATTATGTTTCACCCACCTGAGCCACATTCAGTGTAGTTGAAACTTTCTCCTGTTTGGCTTCAACTGTTCGGAAACTGAATGCTCGTTCTAGAACTGATTGATCAATGCCGGTCAATTCACAAATTTCTTTTAACTCTGTGGGAAGGTGGGGGATGGACACAAAAAGTGACTGTACATGTGCTGCTAATAATAATTTTGAAGGCTTAGGATGTTCCTTCTAAATCATAATCAAACAGATCAGTATAAAATGTATACATCAAAAAACAAAGCTTAGCCATAGTTCTATTTCTGCTCAGTTTCATTAGAAAGCTTTCTCACACCAATGCAAAGCAGAAGTTTTACTTTCTACATTAAAAACTGGGCAGAAGTTCAAAGCAAGTTTCCTAAACAAAGTTGATTCTCCGCGGATGTACCATTTTTATCTTTGATTTTGCTTTCATCTAGACCATTCACTCGAGATTCAGGCTTGAACTCAATGTTCCCCAGTTTCAACACCGCTGCCACCACCGCCAAGACAGACTCAGCTTCATGATCCATAAAGCCCACAATCTGCATGGCATTCTGGGGAGAGAAAAAAAAAGCAAGTATTTTTTTCCCATAGTTCTTTTCTTTTCTGTTCTTTTCTTTTTTTTTAAATGAATCATATTACAGATTTATTTCTGGGGGAAAAACCTCATAAAAGACAAAGCTATATCGAGTTCAGTGGTTTCCAACTGTGATTCGAGGAACCCTGGGGGACCTCTGGTGCTGTGGTGGGGGTTGGGAGGGCATGTAAAGAGGAAGACAGAAGAAACAGGAGGCTGAGAGCAGAGACTTGGGTGTCCACCTCCACTTCAACCACAGCAGCTCAGTTTGTATATATGTTGTTTTTTTTACACTGAGGTTTTGCTACTAGCAACAAAACCAACTTGCACAACTCCATACAAAGAAAAGCTCCTCATTCATTTTACATATCAGAAAAACTGTGGGTTGCAAAGGTGAAGTGCCCAGCCCAAGATACTGGGTAACAGGAGGCATCTGTTCATTCATAAATTTTTACGGAGTGCTAATTACGTGCCAAGTAAAGTGGTTCTAAAACCGGTCTTGGACTCAAGGTTTAAACAAAATCATGTCCAGGGATCAACAGACTATTGCTTCCATATGAAGATGTTTATATAGTTTTCTAAAATGACATACTCTAAGAGATACTTTCTTTTTGAGAACAGCTGGCTTTTTAAAAATGGCTAGGCTACATAGCAATGGGAGTAATGCAAGGTTTTGTTATTGTTGTCAAACATATACAAAAGTAGAGAGAGCAGGGAAAGAACCCACATGTCCTTTCACTCACCCTCAACAATTAACAGATGCCAATTTTGTTTTATCTATAATTCATCCTACTCTCCCCTTTCCCCATCACCACAGCTGTCTCATTTGCAAGTAAATCCCAGTTACCACATCATGTCTAGTGTATCACACATTAAGACAGAAAACAGAGTATAGTGTTATTTAAAATCATCTTTTCTAATGAATGTGGAATGCTAATCGCTCTGGTTTATATATGAGTTTCTAAAAGTGTATAAAAATGAGATTTTTTTCTGTCTCAAAAATAGTTTTGATTTAACATGATCCAAAGGCAGTTGGAAATTAACTTTTGCCATAAAAAACATTTGGAATTTAAAAATAACCTTAAAGGAGTCAAACCCTAGGATAACATAATAAGAAAGCTCCTTATGATAAATGGTAAAATCACACGCTCTAATAAAAGCATGGCCTTCACAATCTTGTGTGATTTTTGAGCTAGTAAAAAAATCAAAGTAACAAAAATAGAATTCTTGTATAATTCTAAAACCTTAGGGAGAATGAGCTACACTTTAAAGAAAACTCAGAATTGTTACCAGTTCCCGCTGAGCAATGCAGTGGCATGCAGTTTAAAGCTTGATGAAAGTACTACATCTTACCCGCACGGTTCTAAAATTTGCTGCATCATCCACTCCATTCACTTTGGCCGAATCCAGACTCAGGTAGTTATATTTGCTGAAATCCCTCTCAAGCTTAAGTTTATCTATTGAATCAAAGACACAAGTTGTTAAGTTGCTTCAATAAATCCAATCTTTAATATCTCATTCCCTTTGATATCTTGTTCACATCGGTAAAATGGCTTTGGGATTAAGTACTGAATCAAAAGAACAAAAATTATACCCAAATATCAGTAACAGCGTATTCTTAAAATGACTTTTATCACTGTGATAGCACACTTTGTTTTACACTTATCTAGATAAGTCTCTTTCAAGTTTTTATAATAAAAAATATCTTCAATGTATTATTTCATTATAACATATGATGTCTGCCTGGTGATTCCTTCACCATTGGATATTTGGGTTCTCTCTAGTTTATAATAATAAATATAGGCCAGTGATAAATGTCTTCATACCAATTGCTTTTTGGATTCATTTGAATTATTTTGTTGGAATATAGTCCAAAAAGTGGTGTGACTCGATGGCAGCCTCTAATTGTAAGAGGTCCTCGCTTTGAAGTAACACCCACAAGCTCCAAGCAGATCAGTGACAACTCTGCTGGCTTGATCCTTATAATACATGCACAGTAGATACTTCAGGGCTGTTTTAATTTGCATTTGTTGATTATTAGTGAAGATGACTTTTCCTAAGTGGTATTGACTTTTCATAGCTCTTCTTGTTTGAACTATTTGTTCACTACTTTTCATCATTTAGCTATTGGCTATTAGATAGTATCTTTGTGGAATTATGCTAATTCTCTAAAATTCCAAAGGCCAGATTTTTATCTCTTGTATCAACTGCAAAATGTCTTCTCCACTATTTTTAAATATTCGCCTAACAATTTGTTTTTATATAATTGTACTCATGTAATTAGAACGCTGATAATTTTCTCTCCCCAAAGAGAAAAAACATATTCTTCCATTTTATATTTTAAATGTATGATCAGTCCCTGCCCTACTAATTGGCTTTGGCCAAGTCCAGACTGAGGTAGTTCTAGCTGCTGAAATCCCACTTGTGTCGACTGAATCATCTGCACAGTCCTCAACACAACGGAGATGTATGGCACAGTATCTGGTGAGGTACAGGAACATTACACATACCCTGGCGTGTGGTAGAAGCAAACACACCATGTTCTTCACTTCAACTAGAATCATGGAAAATTCTTGAGAAGGAAGGGGCAAAGCATAGGGAGTATGTTTTAAAGAGAATGCGTCAGAAAGTGCTGTGACACTGAAAATTAAAACACAGAAACAATTCAGGCACGAGGCCTGTAATCCTAGCACTCCGGGAGGCCAAGGCAGGAGGATCACTTGAGCTCAGGAATTAGAGATCTGCCTGGGCAACATAGTGAGACTCCCAGCTCCAACAACAACAACAACAACACACAGAAACAGAGACTTACTGAGGAGCTCTTCAGAGGCACCAGAGAGCAGTTGATAGAACACATGGAAGTTTCTTTCACCTCTTGGCTGTTTAACAACCCGAGATTTCTCTAAAAGATCTAAAGAGAAGAGTTAAATCATAGTATTGCATTTGTTTCACCTTCAAATCCATCATGCTTTTTTTCCTTCTCACTTTCTTTTTCACTTTCTATTATGCATTAATAAAATGAAATAATAAAGGAAGCTATATTTTCAGTTCTACCTTCAGGAAGAAGCACAACTCTAATGAAAATCACATTGAGTTTCATTTTCACCTAATGAAAATCCTACACAGGTCACATTCTTTTTAAATAATGAATATATAAATAAGTTACATTCAACACACTGATTAAGATAATATCATTTTTATTTTAATAATGCTCTTGATTTTTTATGATGACATTAAATTCCTGAAAATGTAACATTACAAATGTAAGCAATGAAATACAGCCATTCAATTATGAGTCTACCTAGTAATTATAATAAAAAATTAGTTAACACTTTGAGATCTTTATTATGTGCTAACTGCTTTACAGATAGTATCCCACTGAATCCTCCCAACCATTTTATAAGGTATCATTCTACAGCTGAAAACACTGATCGTTCAGGAGTTTACATAACTCAGCTGGCAACCTGTGGAACTAGGATTTGAAATCAGGACTCTTGCACTCACATGGCCCACTACCTGGGAGATGCAAAGTACAGTTTGTGGATATCTTGAAGTCTTAGAGAAAGATGGTTCTCATTGATTTGGTGTCATTTGATATTATATTTTCACTGACCCCAGATAATTTTCAACCCATAAATCTGAGGTTTTACCAAATTTTCAAATGGGGAAGGAGGAAGGAAGGGAGGGACGAGAAAGGAATCACTATGGCAGTATACAGCACGAAGCAAAGTACAATGGAAGAGGGTATTCTTGCCTGGAGCCCTGCTTATCACTGACTAGTGATACAAAAGGCTGTGGGCAAAGGCAAACTTCAACTACAAAATTCCAAATTAGTAACGTCATCACTGAGCACTAATTCTAGAGAACACACAAATTTGACGTCCCCCCAATCAGGCTGCAATCTAAAACATCACGAAAAATGCTTGGTAAGGGAGAGAATGATGTGCCATTTAATCTAGTAATGATCATTCAACTTTTTAATTCATATTTCTGGAACCTACACCAGCATTTATGGAGGAGTTTAGGTAGAGTGAAAGGGTATATATTTGATGAATGAGAAGTCCTAGGGCGCTCCAAATACGTAAGATTGTAAGAATAAAGAGATGCAGCGTAAGAAAGCATAAAAATTAAGCCAACTGAAAAAGAACAAAAATATGTAAGTACAAAAATTATTAGGCGCAGGATGCTGCAGATTTTTCATGTTCTCCGGCTCTCATATGACTTGGAAGACTGCCAGTGTCCTTAAATCATAGATGGAAAATAATGAAGCCTTCATATTTAGAAAACATGAAAACAAAACAAAAAAACCCCAAAGGTTGAAAAGTACAAGTGGGATATAACTTAGGGAAAAAAAGGATTGTGTAATAATTACCATCTCTAGAAAATGGAATGTTTCAATTAATACGTAAAAACTGACGTGCAAAGCAGAAGATAGACTAAATACACAATGTTAAAGATATAGTACGATTTTACTTATCGTGTGACTGAGCTTCTGTGGGATCCTGTAACAGTTTCAGAAGAAAAAACCCACAGGGCATGGGCACATTCTTCATTGAAAAGCTAATTTTTATAGGAAATTCCTCCAGTTTAGAAGAAAGTGGCTTGATTACATAAAAAATATAAACGCTACATTTGACTTCATCCATTCATGCACAAATTCCTTCAAACAGGTCATCTACTGCTAACGCACCACGTGCCAGCGATTTGGGAAGAAGCCTGGCACCAGCTGGACACATGCTGACCTTCCACTTGGCCTACAAAAGTCACACGTGTTCCTGGCTGCTCTTGCCACCCAAACCAACAGCAGCAGCTCTCTTCACAGTGAGATGCCAAGGCCTTTGTGAGTGAGGACAAGGTGAGCTGCTGTCTCTCACCTTACAGTGGCACCTTGTAATGATGACAAGCTATTGTTTAGCAGCACTTCCACAATCACATTACAGGGGGGCTGGGCGCGGTGCCTCACGCCTGTAATCCCAGCACTTTGGGAGGCCGAGGTAGGCGGATCACAAGGTTAGGAGATCGAGACCATCCTGGCTAACACAGTGATACCCCGTCTCTACTAAAAATACAAAAAATTAGCCAGGTGCAGTGGCAGGCGCCTGTAGTCCCAGCTACTTGGGAGGCTGAGGCAGGAGAATGGCGTGAACTCAGAAGGCAGAGCTTTCAGTGAGCCGAGATTGCCCCACTGCACTCCAGCCTGGGCGACACAGCGAGACTCTGTCTCAAACAAACAAATAAACGAACAAACAAACAAAAAAACACAATCACATTACAAAAGCAAACTGTAGTAGGTCAAGACATGAAATAACACCTTCAAAAAGCCCATGATAACACTACACTGTGCAGTCTCGTGTTTGACACCTTTTGAATAAATGCTCATAGACATTGCAGAGTGCAGAAATGGCAATGGCTATAAGATTCAGCAGATAACAACTACCAAGTTAAAGAATAATATTCACTTGTGTGCGATGTGAAAAGGAATGCTGGCCAAATGTACTTTGTGAACTGCGCACACTGAAATCATCAGTGATTACTCTCATATTCAAATGTGAAACATGATACTATCATATTCAACCCTGAACACCTTCCCTGAGGTTGGTTTTTATAACCCCTATTTTACAGATAAGAAAATGAGGCTCGCATCCCACTCTTGGTAAAAGCAATAGAGACAGAATTCAAAGCTCTGGGTGACTAGGGATCATGCTTACAGTCTTTACAATTTTCCAGCCAAAAAAGAAAAAGCTATGCCCTTAAACACTTGGAAATGCTGTACTTTGTATAAATACATGAATTCACCTAAGCAACTCAATCACAAGATGAGGAATCTTTTATTACAAAGCAGCTGAAGGTTTTACCACTTAAAATGCTTACGCTATTACCCTAGAGCCTCCAATTTCAGTTTCTTTATGACTTTTCTCGTAAGTCACAAGCTTCCAGGTAGAAAAGTAATCAGGGAAAATGTTTGCCCCCGAATAATTTACTCGTGCTTAAGACCATTCCTTATTGGTTTTCTTCCCCTAAATGTGCATGCACCAACATAATCTAACAGCTTGAAGCCATACCAAATAATTACTCAAAGTAGAGAACATAAATTCACTATAGGGATTCACCACCTGACTATTTTAATTTACTTAAATGTGCCCCTGAATCAAGTCAAAGCAGAACTTTTGCACAGCCTTCTCTTCTGCCTTAGGTGTACTTCTACCACCACCAGTTGAGCCTCTGCTAGCAAGATTTAGTAAAGAAGAGTTATTATTAGACACTGGATATTCAGTACAGAAGAGATATTCTACATATTCTAATGCAGCTACATCCTCCTCACAAGATACGCGTTTAAGTTTATATTAAATTTAGCATAAATTTCCATTTTAAGGAAAGAGATAAACATATTAAGCCACTCTAATGGGGAACTTAAGGGGGCAGGGACAAAGAAATAACAAATCAGAACCTGCCCCCCTGCCCTACTGCACTGCCGCTGCCTATCAACACGGAGCCTGGCCGTCATGTAGGGGCTTTCCTAGTTCGACTCATTACCAGCTGGTCCACAACACGTATAGTGCCTGTGCGTGTCAGAGACAGCCTCCCCAAGGCACAAGGTGTAAAAGAAATAGTCTAAGACTGTACCTGCTGGAGGATGAAGTTTTTTTTAACAGACAAATAAATAAAAAGACATGTATTGGTTGAGAAGAAAAAAAAATCACATCACATACTTTGGGATGTAACAGAGAAAGGGTTAGATAGTATGATAAAAGCTTCATTATTTTATGTATACTGTCCTCTCCTGGAAAAAGAAGTGGTCCAAATTCTTGATTAAGGCTAATTATGAAAAAAATCAGCTTTGTCTTGTGAAGTGAGAAAGAGAATGAAAGCCTGATTGAAAGACTATCACTCAAACTGATGACTACAGAGACCCTGTGCCTCCTCTCCAGTTGCTCCAAGACGAATATTATGAAAAAAGCATCTCAGCGGCATTTAGGTTCTTTCAGTGAATTTATGCCTCCTCAGTAAAGCAAAAGGATACATTAAACAACAAGCATGTGCCCGTGATCTAAGCAACTATAATTTATCTACCTTTTTCCTCTTGTCTTAATCACTCCCGAAGAAAAAGTACCAAACAACCAGTGAAGGAATGGGCATAACGGATGGTAGTTTCAGCGGAAAATTCTGATTATGAACTTATGTTTACTTACTTATTGGGATATATATTCTAAAATCTATTCTATACTTTTTCTGAAAACAGACAACATAACCCTCAAGATTGACAACTAGGAAGGTTCACTCACGACAAATCTTAAAGATTAAAAAAATGGGGCAAATGTCTTCTTCCAAATCATTCATTCACTTTGTATGTATACTATAGTAAATGAAAAAAGATATGAACATCGACCTCAGGGCTCCGACAGCCGTGGTCTCACATGATTCTCTATCTATTTGCAGGTTTGCTTTGAGGGATCTAAAGCATCTAGCATGCCATGACATTACAATTCTTCCCCCACTTCCACCGCACTTTGCAGCATTTTAAGAAATCAACTTCAAAGTTTTCACTCAAAAGTCAGTATCCTGAAGTTATAAAATCAGCATTAAAGATAGCTAGACATATTGCATTAAAGTTCTGAAAGGGTTTCCAGTGTTTGTACAGGAAAAATTGACTTGGGCTCTAAAGCACTAAGAAAAACATAGCTTATTATATACCTAATTACTGTTTTTTATTAGGATTTTGTTATATACATATAGAATATATGTATTTTGACAACAGATTGTTTTCTGATGCGAATTTAATGTTCATCTAATAATTGAAAATTTGTTCATGAATGTATCTGAATCTAAAATTCTAGACCCAATCCTGAAATAAAAGTAATGAAATATCTGGTCCTTACTATCTTGATTTACTACCCTAATAAACACAGATTAATGAATTAATTAATTAATCTGAGGTTAATTTAGATATATTTCAACATCTGGCTTCTTCAATATTTGTATATAGTCTCATTTCATGATAAATAGTCTTTCTTCATGACAAACGTATTTTGTAAAAAGAACAACAAAGTAAAACTGAGATAAAGGGAAAGCATCTACTTTCATATAAAGGAACCCATTACGAAGTCACAGCACTGCTCTTTTGAAATTTTAGTATTTCAGTTGTATTGCTACAGATACTTCACAAACAATGATTGACTATTTCTGTCTTCTTCAGGAGCTTTAAAACTCAAAACTAAAAAAAAAAAAAAAAAAAAAAAAGGCTCAGCCTTGTATGTATTAGAAATCAGGCAATGTATTGACTTAGTTTTTGATTTGTGACCTTAAAAAGGCAGATTAAAAACAGACACTTTATTAAGGAATATCCACTCACTACTGAGAACTGACCCATAGACAGGGAGTCTTCTGTTTCACCTCAGTACATATATTCCCAGAAAACTGATCAGAGTTTCCTTTAGGAAGCATTCTAACAGGCAGTTTCATGCCTTTTATTGATGACTTTCCATCAATAAAATCAAATATATGATATAAAAGGAAGAACAAAGCTGTAAATCTCAAACAATTTAAAAGAGTAAAACCACGTTCCATACAAAACGGCATGAATGCAGCACACACACAGATTAAACAATGTGCCACGAGATAGACGGACATAAAGGTATAAGCCAATTGTGTCATAAATTCAAAAGAAATGTGAAAAAACAAAGCAATCCAGAGTAATCTGTTCCATCCTCCATCTCCATTGTGAGGAGGGTGGCCGTTTCCTTTTGCTTTATGTTTCCATGTGGAAGGATCTCCTTAGAGTAACTCCCGCAGCCTGCTGGCCCCTTACTCACTCCTCCTCAGGACAAGAAAAAAGACTTTGCTGAGCAGTGAGGTTTGCAGAAGAAAGGGCCATGCACAGAGGGCTTAGCTCTCTGGGTTCCCTACACTGTGCACACATCTGGCTCTACTCCTCAGTGCTAAAAGACAGATGGGGCAATGCACACAAGGAGAGGCCAGCAGTTGCTTAATATTGTCAATCACTGCCTCACTACCAAAGTGCCAAAGGACTACTAACACACCTACTTGGGTGATAAACCAAAAGACACTTTCCTCAACCTTGCCTTTAACAGTAATAAAGCCACTTCTTCTCCAGCTTGATTCTTGTGCCTATTTGACAAGTGCTTCCAAACTGGGTGAGGGAAAGGACATATTATCAATCACACCCCTGTATTGATTAGTTTTTGCTGCATAACAAATCACCCAAAACTCAGCAGCTTAAAACAATACCATTTATTAGCTCATGATCATGAGTGTCAGCTGGATATTTCCGGCCTGAGCCAACTTGGCTCATCTCTGCTGGGCTTGCTCACGGGTTGGTTGTCTGCTGGCAGACTGGCTGGCAGCCATCTGGGCTAAGACGTCCTCACTCCTATGTCTAGCAGTTCATTCCATGTGTCTCTCCTCGTCCAGCAGACTAACCCAGGCTCATTTGCATGATGGTGATAGTAAATTCCCAAGATCAGCAAGAGAGGACAAACTCCAATACATCAACAATCCTCAAGTATCTGGTTGTGCTGTATTTGCTAACTGTTCCATTGATCAAAATACATCTCCCAGCCAAGCCTTGAGTAAATGAGAGAGGGGACTCATCAAGGATGTGGACACAGGGTGAGAAATTACTGTGCTATTTCTGAAAACGATCTATCAGACAGTGGCTGTCTAAAATAAAATGATTACAAATTGTTTGACACTCTTTCTGTTGAGAGGTATGATCTGTGTCTCTGCCCCTGAAACTGTGCAAGCTAGTGCCCACTGTGACTACACAGAGTACAGCAGAAGTGGCATGCCATATGCTTTCCCAGACTACTTCAGGCTTCCTCCTCACCCTCTCAGAACATGGGTTGCCAGGATGTTACTTTCCTCTCCAAACCTAGTTATAATACTGTGAAACACCCAAACTTGTTGTACTCTTAAGTTTGAGGTTGTAGGGGGGAGGGGTTGTCAGGCAGTACAGCAAGAATAACCGGAACATAGACCAATCACAGCGTTTGCCTCCCTTCATAATTAGCGGAATTTTTTTTTTGTCAAGCTGAACAAAGTCAGTACCAGGAGAAGTCTGACTACCAATAATTTTGTTTGCCTTTCTGGGATTTAGGAAAAGTATTTATTTAGAAGTATTTTTAAATGATTAGCACAGAATATTCAGACAAAATTTTCTTTTTTTTTTTTTGAGACGGAGTCTGGCTCTGTCGCCTGGGCTGAAGTGCAGTGGCCGGATCTCAGCTCACTGCAAGCTCCGCCTCCCGGGTTTATGCCATTCTCCTGACTCAGCCTCCCAAGTAGCTGAGACTACAGGCGCCCGCCACCTCGCCCGGCTAGGTTTTTTTTTTTTTTTTGTATTTTTTAGTAGAGATGGGGTTTTCACAGTGTTAGCCAGGATGGTCTCGATCTCCTGACCTCGTGATCCGCCCGTCTCGGCCTCCCAAAGTGCTGGGATTACAGGCTTGAGCCACCGCGCCCAGCTCAGACAAAATTTTCTAATAAAGCAGAAGCTTTATTTCTCAAAAAAAACTCTCAACTGTACATAATTACTTCTGTGATCATTAATTCATCCAACAAATATATATATCAGGTGTTCAACACTGTTTTTTTTTTTTTTGAGACGGAGTCTTGCTCTGTCACCCAGGCTGGAGTGCAGTGGTGCAATTTCGGCTCACTGCAACCTCCACCTCCCAAGTTCAAGTGATTCTCCTGCCTCAGCCTCTTGAGTGGCTGGAATTACAGGCACGTGCCGCCATGTACAGCTAATTTTTGTATTTTTAGTAGAGTCGGGTTTCACCATGTTGGTCAGGCTGGTCTCGAACTCCTGACCTCGTGATCTGCCCGCCTTGGCCTCCCAAAGTGCTGGGATTACAGGCGTTGAGCCATGGTACCCAGCCTATGTTCGACGCTATTTTAGTTGCTGGTCATTTAGTAATGAACCAGGCTAAGGCTCTGTCCTTACACAGCATGTATTTGATGAAAGGCTAGAGACAACAAACAAATAACTATACTGAAAAAAGCAAATATTTATTGAGTGTTCACTATGTACCAGGCACTACTACAAGTGCTTTAGATACTAATACATAAGCTACACCTCAAGACAACCTATGCAATTGGTCCTATAGTTATTCTCATTTCAAAATGAAGAAATGGAGGCACAGAGAATGAAGTAATTTGCTGTCTTTTGTTTAGACACTGGAAACCACATGATAAACCAACAAGAGTTGCAAAAGTAGGCTCATGGGCATGCCCCAAATAATGGACAAGGAAAAAAGAGCCTGCCTTTATATGCACTTACACACCTACTGTGTCAGGTATTACACTAGGCTCTTGACATGGTAATGTGAACAAGACAACCTCTCTCGTCCATAGTTTGCTCAGGTATATGCACATCTGAAATAACAGTTTCTTCATAGCGTATATTTCTCTGTGCTATTCTTCTTTTAGAAGATAGAATCCCTGCAACTTGTACCATATGTTCTCCACTGTCTAAACTGCCACCAAATGCCCGTGATATTAATTTTAAAAATTGGTTTCCAAAAGCTTCCAGTTCACAACACCAGATGTAAAATCCCCAAATACAAAAACATAAATATTATCAGACCAACAAACCTTAACAAAGTAGGAGAAGTACCATTTTACATTACCTAAACATTTGTATGTGTTTCTATATTTTATCTTCTCTATTGAAGCAAATGTTTTACCATCTTCTGTTTTAATACCTCTCTTAAAGACACTAACCTTAGGGATACGTAGTTTTCAAGTGAGTTCCAGACTTAATTTGTCTCTTTTACAAAAAGAGAGAGAAGTTACTGGGCTTTCTTTTCCTTTCCACTTCCTGGGTACACAATTGGCTCAAGGGATACTGTGCCTTTTTCAAGGTAAGAGTTTTTGCCAATGACAATCTATGCTTTCACTAGGCAGCTGCTAGAAAAGGAGGCAAAATATACTTCCTACAAAATGGCAAATTTTGTCTTCTTTTCTACGCTACAAGAAGCCACCTTTTAGCTTCTTTAGTTTGGAGAGAACACAAGATGGTATATCCATTGCTTTAAACTCCCTTCTGCCAGAAGGCAGCAGCTCCCAATGACCACCTATGAGTCAGTTCTCTACACAAGATGAAATTTCCTGCTCTTACCACTAATGTATTCCTTTTCTCTCCAAAGCAAAGGATACTCTTAAATACCAGGGTGTTCCCACTACCACAAATTCCAATATAATTTCACTGTGGGAAAAAATGGTAACAAACACCATATGAAATCCATTCATGAAGATATATTAATCTTAATTGGAAAAGAACTGAGTGTTTAATATTTATTCTCCACGGATACTGCAAGAATCAGGGGACAAGACATTTGTGCTTAGAACTTAAACTTCAAAATTTAAAACCAAAGTTGTTTTCTTATCCTTATAATAAAGTTATCCTGAATTATTTTCCTAAAATCCTCAAGAGTAATATTGATTAAATCATTCCAAAATGTTCAGCTGTAAGTTCTGTAATGAAAACAATATTAAACCTACTCTCATTTTTAAAAAGTGTTTTATTAATTTTATAGCTAGAGTTAATTTGTCTTGTAAAAAGAAAGCACTAAAGACTCATGAGTTATCATTCAGACTAAATACTAATCATTCCTTAAAATGGTGATCTTAAAACTGAGGCACACCACTAGCTGGATAGCTCTGATCAGCTGCCATATACTGTAAAAGGAGTTTTCCTAACAACTTTGGCAGGGGTTATAATCATTTACCTTTGGTTATATCATACATAGTTTGCATGAGTACTTTTATTCCCATATTTTGTGTATGAAATCATTTAACTTAAGTAGCACTATCCCATTCAACTTCAATTCCATTAAACTTTCTCTTCAAGGCATTTCTCTAATAATTAAACATTCTTATAAAAACGGACAATCCCAACACATGGCATACAAAAGTGTGTAGTTGGGCAAACTAAAATGGAAACTTTATTTATTTATTTTTCAGATGGGATCTCACTCTGTCACCTGAGGCTGGAGCACAGTGGCTCAACCTCGGCTCACCGTAACCTCCGGCTCCCAGGCTCAAGTGATTTTCCTACCTCAACCTCCTGTGCTGGGACCACAGGCATGCGCCATCACATCTGGCTAATTTTTCGTATTTTTGGTAGAGACGGGGTTTCACATGTTGACCAGGCTGGTCTCAAACTGATGAGCTCAGGTGATCCCCCCCGCCTCAGCCTCCCAAAGTGCTGGGATTACAGGCGTGAGCCACTGCGCCCAGCCAGAAATTAAATTATTTAAGAACTACAGAATGCTGGAAATGGGAAGAACCATGGAATTCATCCAATTCAATCCTATCATTTTAAAGGTGAGAAACCTCGAGCCCTAGATGGTTACTCTCTGAATCATGATTTTAATTTTTTTTTTTTACATCAGCTGCATAGTTTGACCAAATTAACTAAATAATAATTTTCAAAGGGCATTCTTCTGCTAGGGCTAGTCAGGAAGATCTCAGTGGCATCGGAGAGTGCCAGGATTCTGGGCTACCCATCTCCTCTTCAACCAGATCAGGTCTCATTTCACCGGTACCATCTTTGGGGTTCAGCATAACATTTCCTTTGAAGACGAAATGCCACTGTTATAAGAAAAATAAATGTGCACACTTTGGATACTTCAGTCAACTCTTTTTTTTTCTTTCTTTTTTTAGGTCTAAACATAATTTTTTTCATTCTAACAATCCCAATAGCACCATGGGATGGTGAGGCAGGCAGGGGTAGGAAGAGGTTCAGATCTATGGTCCTCAAAAAACCTAGAGGACTCAAGAGGATAACCAGACTGTGGCTGGGGTGCACAAAGCCCTGAGTTATCATCTTACATTTTCCAAACTAATCAACCATGAGTCAAGAGGAGCAGGGACATCAGGGTTGTGCCGTGGGCGCCACAGCTCCCAAGCACTGACAGCACTGTCATTTTTATAAGAGACACTGAAAACCCCGTGTGGCGCTCATATACCCACTTTAGAAAACTCTGCACCTAGGCTAGTATGAGCAGACCTCATCTGACTGTTTTTCTTGTTGTTGTTGTTTTGTTTCTTTTACCTTTCACATAGAATATTTCACTTCCACAGTCAAAAATCATGTCTAAAGAAAGTTAAAAAAAACCTGTTTTACCTAACAAGTGTATCACATTCCAATCACTTAAATACACTGGAAGAGAAGCAACATTTCTCAAAGTAAGACTGAAGTACAGGTCTACTCCTTTTATTGAATAAATATTACTCCAAAAGTTATTAATTTAAAACCAATTATTTATATTTTGCTTTTTTATCATAAACATTTTGTTAAAGAAAATAACCCTTAGAGGATCTTTTTTCATACAGGATTCCCTTAAAGACCTACAGGATTTTAAAAAGACCTATAGATTATAGTAAGGCAAATATTTATTTAGCAAACTCCTAAAAAGTTTTTCCAAGGTAAAGATGTTAAGTGATCTTTAAAAATATTTATAAATTACATTATATTATAGAACAATCTGAAATGCAAAGCTTAAAGTTTAAAAATAAAGCAAGGAAACATATTCTTATGCCTCAAAGACACAAGTATCTAAACTATTCTACTATAAATACATGTTTTAGTATTCTGAACTTCTTTACAAGGACTCAAGAAAAATACTCACAGTTACTTATTACTCCTCCTAGCGGATCGCCTTTAAAGTCAAATTCAATATCCATATATTTGCCCTGCCAAAGAAAGATTTTGTGAATTTTCTAGTTCATCTCAAAATACTCACTCAGTGTACTTCTTAGAGAATAGCAGACTAAGCCTTTATTTTTCTACATTTGTTTAAATGTAACTAAGAAAGACACAGTTTATATAACCAAGATGCAAAACAACATGCCTCCATAAATAATTCATACTAAATACCCCGTTAGTAAAAAAGCTAATATAACCCACTGCTAATTTAGGAACAAATCTTCTCAGCCACCATGTGACTTTTCCATTTCAGATTATCTTTCAAACTACTGGAGGATATGTACTCAATTCAAAAATAAAAACAGAAGAAAAAGAAGTCGTCTGTGTATATAGACTGGTTGGGAAGATAGTCTTTTTTTATTTGCAGAATATGTTTTAAGCCATTGCTAGGAACTTGAAACATATCAGTAAATGAAACGTTCAGAGATCTGTTTTTATAACGACTCAAATCAAATACAAGATTATGTGTTATGAACAGGTCAGAAGCACACTGATCATTATTCCTTTTTTTGGCTTTTCACCCAGATTATAATAGCAATATATAACACAGGGTTCATTTTACACTTTATAGACAGTATCTTAAACACACAGACACACACACGGAGTTTAATATTCTGATTGTTAAAGAACTGGTCTATAATTGCCTAAAGAGTAACAAGTATAACAGAGTAACTGTGACAGATGTTTCTTGTTTGGAAAAGTGTGTGTGGTTCTAATAAGTAAAGTCTTTAGTTTTGTTTCATATCCTAAGAATTACTTTAACTCATTAATTTTCAAATGAGGGTAAGGGAGAAGAAATACAATCACATGGAACTCAGTCAACAATGCAATTTGTGCCTTTGTATCAGCTTACGCATGCTCCTGCACTTTCTCTTTTTTCATCATCATGGGTCATCTACCCTTTTAGGTCTGCACTTATTCATAAGGATATGTCTGTCAACCACTTCTTTAAAGCTGAAGTAGGCACAAGCGAAAGCATGGCATGGCTCCTGCCTTCAAGGAGCTTACTGTCTAGTGGGGGAATTGAGACAGGTCAACCGCACACTCCAGTCTAGGAGGATATGTCCTACAGTGGGTCCTGGTGCTATGCCAAAGAAGCAGGAACAAAGGGAGAGTAGGAAATCTGCCCCACCTTAACTGCAAAGTATCAGCAGAAGTGAGGTGGGCAAGGAGGTGGGAGACCAGGAAGGAGTAGGCATTAAGAATTGGCAACCATGAGGATGAGTGGGAAACAAGGCTGGAGAGGGAAGTTGGAGCACATGATTACTTTGAGATATTCTCATCACAAAAAAGCCCTGTCCTTAAAGGCTCCTAAACAAGGATGTCATGATCAAACCTGCCTATTTACAAGATTTCCCTGGCTAGTATGGAATGAACAGGAAAGAAGCAAGAGTACATGTAGCTGACAGGAGGTGGCTACAGTGATTAGTGGAGAAATGTTGGTGGCTTTAAGTAGAAGAAGTCAAAGAGAAAAAGTAAACAGAATTGAGAGCTACCCGGAGAGTCACAGTAACAGGCCCAGGTTGGATGCAGGAGATGAGAGAGGATAACAAAAAAAATTCAGTCCTGTGGCCCAGGCCACTGAGTGGACAGGGAGGACCTCCAAGAAGGTGGGAGACCAAGGAGGCAAAGCAGCTACAAAGGAGGGGAAGAATGGTTACTCTGTCAAAGGAGTCAGAGGTTGACCACGTAAGAAGGGATCCTTTTGATAGAAGGTGGTCCCTGGCCACATGAGGCGACAGAATCTAGAGCCTAGGTAAAAGGAGCGTACATAGACATACGTATAGGCCAGGCACCAGGAAGCAGGATTAACTCAGTTTGAAGACCTGTATGATGACGATGGTGATTTCTGTGAAGTAGGCGTAACATCAAGAGCTGAGAGTAAAAAAATAGGAGGTTTGAGGAGAGTAGAATAAACACTGGAGAGAATGGAAAAGGATGCCAACCAGGGATAAACCAACTAGTGGCCAGCCCTGAGAATTCGGTTGATAGTGGAATGACATTCTTCCCACTAAGCCACTTCCTGATTACTCGCCAAAAGCTGGGTTCTGATCATGTTACTAGTCCACTCAGAAATAACTCATAGCTCAATTTGTCAAACTACAGCTGCTGTGGTGGGGAGGGGACCCTATGAGGCATCTCCATGGGAACACTGGTTCAAAATGTGAGCTATGATGAGCAAGCATTAACTAGAACACGGCAGGGTCTATCAGACTACTCTGTGAAGAGGTCAAGGATTTCATTCCAGGTTAACTAGACCAACAAAGACTGGTTTGCAAGTCAAAGAAATTGCAATTTCCCCGGAGCACAAGTACATAAACCACTGTTATGTACAGTAGTAACTTTAAATACAGCAGAGTCCTGCTATAAAATTAAAACATAGGTATATTACTAGTCAAGTCACAGACCACAAAGCAAAGAAACTGCTAAAAACTGGGCATGAAATGATTTAGCCTATAATCAGGTATTAATCTCATATCCTAATACCCATGTTATAATAGGATTTCTCTGAAGTTACTTAATAAACCAAATCACCTGCCAAGCCTTTCACTAGATTTCAAATATCACTAAGAAGTAACAGCCTTTTAAGTAATATGGGTTTCTACATTTTTATGGTCTATAGACTAAATATATTTGCAAACATTAAATACTGTGTGTGCATATAATTTGCAAACAGCAAAAATAAAATCTGTATCGCATAAAGGAGCGTGATCATTAGAATTACTTCTATCGCCCACACTTCACTTCTAATTCTATTTATGTAATGAGATTACCATGTTACCACAACAGGAAAAGGCATGGATCAAATCAGTTATAACAACTTAAGGGGCTAATCTGACGGAAAAAAATCACAGCCTTGGAATTAGGAACCTTATTTAGCCTGCCGTTTTCTAAACCATCAAAACTATCTCCACCTGAGGTCACTGTCCTGCCTTAAGCACAAAATAACCTTAAGGAGGAAAGAGCTAAATGGGATCTAAAAGAAGAAGGTGGAGAAAGGTCAGGAAGGGTCTCAAGTAAGAAGGCATAAAAGATCATCAAAATTGTCCCTGATGGCAATCAGTAATGTATGTGAGAAGACGGTTCATAAAACAAACGATCTTTTATTATAAAAATGTATACATCAATTTCAAAACACCACCATCAGACTCAACATTTCCTGCAGCTGCATTCAGGCAGCTGTGTCTCTGTAAAGGGCAGAGGCACCAAAGAGCATGGCCCGGCTGGAGGAGCCCACTGTGTCAACATGCAAGGCACAGGCCAGGGAGTAGTGGGGGATAAAGCTGGGAAGATGGACCCTGTCTAGCATTTTCCAACTCAATCAAGCTCAAAACACCAAACAGATTTGGTTTTTATTATTCAGTTCTACTCTACAGCCCCACACTCACCCCACACGCTTGCATTTGTTGCCAAGCCTATAGACTTCACCTCTATTTAATTTTAAAATACATCCCATCCTTTCTGGACCCACTAAATAAGGGACAAGGGCTACGGTGCACCCTAACCCTAAACTTGAGACCCAGTTTACCTTTCTCTTAATTTCTGATTCTTGATTTCTAAATACCAAACTCAGATAAGTAAAGTGTTACTCTAAATAGCCTCATTTAAATTGCTTATGGGATTTTATGATAGAAGACGTCAAGAAAACATGATAAAAATAGCTTGTTACTCCAAAAAGAATTCAAAAGGAAAATTCCAGAAACCAAGAGTCCTTATAGAACTTTGAGTCTTAATAGAGATGATGTTCCTCTTATTTTAAAAATGTGTGTATTAAGAAATATTAAACATCTACTGGTTGTTTAAACATACATGAGCTAAATATTAGTGTTAACACTTATGCTTATACAAATACTTACAAATCTAGAGGAGTTGTCATTCCTTACAGTTTTGGCATTTCCAAAAGCTAGTAGGAAAGAAACAGACGTATGGTTAAAAAAATAATAATAATCTCAAGCAGAAAGATAAAGCAAATACAGCATTTGAAATCTATGATTTCTGGAAAATACAACTTGTGGCAATGATATTTCTGTCCAAAACTTCCACAGAAATATACTTAACAGAAGTCTTAGTAAGTTGCTAAAGCTTCCATGTCTTACAAGTTCATAGAAAAAAAAAAATCATTCCTATGATTCATGGAATTCAAGTATTACTGTAAACTTAACCTTATCTAATTCAACACCTTTTAACACTTTTACAGAGTAGTCAATTGAGTGACCAGGAAGCAAGGCTTCATGCTCTTCTAGGATTATCATCACTGAATAAGGTTATTTCAGAGATTACTTATCATTATCAAAGGCTTTATGGAACTTGAAGTTTCCAGATCATGGGGAAAGGCATGTGAACCTTTAAATTGTTTAATTAATTTTAAAATAAAGCTATTTAAATATTATTAATTATATAGCTCTGGAATATAGGAAGAGTAAGATATTTGGAAACAAGTCATTTCTAATAGGCTAAAAGTGCTTTCATCAGTTTATGTATATCAGACCTAGGTGAAACTTTCCAAACAACGAAGAGAAACAATTTGGCCCATAATGCAAAATAACAAATGTTCCAATCTTAGCTGTTTCCTGGAGACAAATCCCTCACAAGACTCCCTTTTAAATGAGGGCATTTAAGAACCCCAAGCTGACGCTGCCCCAGGCACAGTGCTCCTGTTTAACACAGGGAACAGCACGGAGTCATAGAGTAAAAGGATTGTTTCACCAAGCCTGTGCACAAGATAGGAGCAAATTAACCTGGGCCATGGTAGTAGAAGATTAAGCAGCCTAAACGTAAGTCGTATAAGTAGAGGAGATCCCTGTTTGATGCTCTGGAAGCCCCGCCCTGCCCATCTTTACCATTTCAAACTTTAATGTGCAAACTAATGACATGAGGCTAAAGTGCAGACTCAGGTTCAATGGGTCTGGGAAGGGGCATGAGATCCTCCATTTCTACCAAGTCTCCCACCTGCCCGGTCTATTACTGGGATCCAGGGCCCACACGGCAGCTAGCATGATAATGTGGTGAACAGAAATAAACTTTTGGGGTCAGAGGCTACGCATCAAATATCTGGAGGTCTCCATAACTTCTTCAAATTAAACAGGGAGCAGATTAGACTACTGAGTGTTCAAATGAGACCTGTGGGCTAAAATCTGGACTGACTTTTGAAAGCAGTCACCTGATCAAGGAGAGAGGGTGTATGTTTACATATGTTAACTCTGGTAATTTAGCAGCCACACCTGATGCACTGTATTTTATATGGGGTGGCTTTTTTGTGTTTTTGATTCTTAAAAAAATAGTTGCTCAAGCTCGGTTAAGACAACATTTACAAAGTCAACACAGGCAAAGTTCTTTGCCTTAGAGATGCTGCTTGGGCTGAGTATGGTTTGGTAGGTCCCCGGCAGCAAATTCTGTCTTCAACAGAAGATGAGCTGAGATGCTATACAGAGTGAAGAAATCTGCACACTAAAAATATTCAAAAAGGGATGCTTGCTGGAGAGGTTCCCGTGCTCATCCCATGTCCACCACCAGTTAAAAGGCTTTCATGAATGCAACCTTGATAATGGTGTGTATTGACCTAGTTATCATGAAGACTATGACATTTCTTGTGTTTTCACAGGCTAGTCTTTTGTGGTGGGTGTGAACATGCAGGGCTGCCAAGTTAGCTAACTTGCACAGCCCCAAGTCCAACTAGAGATGTTGATGCATAAAGGACAGTTTATTGTGGCTTGAAGGTCAGGGGCAAGTGAAGGAATTGCTTCAAAGAAACTTTATTCAGGGTGCTATTTGCAAGCCATAAACCATCTTTTCATCAAACAAATCTGAGTTGCACATTACTAAACACAACCCTAAACACTAAAGTCTTTTGTTGTGAGCCACAGAATAAAAAGCAAGTGTTCCATTATAGAACACTTGAGACACATTCCTCAATTGGCTTTTTTTAAGTTCATTGTTCTAAATGTTCATTTACAGTAGCAGCTCCAGCTAAAAAGTAAAGCATTCCCATAAAAGATAATGCATGCCCACAGTAGACATTTCTTCCATTTCCTGCACTGGAGCCTAGTTCCAAATACCACTGAATAAAGAGCCAGATTCTGGTCACAGATGCAGGCTACAGCAATCTTCAGCATTTCTCCTTTACATCACAGCATTCTTAAAATAAGCATATACAGAAATACAGCAAATGTATAGCACCCTAACTTAAAAGCAAAAGGCAATAAACAAAAAGCCAAATATTGGAACAATAAAGTTGAGAGATACCGCTTTCCATAATAGCTTTGTTATTAAGATACTGAAATGGAGGAAAGATCAAAAACAGCATAATAGATGATTTGCCTTATTTCTCTCTTATGCTACTAACTGGGGATACAGATGCATGGTGTGTCCTTGTAATGGTGAAACTGAAGCATGGGAAGTGTGTCTTGGGGTCACAGTGAATACTCACTGTTCGGGAGCCTCTCTGAAAGGGCAGGAGAGGCTGAGCCTGAGTACAAACGACAACAGGGCAGGGTTTTAACCCTTCATACTGGGAAAAAGCAGTTCTGCTTTAATCCATGTTGAATCTCTTCCTTCCATGACTTGGACCAAAAGATTCCACCAAACTACTTATCTAGGCTAGAGATTCTAATCGGGGTGGTTCTGACTCCCCAGGGGACATCTGACAATGTCTGGAGATACTTTCAACTGTAACAACTAGGGGCAGGGGTGCAACTGGCAGCTAACAGAGGTCAGAGGTGCACAGGACAGGCCATCCTACAATGCACAGGACATCCTCCCACAGCAACATGTAAGCAGTCCAACAGTGCTGAGGCTGAGACACCTTACTCCACCACAACAAATATGTGAAGTGACAGTAAAGACATGCTTACAAGATACAGCATTTTTTTTTTTTGAGACAGTCTCCCTTTGTCGCTTACAATATAAAACAAGTTTGCTTGTTTTTTTTCTTTCTTTCTTTGAGACACAGTCTTCCTCTGTTGCCCAGGCTGGAATGCAGTGGCGTGATCTCGGCTCACTGCAACCTCCGCCTCCCAGGCTCAAGCGATTCTCACATTTCAACCTCCCAAAGAGGTGGGATTACAGGCGTGTGCCACCACGCCCGGCTAAGTTTTATATTTTTAGTAGAGAAGGGGTTTCATCATGTTGGCAAGGCTAGTCTCGAACTCCTGGCCTCAAGTGATCCACCCACCTTGGCCTCCCAAAGAGCTGGGATTACAGGTACGAGCCACTGTGCCCAGCCATAAAGCAAGTTTAATGGCTTGCCATCAATAGGAAAGACTTTGATGTACTGTTTCTAATGCCAAGGTAGTTCACACTGATGTTGTATGCCATTCTCCCTGGCATTACGGAAACTCGTTTCTGGTTTTGTTTTCTGATGATGTTATGGGCTGAATGCTTATCTCCCCGCAAAATTCATATGCTGAAGCCCTAACCCTCAAAAAGCTAGCACTGGGACGGGGGGCTTGTGGGAAGGAATCAAGGTGAGCTGTGGTCCTGACGGGTGAGGCCCTCAGGATGGAACTGGTGGTCTTACGAGAAGAGATTCGAGAGAGCTTGCTCTCGTCTCTCCCGACTCAAGCACAATGAAAAGGTCACGTGAGCATACAGCAAGATGGCAGCCACATATAAGCCAAGAAAAGAGGCCTCAGAATAAAACCTTCCTGGACAGCAACTTGATCTTGAACTTCTAGCTTCTAGAGGTTTGAGAAAATAAGTTTCTGTTGTTTAAGCCACCCCGTCTGTGCACTTTGTTATGGCAGCCCAAGCTGACTAAGACAGAGAACTAAATAGAGAATTTGTGCACTCTCCAGTCAGGTTTAGACTTTCTATGGCCCTGGAAAAAATGGGTCCTTAAGTGTTTCTCTGGGTGAGCCCTCATTTCTCTAACAACAAAAACAATCAGCCACAGGTGTTATCCTGAATAATAAAAGAGCACTGCACCATCACATGCAAATAATTGGTTGATTATTTTTAGTCAAAATCTAAGTAATTCAAATAAAAATTGAGTGGGGAAGTGATTGTTAAGTGAGGAAGCTCATTTTACATTAGTAAACTATTCTGCTAAACACTTAGGCCAAGAGGTTCTAGAACACGGCTTATTTGCTCCTCAGGTCTTGGCCTGAATCTCTTCTTCCTTCCTCTTCCCTCCCAGAACACCTCCCAGCAGACCAGGTACTCAAAGCACCCGTATAACTGAATCTACTGTTCAAGTCACACCGACTGCATGTACATAACACATCCTACCTTCCAGGACAGGGTTGGACTGTAAAAGCTGTTCTTTAACTTGATTAACTTCTGCTCCTTTTCCACAAACAGCTGCCACATAGGACATGACAAGCTTGCTGGCCTCTGTGGATGAAAATAAGCCATATTAATCAATAACACAGAAATTTAAAAAATCTTTTTGGGGAGGAGGAAATGTGGGGGAGAAGACCCAATAATGGCATTTTCAAATGTCTTTATTCCTAGAGAAGTAAATAATGTTTTGGAAACCTTTTAAATATTTGTGCTTTCTATTTAGTGACATGTCATTAATTCAGACATAATAAACACTGTGTTTAAAGTTTATCACTGGGCTGTTAAAAAACTGCTTAGTAACATGACCAACAAAATATCAGAATTATCTTCTTAAAGCAGTCATTTATATGCAATTACTATATTATATACTGATAAGCCAAAAATAACTTGGTAACCTGGGTATCTTTACCAAACGTATTTTTAAAGTTTAGAAGACTGCTCTTCTTCAAAGATATGTTCCAATTCATATGTTCCAAGTCATTTGCTCGGCCAGGTGCAGTGGCTCCCACCTGTAAACCCAGCAACTTTGGGAGGCTGAGGCAGGTGGATCATGAGGTCAGGAGTTTGAGACCAGTCTGACCAATATGTTAAAACCCCATCTCTTCTAAAATACAAAAATAAGCCGGGCATGGTGGTGCGCGCCTGTAGTCCCAGCTATTTGGGAGGCTGAGGCAGAAAGAGAGCTTGAACCCGAGAGGCGGAGGTTTCAGTGAGCCGAGATCGTGCCACTGCACTCCAGCCTTGGTGACAGAGACTCTGTCTCAAAAAAAAAAAAAAAAACACCAAAAACCAAAAAACTGGTTTGCTCATAATTAGACCAAATTCATAATTCTTCAACTTAATTCAAAAACTAAGCAGCCAATGTAAGGATTTAATAAGAAAAAAACACAGCCTTTTACAGGCATGGTAGTCTTAATAGGGTTCACTAGCAACCCTATTACAAAAGCTGCTAAAGAATAGGCCATAGGAGGCAAAGGATAAAACCACCTAAAATTTTTTTAGCTCAAACTGGGGAGGTGGACAAATCATGTCTTTGGTGGTTTTATCCTTTCCCTACCAGTCCGTGTCCCTCTCTCAGCATCTGCCTACTAGCTTCTGATTCTTTTAACACTGAATTCTAAGGAATGTTAATAGATATTTAAGGAAAATGAGGTCCACAGTGGATGTGGAGCCACAGCGAGTCAGATGCAGTGAAACCACTTTCTTTATCAAAAGGCTTCTCAGAGCTTTTAATATGATCGTGTACACTGGTGAACTCTAAAAAAGGATCTAGAATGCTCTGTTTCCCTAATTTATTTGCTATGGAATCTGTTTTCCATAGGGCTGTCCTAATTAGTTGTTCCATAACCAGGACCCAGAAAATGCTTGACTATTTTATGTTGGCAGAAGAAAACATATTCCCTGGTCTGGGTAGTTGAGGTAAGGAAACCAGTCTCTCCAAATCCTGCTTTGTCTCAAGTCTTTGCTTTACTGCCACTGTCAGTGGGCAGGTGAGCCTCCTCCAAGTTGGCTACAGGTGTAATGAGGCAATCTTAACTGTCTCACAGGAGACTTGCAGATGGATTCCGGTCCCATCTCCCACCATTGGGAAAATAATACATGAACAACTGGAACGCCACTTTAAGCACGTTGCCCGACGTGTTCCTTAGGGCTTTTGCGCAACCTAAAACCATCAACCAATAGGAGCCACTGAAGACCAAGAATCTATGCAGGTCACATAAAGCTCTCAAGTCCTAAGGTGTCTGTTTCTGGAGTACTGGCAAATACATTTCCGTTTTTCAAGGGGGAAGGAAACAATCTCATGGAGCACAGAACTATGGTGGGACATTAGGTACGTCTTCAATGGTTGGAGGTAACTCTCTCCAATTTGCTTCCTGGGTAATGAAAAGGAATCCAAATAGGTTATCTGGTCATCCGTGTGGTTGATTTCTGCTGTCTCCCTTTAAAGACTGTAACTGAGAAACAACCATCTTTCCATCTCTGCAGTGCCCTTCTTTCACAGGGCACTCACTGTCCACATAACACAACTTCCAACGCTTAAAGTTCCTCAACTACATTTTCCATTATTCTCATGGTTTAACTAGAAAAAAGTGGGTGCATTATACATAGATAATCCTATTAAACCATTCAGGCTGTCCTGAGCCATCACTTACAGACAAAGACTTTATATACTACCATATTTCATTTCACTCCTGGGGGCCACATTGCCCTCTACCCTCCAGTCCGAAGTATAGCTCTTCTCTGCTCACTTCAGGATACTTTCTAGGCTCTCTTTCAATTCAGGTGAGGCTGTCCTCCTAGCAGATTCCTAACATCCGTTGCTATCTAGTCTCCAGCCCTGGGGCAGCTCTCTTCAATCACCCATGCATCCAACTCTGCAGTCTGGCCCTGGAAGCAATCCCCTCCAGGCCTGCTTTCTCATCTTTCTGCTTTCTCAGCTGCATTCTCTGTTCCCCATCCCCACCTGAACTCTCACATATATTATGTATATGCTTCTTTCTTGACATAAATTTCTGGCCTGTCTATCCATTGTAATACCAGGAGACTGAAAACATTTATCAGCAAAGTAACTGCCTTAGACAGTGGCAAATATACAAACATACTAACGCGCACACACACAAATACACAATCACACATTTTAAATGAAAAGTTTTCTTTTAGATAAACTGACAAAAAATATATAAAGTTTAGGTCAGGCTCTTTTGTTTATTCTAGTAATTATAGACCTTACTGTGGCCAAACCTCAAAACCTCAAAATTCACATTCATGGCTACAACGAGTCCTCTGAAAACCTGTTCTGGTCCAGGATGAACTTAGAAGACAACTGCTTTAGCAGGGTGGTGGTGGTGGGGTAGGGGGTGGCGATCAGCCAACCAAGAATGAGAATCTTTTGGTGGCTACTAGAATTGATTTGACCTCTCAGAGACCTTTTTAATGGCCAGAACAAGATGGGATCAAGTTCTCTCAGGGTCAAATGTCTTTGAAAATGGCACCAGGAGCAGATCTCCTGGAATTTGGGTCAGGCTTACATCATTTGGCTGTTAAAGTATATATAAACCCATAATATCGCCTGGCATATAAAGATAGATTAATTTAAACTGAAATTAAGAATCACTTTATGAACTTTAAAACCTATTTAAGCAATTCAAATAAAATTTTTAAATATAGTTTGAGGATAAAGTTCAAGTTGTTTAATAATTTATTTCCAAGTTGTTAAAAATATCTTCAGATTCTTAACCATTTTCAGGAATTGTACGACTGGGCTCATCTTAATAAGTCATTTTTGGAAGCTGGTATTAACAGTATTTTCTCCAGAAAAATCACACTATTTAAAAGAGACAATTCTTATAATTTTTTTTTCCTGACATAATACTTGACCTTTAACTCAAGTAGTTCATTACACAGGCACTACTTTAGAGAAATTAATAAACCAGTAAGAATGAATTACAAGGTCCAACATACTTTAAGGAACTGTTTTCATAATATTTTACCACGCTGGAAACCGGAAATAACAGTTATCTCATGAGACTTTGTACTTCATTTCCTTTTGACTCTTTGGTGCTAAAGTTCAAATGAATTTGAATCTGTATTCAAATATTATATACTTACACAAATCAAATCTTTACATGATAAGCTCTATAACGAAAAACTATTTCTGAGAAGAATAAAAAATTGAGTATCATCCACCATATTTCAAAGTCTGGTTTTTGAATTATGTTGACTGTTAAATATAAGAATATTGTCATTTAAAATAGACAAAATGTAACAGTATTGTTTAGAATCAATTCTTGGTTCATCATTTTCTCTAACTCATAGATACTTTACATATGTAAACTTATGTACATATATATATTTTATATATATATGTTTGAATGTAACTTGAATCTTAAAATTCATCAACGACTGGACTAACAAAATATATGAAGTCTTTGGGGTCAAAATCTCTTCTCACCAGAAAATGGCAGAACATTTAGGGTTTAACACATATTCCTCACTAATGGACAAAGTGCCTGTTACAAAATACTTCTGGATCAGAGTATCTAGATCAGAATTAATTTCTACAAACAATGGAAAGGAAGTATAGATGACAGTTTAAATCTGTGAGGATTTTAAAGTCCTGTAAGGGTAAGAATAACTAATTGAATTCTGTATTCTCTGACACCTTGCACTGTACTGTGAATAATACGTATTATCATGTAATTATCACATAACATAGAATCAGATACATTCATACATAATAATCTTTTTAATGAAAAAAAGCACTGTGAAGTAGTGGAAGGTGAATGAGAAAGGGAAAAGAATTCAAGGAAAGACAATTGTGATGATGATAAAAGGATGGGAATCTCACGCCTAAGATACCTAAACCTATGTATGTTAACGGAGCAGGCTCCACATGGATTCAATCACTGTGTCAGGGGAAAAAAGGCATGATAACAGGCAAGGCTTATTCTGCACTTTTTTCACAGAGCTTCTAATAAATTCATCCAGGAGTAACAGGTCTCTATGGATAAATTCATAGATACAGGCAATATCACATATGTCGCATATTGATCTACAGGTCATATGGCATATAGAGAGGGCCATACATTTATTCATACACATGTATTTATCTACTTCTTCACCCCTCCATTCCTCTAGTTAAGACACCAAAGTTTTTCTAGGAATTGAGCTTTTGTAGGTCTGGTGGTTCGGAGCCCTAAACCAGAGTTTAGGGCTAAAGAGTAAATGCCTAAATCAATGAGGCCACGTTTGTGTGCAACAAAACAAGCACTCTGCAGCTTGGAGAAGCCACCTTTTAGCAGTCCGGAGTCTGCTGTGCTGCAAAATAACCCAGCTCCTGCACATCCAAATGGATCTAACAGCAGTGAACTGTTCCAGAGTACTAAACGCATGGGCCCTGCAATGAGAGATGCAGTCTTTGCTATAAGGGAAGTCACAACTGGTGATGTTTTTACTGAAACAAGCCTGTATGTCATCCTCTTCTGAAACAGGGCCACAAAATCTCTGATAATTTATATAAAACACACAGATAGAAAGGGGTCTTTCTCACACAGGGGAGAAACAAAACAAAAGCTCACTACATTTTGGCCTTGACGTCACGTATCTATTCTGCTTCAATGTGGGCATTTTCAACACTGTGAAATGCTCACCAATGTTTAGGCTACAGTAAGTCAGTGGCATCTCTGTCACTGTCTAGTTGGAGAACCACTGCAGATATGTAAGGTCATTTGGGGTTTAGAACCAAAGGTCTTAATGAGCAAGGCAGGCTTCATAACTCTTCTAGCAGATGGCTGAAGAGTTCCTAGAAACTGAAGTAACTGTAAAATTAGAAACCAAATAATTATGTTTCCTAATGTTGGGATCATCTTCTCAGGCTCAGAGATTTACTCTGACGTCCCTGGAAAAATGTAGTTTTGATAGTTCCCTCATATTCTGCCTCCCTGCCCCCATCAGTGTTTGAAAGGTTCTCCACAAACCATTTGTATCCATGGGAGTGAACTGTGAGTTCAACGCCTAAAAATACTTGGGCACTTTTATGAGGTCTGATGAATTTTTTATTTAGCATAGCAGTAACGAATTAAATAGCACCCCAAAGCACTCAAAAGAGTTCATGCCTCTCCCTAAGTGGCCACGTTATATAACTCTGCAGCTTAAGAGTGTCTCCAATGTTTAAGACCAATAACATCATCATCTGCCAAGAAGGGTTTACGACCCAGTTAAGTTAATTACTTCTTATAAAATAAGCCCTCTAATACTACATGGTGGTTCTATACAAACTATTAAGTAAAGACTTTTATTGAAAGGAGATATTATATCTCAAGCACACAGCACATTCCAGGCCTTCAATAAATGTTAATTGTCATCTTTATTTACTAAAACAAAATTTTCAATAAACACATGTACACAAAAACAATTTTAGTGCATAAGATGATATGACATTTCAAAATGGCCTGGCATCCCTCTTCTGCTCAAAACTGAGATGAAACCCCCACTCCAAATTCCTTGTACAACTGTATACTGAAATTTATATATTATCTTCTATCATTTTATTTTCCTGTAAGTAATCTCCACAAAACAGAGACTTTAAACACACACATTCTTGGCTTTACTCAATTGATAGACTAAAGACAATTAAAACCATCAGAAAATATTAAGCAGTTTTTTTATCACTGCTTTAAAAAAGAAAGAAAATAGAGTAAGTCAGCAAACCACTGTTATGTCTACAGTGGACTGAGAGGTAAAGAAGCTGTTGGGCTCTATAAGTGAAAAGGACTCAAGGGCTAGGTGCTACCAAGCATGTAGCTAAGTGGGTATTCAAAAGGAACCACTGCCAGGAGCAGTATCCACCTCCTGGCACCAGGCGTCTTAGTGATAACAGACAGCTGAAGCACCCAAGACGGGTTCATCACGGGGTCCAAGAAGCACAGAGGCTCAAAAACAACACAAATGCTTTGAGTGACTTCTAGGCAGTGTTACTCAAAGTATGGTCCAAGGACCAGCACGATTCAATGTTGGTCAATCCACAGACTATTACTGATCTACATATGCAAGTAGGCTTTTAAAAGTTTCTGTAGTAATTTAGTTGGTTGTTTTGCCTGTTGAAACTAAAAGAAAAAATTAAGGTTTAAATGCTCTATTTTGTCTATTATTTCATTTTTCTAGTAACGATGAACATGAGATTTGGAACTGGTGCTTCACCGCAGATTTGGGAAGCAATGCTCTAGGGTCTCTGTTGTACCCTCCTCCAACCTCCTCCCTGAAGCAGCACCTAATTCTATGTGCTGGAAACACAATGGCCCTACCAGAGGAAAGGATGACAAGCCCTGGGAAGCACTGTCCATTTTCCAGCTTATGACAAAGGGCAACGGGATCCCCAGAAGGACTAAGTCCAGGGAAGATGACAAGGAGAAGAGGATTTCATGTGGTGATTTGGGCACTGAAACCAATAGGACAAATTGTCAAGCAGAAAAATATCAAGAGACGATTACAAAAAAGAAGAATGAACTCCATTCTACTACTAGAGTTCTACCAGAGAAATAGGGTAGTGTTTATTTTTTTCCTAAGAAAAATGGATGCCAATCCTCTGAAACAGCACTAGCAACCTCCACTCAGTTTTTCAGTAAGCAAGATACATGAGCCCACCAGGAGATGGAATCTGGCTCCAGGAGGAAGTAGTAGTGTTAACAACTCTCTGAGAAGGCGGATGTCACATACTGACATAGCTAATTAGTGGATGTGCTGTCTTCTCAGAATACATGTTCCAGAGGAGACGAAGAATTGGCCAAGACCCATCAAACCAATGACCGCAACCCACTTCTGATGACTCATTTAGGAACGAACTGATACAATTAGAATATCCTAAAAAAATCGTTAGTCACAAAGAAGGCTGACTAAAAAGCTAAAGAATATAAGGATGAAAGAGGCTTAGGAATATTTTCTTTTCTTCTTCCAAGTGAAAATAAAAATGAAGCAATATGAAGTGAATATGTGTGCTTGTAAATAGAGTCAAACAGGACGTGGGGGAGGGTTGAGCATGAGATACAGCATCAGTACAAATGCCTTCAGCAAGGAACAGAGTTTCTAACTTGCCTTGCCACCATTTTCATTGGTCAACCTGGAGACAAACAAAAAGCTGTACTGCTTCTAAGAATTAAACTGTTTCACCTGAAAGAACTGGTTAGTGACATGGAAGGGGTAAAAGCATTTTCTCAAGATGCCCATGTCCTGTAAAGTTTCCCACAGGTTCAGAGACAGAGAGAGAGAGAAAGAGAGAGAGAGAGAGAGAGAGAGAGATCTGAACAAGCAAAGACTGGGGTCTGTAAGATGGAATTAGGGGTAATCAAGAGAGAAAGGAGAGAAACCCATTAGACATTGCTATGAATAATCCTCACGAGAGAGAACGGTAGGTGGCTTGTGAGTGTCCATGTGGACAAAAAGAAAAGGAAGAGAGAGCCTGGTATGAGATATATTCCAGAGCCAGAACTGACAAAATTGAGAAATGGATTTGATGTGGGAAATACAGGAAATGAAGAAATCATGGATAACAAACATTTCTAGTGTGATAACTAGGTTGACTAGTGGTCTCATTTACTGAGATCAGAAAGGTTGGTTATAGGAGGGTAAAGACAGAAATCAAGAGTTCCATTCTGTACATGCTTAGTCTGAGATGCATGTGAGACCCCAAGTGGAGATGTGAGACAGGCAGTAAATACATTAGATGGGAGATCAGCCAAGAGGTATTTTAATTAGAAGTATAAATGTAGAACACATTAACATTATTGAATAGTTGAGAATGCCTAAGGAAATAAGTAGAGAAAGATAAAGATACCCAGAACTAAGCAAATCAACTAATTTTTAGTAAGATAGACTTATATTTTAAATGAGACCTGGCAATTTTCATACACATCAGTCTTTGGCCCGGTCTGTTTAGTGTTTTTGTCAATTACTTAAATAAAGACAGGAGGCTGGCTCCTTGGATTAGTGCATGGTGTTCATTCAATTATTCAAATATGTACTGATTGCCTACTGTATGGCAGGCATTAAATTAGCTAGTAGAAATACAATACAAAATCCATCCCTTAAGAAGTCATGGGAAGCTAGCTGAAGGAGACTTACCAAAACGGGCAAAGTGTATGGCACTCAGAAAGAACCATGTTCAAGAACTACTCTGTACCATGTTCAAGGTACAGAGATGCAGCTTAGTACAGTGGATAAAAGCAGGGACTCTAGGACTACACTACCTGCATTCAAAATCCCAGCTTTGCCACTTATTCACTGTATAAGTTTTGGCAAATTGCTTAACGTTTCTGTGTTCCTATTTTCCCATCATAAAAATTGAAATAACAAAAATACTTATCTCATACATGTAAATAAGCACACTGCCCAGCACGTGGTAAGTGCTAAATGTGGGTTAGCTAGTATCATTATTACTCAGCAAAATGACAGCAATCCTAAGAGAAGGGAAAGAATCAGCATTTGTCAGCTTCTCAAGAGGTTATAACAATGGACCAAAACTAATAAAAATAAATACAATATTCTACATGTAAGTTTAAAATAATTTTGTTCATCAATACTAGATTGAGCAGATCTGACCTAATGGAAGTTACTGTGGAAAAAAAAAAATCCTGTAATATCTTACTTGGTTTAAAGACCTGTATGAGTCAATACATGCTTTATATTAATAGAAGCCCAGGGTCCACATTAAGAGGGATAACAGGCCAGGCACGGTAGCTCATGCCTGTAATCCCAGCACTTTGGGAGGCCAAGGTGGGCGGATCATCTGAGGTCAGGAGCTCGAGACCAGCCTGGCCAACATGGTGAAACCCCGTCTCTACTAAAAATACAAAAATTAGCTGGGCGTGTGGTGGGCACCTGTAATCCCAGCTGCTTGGGAGGCTGAGGTAGGAGAATCACTTGAACCCAGGAAGTGGAGGCCACAGTGAGCCAAGATTGTGCCATTGCACTCCAGCCAGGGCTACAAGAGCGAGACTCTGTCTCAAAAAGAAAAAGAAGGATAAGAGTTCCACCACAACCAGGACCAAATCTCAAGTATTCTGTTTACTTTTTGGTATGCAATTCCATGAAGCATATTGACAAATTAGGATGTTTCCAGAACAGGACCAAGACAATGAGATATGTGTAAGATCCAATTCTTCTTGTAATGTGCTCTCATAAGCACCATGTGATTTTCCTTTACTCCACTTATGTTTTGCATGTAATTTGTATGTATAGGTGCATACATATATGTCTATGCAAAGAGCTATTGTTTATCTCCCCTACTAAACTAAATGTGATAAGGGCAAGGTCAGTGTCTATGTCCCTAGTACAGTACCTTTCACCAAGTTGGTACTCAGTAATTTTTTTCTGGATGAATGAATAAGTCAATGTGTAGAAAATGAGAAAATTTGAAGAAAAGGGATTTTTAGCCCTAGGAAGATAAAATGGTTGATTTCAAATAACTGAGTGATTGTCCTGTAGAGGATAAGGCAGACTAATATGGTAAAGTTCCAGATAGCAGACTGAAGACCAATGGGTAGAGGCAGAATTGAACTCTAGGTAAGGAAGAATTTTTGTTAGCTGAACCTGTACGACAACTCCAGGGGGGCGCCATTCAAAGCGGTGAGACTTCATCACTACAAAAGGAGTCTGGCTATCCCATGTGGAGGAGCCTAAACCAGATGGTTTACAACTAAAATCCCTTCAACAATATGACACCATGTTTTCTGTTACCTAAGGCTCTTACATGCCAATCCTTTTCCCTTCATTTCTGACCACCTAGAGCCTAGAACCTGCCTAGCCCTGCAAAACAATGGTGCTCAGTGTCTCCAAAGGGCTCAAGAAAGGAGGCTGGACACACTCATCTAACCACTCTTTCTTCAGCTGCATGGGGTAGAGGGAGGAGTTACTCCTAAGGAAAGTGGAGGAAAGAGTAGGTGTAGAAGGAAAACCATTTCCATGCAGATAGTGAGCCTTTCAAGGCACAAATCTTTCTAAGAGCTTGTGAATAAAATGGATTCAGTCAGCTGACTCAATACCTATGGCAGATTTTCTTCTCTTGATCACTGGGAACTCAAAATGTGTAAATGTGACAACTAAACAGCCACGCAGAATAGAAACGTTTAAAATCCCACCTTTGAATACTAAAAGAATTGACCAATTATCAGATCTTATCTATAAAACAAAAGCATTTTACAGATGAAACCTTATGAAAATACCATCTCCCTCACCATCCTCCTCCTCCACAGACTCATCAGTTCCATCAAAAAAAAAAAAAAAAAACCACGGACAACAGCAGCTTTAACCTTTCTAAGGTTGGATTCTGAGAATGTGGCTCTTCTGAATCTTTTCCAGGTAGCTGGGCACCATCTGTAAAGTCATTTTTCTCACTTAAGACCACCAATCATATGAATTGCATTTATTAAAAGCGCAAGGGGTAAAAAGCATAACCCTCCCATTTGGAGGGTTGTTTTATGCAAAGCTTGCCAGGTCTAAAAAATACATATAAAAATCTCAATTCTTCAGGCTTCAGAGGAAAACTCTTGAGTAAAATGTTAGCATTTTCCTGGTACCCTCCCTCACTTTTTAGCAAAGGTAGAGTGTGTTTGTACTCTCTTAAAACCTAAATAAATTGGCATTCTTGGGGAAGCAGTTTGAATCTGCAAGAGCACATAGGTTTAATGTCTTGGGAGAAAAGTAAAAAGATCTTGCACCATCCAGCATTAGACTTCATATTGGTTGGAATCCCCTTGGATAGGCACCTTGTTTCTCTGGGGAGTCCAGAGAACATTCTGTGATCCTAACCAGTATCCTCCTGCAGAAGCACCCTCACAGTAGCCTTGTGACAGATCTTGCTAAGGAGGCCCCACTTCTCCTCTTTGCTGTTGTCATTCTTTGTTTGCTGTTGTCATTCTGTCATTTACCTTCTGCAGAGTTGCTTAGTAGGAGCCTTACCTGTTTTTCCTGCTCCGCTTTCCCCAGTAATGAGAATACATTGGTCCTTATCTTGATCTCGTAGGGATCTGTATGCTTCATCCGAAAGGGCAAAGCTGCAGGGGATAATGGGAAAAAAGTCCTTAGAATTCAGATCATTATTATGTGTTTATCAGATGGAACTACAAGCTTCTTAAAGGGCTACTGTGATATGCTTATGGAAAGCAAGCTATCACCTTTTATTTCCCTTTAATTCCTAAAATCCATAAACAAATAAACCCATCCTTTGTGGCCCATGTTACCTTCCTCCATGTATTCTCTATTAACCAAAATAGTACTGTTTTATTGTACTCCAATGATATGATTTATTATTTAAATAAATAAATAAATAATTTATTTATTTATAAACCCAGTAAGCTACATTTATGGGTTGTTAAACTAAAATCCAGGTAACTCAGACAAACAAGGAGAAAACATTACACCACATGTCTAAAATGGGATGATATTGAGATTTTTCAGGACAATACACTGAAGTTTCAATATAGTGGAGGGAAAAAATCTTTTCAAACATTAGAAAAATACTATCAAATACCAAATAGCTGTGTTTAACTACAATAAGTTAAATACAGAACTACTGCCTTTACAAACAAATGACTGAAACTCTAAGATCCATCAGAGGCAAAATTGGGTTTGCCAGGGTTTTTGTCTGGCCCAAGCCTCCCAAACTTTGAACCCTGCCTTAGGATGGCAAAGGGCCTCTATCAATTAAGGCCAGGGCAGTGCTCCTGTTGATCTTCCCCACTTCAAAATTTACTAAAGTAAATTTTGCCCCTTCTAGCTAATTGAAAAAATGATTCTGACGATAAGTTAATTTAAAATAGGTAAAGTCCTCACTTCATTTATTAACAAGTATTTGTTGAGAGTCTACTATGTGTCAAGAACAAGCTGGGAATGTAGACAAGTAATGCTCGACCCCTTCTTTCAGGAGTTCTCCGTCAAAAGCAGGAAAGAAAGAGACAGAGAAAATGGAGCCAATACATTAAGCCCAATGATAAAGGTATGTGCAAAGCATTGCAGAGCAAGACAGAAACCTCAAAGGGGTGGAAATTGGACTCAAAGAAACTCAAGAGGTAGAAAACTCAGTCCTAAAGAATGAATGAGCAAGACAAATGCCTTTTAGGTAAAAATAAAGGCCAAAACATCAGGTGGGGTGAAGGATAATGGGCAGTTCCATGTAGCTGGAAGGCAAAGCAAAGCATAATGAAGAGAGGATAAGAGATGAGCTGGGGAGAGAGATAGGCAGGTTCCAAATGAAAAACAAAAGAGCTGATAGGAAGCTTCAGCGCAGGATGATAAACAGCCAGTAGCAAAGTCAGACGGTAATTAGAATTAATAATATCCACATTTACCATGTACCAGAACTGCCTCCAAGCTCTTTACATTTAGTCATTTTAAATCTCGCAATAAGACCAGCACAAAGCAAAGGCATAACTTGCTGAGGTCCACTGCCAGTGTGACACAGCAGGGCCAGAGTTAATGCCTGAGACTGACCACTGGGATATAGCACCTCTGCATTTTGCACAGACCACAGGGTGATAAGGGTGCATGTGAGAGCAACCAGTTTGCAGGAGACTGCTGAAGGACTGGGATACAGGAATAGTGTACATTTGGCCAACCAGATCACAGAGAGCTGTTCATACCAGTCAAGGACTTTGGCTTTTCTTCCAAAGGCATACGGAACCATAAATAACGACAATTTACTGAACACCTTCGATGTGCCAGGAGCCCAGTAAAGTGTCCTAGGATTCACAATTGGACTTACTCTTCAACACAGATCTGCAAAATTAAATGCTAGCCTCTTTAAAGAAACATGGTCTTAAGAGATGACATGAGAAGCCCGTGATCCCATTCTCAGAAGAGTCATAACTTAAACCCAGAAATACTGTGAATCACGTTCTTCCCTCTCTCATCATGTTCTCTTACAGTTATTTGCCAGCGTATCTTACCTTCCAACTGACCTACTGTGAGAATCTCAAGGATAGCCACCCCTACTCTTACTTTGTAACCCTCATATCAGTGAGTCTGCTGCCCTGCATATAATAAGTACTATATACTCTAAGTACATTTGTTGCATGATGTATGAATAAAAAAACGACAGACAGAAAAAAAGTAATAAAAAGATCTTGACACCAGGGTCTTTTTTGAGTAACAGGTTGTTCTAGCTTATTCCTTTGAACAATGTACACTGATCTCTTTCTGTCTCTCAAAGCCCTTTCAACCATTCTCTACACAACCAAAGCCTTGCTCAAGCTCCACAGCAGCTTGCGGCCCTAACCTTCTCTCATATTCTCTTATTCCCCAGTCTGTGCACCACTGCATAATGGGGATCGTGGAAAATAACGAACACAGAGGCAGAAAACATCTCAGATGCAATTCCCTGGGTCCTATAGATGTATCTCAACACCTACTTGACTTCAAGCAAGTCATCACCATGGCTGAACTTCAGTGTCTTCATCTCCAACATGGAGAATGTAGTCATATACTTTAGAAGACCAAATAAAAGTGCATACAAGCACTTTGAAAGTTATAAAGCTCTGAATAAATGTCAGAAAATCTTTCAGTGTTATAATTAGTTATGTACACACCTTCTTATTCCCTACCAGAATATAAACTCCTCTAGGGCAGAGCCATTCTAATTAATCTTTATGCCATGTTTATGCCACAGAGACATAAACATGAAATGTAACCGACACCAAGTCATAAATGAAGGGATGGATGAATGAGTGGATTCTCTCGAAGCAGTGGCAAAGTCTCTACTGGAGTGAGCTCCACGAAGAAGGATAAACATTGGGAAATTCATTTCTTCTATGACCTTCATGCAGGGAAGGAAAGCATTGCTTAGATTTTTTGATGAGCCTTCCTCCCCTGCTGCTCCTCCAATGTCCAGACAATATTTCGAGAGGCCACTTTCATTATCATCATTGGCAAGAAATGTAGGAAAACACATTACAGCAAACACAAAAGATGTTTTCCAATATATAATACGTATTCACTGAATTCTTTATGTATTGTTGAATACAGACCTTTTTCCCATGCTCCCAGGACTACAACTTTGCATTATATTTACCACTGGTTCCAAAATAATGCAAAATTACTTAAAAAATGAGTAACATATATGGCACATACATACACACACACACACACAAAAAAAAAAAAAAAACAAAACACGAGGCTTTGGAAGATCACCAAATGACCCTGTAGTGAGTTGATTTTAAGTCAAAGAACCTAAGTTGAATACTTATTTTTTTTTTTTTTTTTTTGAGACGGAGTTTTGTTCTGTCACCCAGGCTGGAGTGCAGTGGCCGGATCTCAGCTCACTGCAAGCTCCGCCTCCTGGGTTTATGCCATTCTCCTGCCTCAGCCTCCCGAGTAGCTGGGACTACAGGCACCTGCCACCACGCCCAGCTAGTTTTTTGTATTTTTTTAGTAGAGACGGGGTTTCACCGTGTTAGCCAGGATGGTCTTGATCTCCTGACCTCGTGATCCACCCGTCTCGGCCTCCCAAAGTGCTGGGATGACAGGCTTGAGTCACCACGCCCGGCCTAGAGAGTATAATTTTAATAGCAGACAAAAGCTAAAAGGGATTTATTTTTTCAGGATTCTAGAGAGCCACTGAGTTCAAAGTGACATGAAAATTTACCAATTAAAGTACTGGAAAAATTGGCTTGTAACTACTGGCATACCCATCTCAAGGACAGTATAAATGTCATCACACTTATTTCTTATAAACACAGATCTTCACTTTCTTTAAAAAAAAAAAAAAAAAAGGCAAGAGGGAGGCTCCCAAAGAACACGAATCCCCCTCCCAATCTTGTTCCTCTCCCTTTCTGGCAATATGAGCACGTACCCATCATCAGCTCCAACATTTATAACTATAAACTGAAACCACATGCCAGTCTTCCAAGCCACTCTGTAATTAAGGAACCTAAATAAATCTTTAGAGAAGTCTTTAGTTAAAAACAGTTGTGACCCATATGCTTCACATTATTTTGTGACCGTGTCAGCATTGTTATTTACCACACAGAGAAATGAATGGTTAATTATAATATAATGACGATAGCGTAAGGGGGTAAACATGGTTTTAGTCCTACCACATTAAGGGCATGGTTTTATCCTCCTCTTCTGTCCTCTAGTTGAGCTCTAAGAATAGGGTCAGCCTGATGTTTAAAGGCCATCTCCCCTTCATTTCCAGATCAGCTACACGGCTGTTCTTTGAGAGCCAAACTTTTCCCAGTGCTAAGTATGTTTCCCAACAGCTGTATCTATCACTTTTAGGTTTTAGAAGTTTGGTTTGGGGCTCATCTGCTATTTTCTGTCAGGGTGGAATGCTGGGTTGCATGTTCTCAATTGTCTAGCTGGTATTTATCTTCCTCTCCCATTTTATTTCTGTTCAGAGTGTTCATCAGAGTGGTTCTGCTTTCATGGCCATCAGACGCAATGGCAGGGCTTCTATTCCCAAAACTCCATGTTCTCCACCCTGCCATTTCCTTCCTAGGTTTGTTTCAAGTGCAAAGCAGAAAAGATGTCTGTGACACCAAATAGATCCAAAGCTTATGCTCTTTCAAACATGGCCCCATGTTTCAGCCTCTCTGGCTCTTCCCTATAGAGTTGCTTCAGAAATCATTCTCCAAAGCTAATCTAATCCATTCTGAGGACTGGTAGTTGGACCTCTCCATTAGCCAAAGTGTTTAACAGAACTAAATTTGTCTCAGGAAACTTACCTGAACTTAGATAACTGTTTCCACCTTCTTATTTCAAGTCATTTTCTTCAAAAGCTCTCAAAATGGTATTCCTTTTCATTAGAGTACTTTCAAATAACACCAGGAAATTCTCCTTTTGAATTCAACCCTCTCAAAATAGCTCAGTCTCAAGAATTCCCACCTACAATTGAGATATACAAGTCTCAACTATTTCTTTTCCTTTCTAGCTCTGGTTTAGTCCTAAAACTGGGTGTTTCTAAACTAACCCCCGAAAAAGTGTTTTTTAAAAATGCCCAGCCTCCATGTGCTTCCCCAATTCTAACTTCACGTTAAGCCCAATCAGGATTGAGGTGGTCCACAAGAACATGGAAGAGAAGGAAAAGGAGAAAGGGAATTATGTGTGGTGTGTTTTGCATAGAAACCTTGAGTTTTCTTAAGGAGAGGCATTACGTTGGCCCTCCTTATATCTTTACATCTGTAATTGTCTCATATTCTTAATTCAGAAATATTTGCCCGCTTGGAAAATATCCCCAAGTTGATATTTTGATGTCATTGTCAAGTTAGTGTTACGCCCTTCCACCAGACATTCATCTTATCACATCTTAAGGTCAAACTTTAGGGAAAATAAGTCTTTATAGTTATTTGTACCTTTATCCTGGAAAGCTTCGCTGCAGTCTTGTCCTATGCCAGTATAAGCATGGTAAATTAATTTATGTACACATTACAGTTACCCCTGCTAGCCACAACACTGGTAAACATTCCTAAATAGTCCAAGCTTCAGGGCAAGAAAAGGTAGAGAAGCCTTTCTTCAAAATAAATGACAACGGGCAAAGTGTGCACTATGCAGTAAAAAGAAAACAATGTGAAAACAAACATAACAGATGCGACTAGGGGGAGATGGATGGTAAATATACCTAAATGGTTGGAAGGTTTCTACATTTCACATAAAGCAGGACAATGTTAACTCTATATGGATTCTAAAAAGTTAAGGTGTATTATAATCCCTAGAACAACCCATGAAGAACTACAGCCAAAATAACTAAAAAGTAAATGGAATTATAAAAATAAAAAATTCAAATAATCCAAAAGAAGCCAAGAATAGGGGAACAAAAAACAAACAAACAAAAAAAAAAAAGAGGGAAGAAACAGAAACAAATAATTGAATGACAAATTAAATCTAACCATGTTAATAATTACATTAAATGTCAGTGGACAAAATACTCCAGTTAAAAGGCAGAGAATGTAAGAATGAATATAAAAACAAGACTCAACTATATGTGCCTACAGGAATGACATTTAAAATATAAAATCACCGATAGGTTGAAAGGAAATAAAATAGAAAAAGACATACCATGCAACAACAACTTATTTTTTTTAAAGGCATTGCACTTTGATTTTTATAGTTGCCATCCCAATATAACAAAGATATATGCCATAGCATGACAGATGGCAGAATGCAGGTGAAAATTATCTTGGAAAATGAGCTACAGTCATTTTTCCTAAGAATTTTAATAAACATGTAATTTTCTAATTTCACTTACATTCTTATAGGTGGCCATGTTGCTTTCCTTTGGCTACATAACTGGAAAAGGATTGTTTTTACTGGCTACAAAACTAAAATAATATCATCAAGATAAATCACTTTAAGATGACATCTGTTTTAGAATGACAACAGTAAAGCATCGAATAAAGCTCGAAAGTAAGGCTTTAAAATAGGATATGATGAATATGCATTTTAGTTTCTTCTTCCTTTAGAATCACACTTGTTTTCAAAACACAGATCTCACAATATTTTTCTGAAATTTCATAGATTACCTAGGTCAGCCTCAACATGTACCATATTTCACATATTTTTAAACGGGTCACTCAAAAATATACTTTAATCTTGGCAGTCAAATGTAACCACTAAGAAGGAAAATCAAAGTATCTGAATGTTACGTGTATATAAAATGGTTCACATGTGTTACGATGTTTTAAAAACTAGAAATCCCTGTGTAAGACATCTTCAAAACAGACCAATTCCACCTTGAATAGGGACTGGGTAAAATAAAGCTGAGATCTACTGGGCTGCATTCCCAAGAGGTTAGGCATTCTTAGTCACAGGATGAGGTAAGAGGTTAGCACAAGATACAAGTCATAAAGACCCTGTTGATAAAATAGTATGTGGCAAAAAAAAAAAAAAAAAAAAAGCCAGCCAAAACTCACCAAAACCAAGATGGCAACGAAAGAGACCTCTGGTCCTCCTCACTGCTCATTACACACTAATTATAATGCATTAGCATGCTAAAAGATACTCCCACCAGCACCATGACAATCTACAAATGCTATGGCAACATCTGGAATTTACCTAACATGGTCTAAAATGGGGAGGAACTCTCAATTCCAGGACTTGCCCACCCCTTTCCCAGAAAACTCATGAATAATCCACCCCTTGTTTAGCATATGATCAAGAAATAACCACAAAAGAAAAAAGAGCCAACCAGCAGCCCTTGGGGCTTCTCTGTCTATAGAGTAGCCATTCTTTTGTTTCTCTGATTCTCTAATAAACTTGTTTGTCACTTTACTCTGTGGTCTTACCCCAAATTCTTTCTTGCACAAGATCCAAGAACCCTCTCTCTTGGGGTCTGGATTGGGACCCCTTTCCCATAACATCTGCATAATTAGACAAGAAACTCTTCTACTTCAGCATTAGAACTAATAAGCAAAGCTTGTTATTTCAGGAGTTCACATCCTAGTTACAAAAAATAATCTAAAACACAAGGGGTAGTTTTCTTTCAAGATTTTAGAACTTGTATTTGTAATCCTCGTGACAAAGAAGTTTAGGGACACCTCAAAAGTTTTTCTAGCCTGGAGGCCTGACCATTATCAAATCATAATGGAGACCCTCAAGTCTGCCCCAGCCAGCTTGCTAAGAGTTACTCAACAAAATAAGCACCTTTCCTTCTACTGGACTTGTAAGAATGTGAACTGGGCCAAAGAGTGACTCTTTTGCAAAGGTGGATTGCAAAAGCCAGGTATTGGAGACACACATTAGGAAGTAGATAAAGGATTTAGAGAGACTAAATTATCCCAGGAAGGAAAAGGACTGAACTTAAGGTATAAAAGCAGAGAGAAGGAAACATCTGTCTTGAGGGCCTGGAAGCCACTCTTTGGAATTTAGCAGCAATTCCTTGTGCTGCTGAGGACTTCCTTCTGAAACTTGCTTCAAAGAAAACAGTACCTAGAAATGCCCTAGGCACAAAACCACCACAGGGGGGAAAGTTCCCCACAGCGGAGCATCCTGTTGGGGTTTGGCAAGAGGTCAAAAGCAAAAAGGCTAATTCCACTTCTTTATCTGCCCTTGCTACTGCAGGCCGTTATCTCACAAATTAATGAAGCATGAATGGCTTCCACTGCCTTGATTTAATCCCTTAATAACTAAAATGGAAGAGTGTGTGGAAGCAGGGGTGAGGTCATCCAGAAGAGCAGGGCTCCCAAAGGAGTTCATGGATACTCATGAGGTAAGAGGCGCTGTACTCACTGTGAGGGCTCTAAGGATGATGATGAAGAGAATCTGTCGTCTAGAAGCTTAAAACCCAACAAGAAAGACATCTAAGTTCCCCCACAAAAAGGGGGTAGAAGGTAATAAACATACCTGCAAACTCCTAAAGGTATTCAGAAAAGGAAAGATGACTTTTACTGAAAGCAGCATGTCATGGAAAGCTGCAAAATCTGAATCCCAACGCATATGCAAGGAAAGAGGCTGGGAGGAAGCAGACAGCCGGGAGGAAATTATGCTATATCCCCAATCCAGAAATTAACAAAACACATCGACTTGGGGAAAAGAACAAATATGCAGTTGGGGCTCTTAATTCAAATTCAATAAGCTCTTAAAGCATTTTTACTATCTCTTTTAACAAAAGAATTCTAACTATCACCTTTTAATACCCAACTCTTTTTAAAAGAATTGCACACTTATGGTCTACAAGAATAGCCTTTCTGGTTCAAGGTAAGTACACTTTAAACAAATTCCCAACACAAATGTTTCCAAACTTTTTGGCAAAAATGGCTTATTTCAATTAATTTCATGATCAATTTTTATGACTGTTACAGGCAACTAAATCATGGAAACACTTATCCCAAGAGAAGTTACTCTACAGACCTTGCTAATCACCTTTAGAACTTAATGCTAAATTTAATGTTGCACTTATTAAAAAGAATGGTTTCTGCTTATTTTTTACAGACAGATGTTCCCTACTGATTTAAAGCCTTAAAAAGCACCACCTCATATGCCACTTTTTCTTTGTCTAACTTAGAAACACATTCTGATCTAAAGTACATCATATCCACATCCCAAAGAGTTAGACTGCTTAGCTAAGTGAAGCTTTCATGTTTACAAGAGTCAAATGTAAAACACTCTCCTCTAACTCTGACAGCCCCCAGTGCCCCATCTGCCCTAGAAAGCACTGTGCTGGGGACCTGAACAGCACCATATACTGTGGAAGTGCAGAGAGATCTGGCTGAGGTTATCACAGAAGGCAATGGGTAGAGATGCCATTTGAACTGGAACTCCAAGTACATACTGTCCAATTTTTTTTTTAATGCATAAAGGAGAGAAAATGGGCAGTAGTAAAAGGTTATCAACTTCTTCAAGCTTTGGTTCATGCTTGAAGCCTCACAGGGCTGTGCAGAGGATGTCTGTAAAGTGCTCTGGGTCTGAAATGCAGCAGGTACTCAACAAAAGACTAAAAGGTATGCGGGCGCTGAATCTGTGGGTGTGCCTTACAGAATCAAGGTCGCCAATCCATTCATGTTTAGGAAAATCAAATCTGTGGCCATTTCATGGAGTGGCTGCAAAATTCAATTAAATCTACCAATATTAATGAGATGCCTGAATATAGATATTTGCACATACATACACAAGACCACTGTGTATGTACCATGAAATGTCTGAGCTTGCATATACTAGTGTACAGAAAGAAAAGTGAATTGGCAAAATAATAAAAATAAGAATAATAAGAGTCTTCCTTGTTAATAGCTAAATTCATATCATGATACTGTAAAGAAGGAAGTATTCTGGGAATAATTTTAAGATAATTCAGTACTCATTAATTCCATAAACATTTTATGTGTCAGGAGAGTGTCAGGCAGAGGCATACAAAGGATACTGTCCCTACCCTCAGGAGCTCAGTTTAGAGAAATCATGTACTATCTAACTAGAAAATAATTTAGTTATGTGAGGACAAGTCATTTGGTCCATGTTGCCTGTTGAAAACGGTAACAAAACCTTTCCTAGGAGAGGAATACTAGAGAAGAATACTAGAACCAGAAAAAAGTTTTTTTGAGTTAAAATTTTGCTTTTCTTCTTTCATCCAGCCACCCAATACCTTCCAAAGCCACCCTTTCTTTACCATCACCAGCTTGCCACTGTCTTAGAGGAGTTTCTCATTTTTGGCCTTCAGGAACCTCTTAATGGGGATTTCTATATCTAAGCAAGACATTTTCACAAGTCATCTTGATACAATGCTGTCAAAATACGTTGCTTTTTTCATTACCATGACTCCTCCTCCATTCCTAATCTTGTCCCCCTTGTAGCCAGATTTAACTTCATACTTCTAAACATTTCTGTAAGAAATCTGTTAGAACTCAAAGCAAAATTGTATCAGTTCTGTCCCCCAAAACGATGGTTCAAAGGTGTATTCTGATTATAAGCATAATGCATTTATTTTGCTTAGGCACCAGAGAGATGTCTTAGCAGCAGGTCCAAGGATTCTGGGGGCAGTCTTGACTGAGATGATCCTAATGTGGTCCGGAGGCTCAATATCCCATCATACCCAGGGTTTATGATGTATCTGTTCAAACAAGGTTTGCAAATCTGGAACAGAGACAAAATGTAGAAACCCTTCCTCTAGTCTTTCAAATAGAAAACAAGTAAGTTCCATCAAGACTTAACCAAATCCACGTCTTAATTTTAAAAAGAGTATCAGTGACTCAAAGGACATCAGAGGATGATGATTCAGACCATGAAGAGAGAAGCCCCCTCAGAGACTGAGCAGGCTCCAGGCCTAGAGTGACTGACAGCTTTCTCTAAGAGGACTGTGTATGGTCAACATAGTAGGGCTTATATGAGTGTATCTTCCAGAGGGTTTCCACTTCCATTCCCTCCCTTACCCCAGTCCTGGTTGCCATTCTAAAGAAAGGGTTTCAACAATAAGGAAGCTCAAGATGCCAAGTCTGTTCTACATACTATTTGTGATTGCTTATGTTTATGGTATTTTCAATGCTAACATGTCTGCATAACAAAATGACTCCAAAGTGGTCACATAAGAATGGGTAAAGCAAAAATAACACATACCACTCTGCCTGCAGGCTCTCTTCCCTGCAGCCCCCCTCCTCCCTACTGGAGTTGGCCTAAAATGCAAAGAGGCCACTCCCTCCCTCATCGGTTTACAAGCTTCCTATGCTCTCCACCAATCTAGGCAGAGCCTGTCCCTGGACTTTAGGCAGGGAGTGACTAAACAGCCATGCTTTAAACTATGTGACTGCTAGAGGAAGATTTAACATCGGTACACAGAAAGTGCCCTGATACAAAGGGCTTCAAACAACTCTTACACGCTTCCATCAGAGACAGCGCTGCTTCAGAACACATCCAAATGCACAGCACTCAAATATCTGCTTGAAAGTGTTTTAGGTCATGTCAATACGTCTCAAAAGTGGCTACAAGAAAATGACTGTTGAAATATCACACACAGATTACATATATATTTTTTGAGAGAAGCAAACACTTGAATCTGCAAGCAGAAGTTGGTATTTATTACTACATATCTGCAGGGGCTTAAAGTTATCTGATAAAAGACTAGAGACAATCCTCCCAAAATAGCTGGGTAGAAGTGAGAGACCTTGGATCAGAACAGAGACTGCTTCAGGGTAATCTGGAGACAGGCATCAGGTCCTTGGGAGCTCTACATAATACATATATTTTTATTATAAAATATAAGCTTGATACAAGCTTGTATCTTCAATATGAAAGCTCCATTTCTATATACCCAGACTGATTTCTGGTTACCCAGAAAGGTCAAAACCAGGCAAGATACACTCATACGGAACCAAATCCTAAAAGCTTGATTTCTCACTGATGTGCTACATATTACAAAGCAAGCAAGGCCCTTCTCTAGAGCTGGCCCTGCTACTTTTCCTGGCTCATTTCCTTGGAACTCCCTGCCTCTCAGTTCGCTCTAGGAGTCCCTTACCTGTACACCTATAAAATCCTATTTCTACATCTATTACAGCCTTGTAATATGGTGTGTAATATGTTGTGTTTTAAGTTTGGGAGACCTTTTTGTTTACAGTTTCTCTCTCTTGAGAGAATTAAGACGGTGAGTCTTAATTCCCTAGCACAGTGCAACACATGGCATATGCTCAGAAAAAAACTGGTGTAATTAATCCTAACATCACCTTTTCTCCTATTCATGCAAAAAAAGAGATAAAATTAATGTATGGCATTTTCAAAGTCTATGTTTGCTTGCCAGCTATTTGCAAATAACAAAGAGGAAATGAAATAAAGTGTTATTTCAGTAGGCATATATAAGTGCACATTCATATGCTTACAAAGAAAGAGCTCTGTGGATTTAAAATACTCAAAGAATTAAGTTACAGAGGAGTGAGGCTCTATTTTATACTCTAGTTAAAATTCTTCATTTGGGTTATTTGGACTCAGCAATGCGCTCTAATGCTAGTCTGTATAAATTCAATGCGAAGACATAGGCACCTAACTCTCCTTTTAAAAGTCAAAGTGTGATTACATTTGCACTAGTAACATTGTAGGCCCTTGCTAGTTCTCCAACTAAGGAGCAAAGGCAATTAGAGTCATCTTCAGAGCTGGCTAATGAGAATATGCTGCTCCTATCCTTCCTACCTTGCTTCCAGTTCCCAGCTGATATGCCCACTCATCTCTAAAAACTGTGTGGTCAGTTCTCTAGGTCCCCCTTGAACAAGTATCACTTTTATCCTCATTTCCCTCTTGAGTTCTATAGCCGATGTATCCAGCGCCTACAATCTGCCAACAACTGTGCCCAGCATCGGACAGGATGCAAAAATAAAAACGAGGCTGCCCCTGCTCTCCAGATCCTCAAGTCCAAGGCTCTCCCTCCATCATGGCTTGCTAAAGCTACCAAGAGCTACCTATCACAGTCCCTTCTGCCTCCGCACATCAAAATACGTCCTCCAAAGAAGGATTACTTTCGGTGTTCCAAATTTATGTTGAGAACAGGTTTTCTGCACCAATAAAATCACTGAACCCTGCAGAGGTGCGGCGCTCAAAATTTTCTTGGATGAATGAACCAATATATCTTCAAAGACTCCACACGTTAAATCTTTCTAACTTAAATTGCTAGGAGACTGCCTAGAAAAGCTACAGTGACAAACCTCTGCTCCTCACCTGCATGCCGTTCTTCCCCCTGAGATGTGACATGCCGTTACGTCCAATCAACTCAGTGACAAGTCCTAGGATGATGCCAGAGGACCCTCACTGGACCTTTCTATATGCCAATGGCAGGCTTGCTGACAGAGAAGAAAATCTACAGGGATTTGGAATGAAGCCACATGTCTCCAGAGATTTTAGAACTGAACACCTGCTAAAGGAAGACATCCCTGACATTTTTATAAACTGTCAAATAGGAAATACCAATTTCTAAAACCATTCCAGACTAGTAGTTCTAGCCTTATTGTTTAAAGGTTAAAACACACATACACACACACACTCACACTCACATATGACGGTTCTCTTCAAATATGTGTACTTCAAATACCTACTGATTGAGAAAACAGCAATCTCTACAATAACTCCAGAGGCCCAAAGACTGGGAATCATCATCGTAAATCAGTTCCAGTCTGGAGAGCTTTCTATTTGTCATATGACTTATGGTCCCTAATCTCTGTAGAAATCTCTGTAGAGATGAGGGGCCATCTATTCAAACGAGTCTAGGTTTGCTTCCTAAATTTTCGTAAAATGAAGGCAGACCAATCTATTAATGAATTTTAAAATTAAGGATCTTTTATTGGCAGTGGAAATTGTGTACTCTAGGCCTTTACCAGAGAATAAAACCAATTATCTGAAGACCACCTTTAATTCAAAGCCCATTTACGAGAAAACAGAAAAGAAATAAATAACACAAAAAACTGTCACAGAACTACCAGGCACCTGAAGGAAACATTGCAATCTATCTGTTCCTTGCACTCTTTAATTGACTCAAACCATCAATAAGCTCAGCACTTGTACCCATGGTTCCCATCCCTGGATGTATACTATGCACCTAGGTAGCCGAAACCTTGTTCCCCCTCCACAACCCTACACATTCTAAGGGAATTCTGCACTGGTTCTAACAAACAGCCAAGGATGACAGCCACTTACTTAAACCTCTTATAGATTTGCTTCTCCTAAACTGTGCTTTGGTGTTATGTCCGCTGCTTCCACTTAGTGACATGAGAAGCAGCTATCTAAAATGCATTACTAATGATGACACCCTTCACATAGTCAGTCTCATAGGAGACATCTCTTTGAAATCTAACTGGCAAGGAAAACTTTGCTTCTTTTGAGCAAATGCACTTTGATCTTATATGCAAAAATAATGTGACTGATCACATTTCCCTTTTTTGCTTTGACTACCAGGAAATGAAAATTTCAAGTTCAGTAAGCTTAGAAGATGTCATGGTATTAACTTTCACTGGGGTCTCATCTATTTTCTATGTTTCCTTTGCTCTGAGTTTTAGAAAGTTATTTATTTTATTACATTGACTATAAAATACTAAAGTGCCTTTGGTCAGCTTACTATGTAGCCTACTATTTTGTATAGTAGGAAAGATAATTTTGAAAGTGGGGAATATAATAATTAGTTCACACTGATCTTTTTCATATGTATCTGAACTATAAAATCTAAAAAAGGCAATTGGTATGACTAAAATATATGCACACAAGAAAAGCTTTGCTTTGAGGGAGCAGGGGAAGATGGATGGATGGATGGATGGATGGATGGATGGATGGACGGACGGACGGACAGTGGGAGGATAAGGGGTGGGGGCATGGATGAATATGCCTCACAATATACAAACCCCCCTTATAAGAAGAGCTATACATTTTTCCAGATAATTTTTGTTTATTCACTTACATCTGTAACATTTGCAACTCTCACCAAATCTAGAAAAATCTTCAGTATGCAAACAGACACACACGGGTTTAGCAGAATAAAAAATCTACAGTTTAAAAACATAGCACCACTGAGACAAGAGAAATTTTGAAAGCCTATTGCCCTGACTCATATTATGGAAATAGAACTCTTAAAGCATTATCCAATAACCTGAAACTTCCCCATCTCACCTGCGAAAACCCATTATTCTCCTTTCTTAACAAAAATATTCTTCTGCAATCTTTTCTAAAATTTTCGTATTTCTTCACCTTCTTTGACTATAGTCATATGTGGAAAAAGAACTTAATTAAAGTTGTCCTGAAACACAACTTTAAGTTCTTGAATATAAGGGAAACTGACTTTTATTTATTCATCACCCATCTGGGAAGAGTTGAATCCAAAAACATTAACATTGCATTGGCTTAAGTTTCAAAGCTGGTTAGAACCATTTTACCAAAATTCCCAATGGATGAATATGCGAATGAATATAGAAAAGACCAACATCTAATTTTCTAATAATTCCAATAGACATATTGGTTCCAAGAAAATCAGTAATATGAGAATTGGAACAAAGATGGATCTACTCCAATAAATTACCACAGCACTAAAACATCTTCAAATAATCACCAATAATCACATAGTATCAACTATTTCTGTAAGCAATAGCAACCAAATGTAACACTACTAAAAAAGTCTTTGTTCATAATAAACCAAAAAGCTACTAAAGTCTGCTAAACAATAGTGTGAAAGAAAAAAAGTAACAACAGAAACATGAAAAATGGATGAACAGTTTTACTTCGGTAGAAATGCATTCAAATAAAATTAAACTGGAAATGTGGAAATTCACCATGATTACAATTATTATTTTTTAAAAAACTGAAAATATTTTAAGAGGGCTTTCATTCTAAATTATACTACTGAACTCAACTTTAAATTCACACAGAAGCTTGCTTTACATGATATCCACAAGTTAAATTATCAAACAGCAACAACCTTACTGAAATAATCCTAGCAGACAGGAGACCATGTGATATATTAACTAAATCCCATTACATTTTCCCTTCCTGGGCACAAGGGGAGAATGTATCTCCCAGTTTCCTTTGCAGTTAGGCTGGGCCCATGTGACTATGCACTGGTCACTGAAGAAGACCTTATCATGCTCTCTCTTCACCTTCCACAGCAATCTTAAAAGCCGTGTGGGCCGGGCGCAGTAGATCACACCTGTAATCTCAGCACTTTGGGAGGCTGAGGTGGGTGGATCACCTGAAGTCAGGAGTTCAAGACCAGCCCGACCAAAATGGTGAAACCCCGTCTCTACTAAAAATACAAAAAATTGCCAGGTGCAGTGGCTCACGCCTGTAATCCCAGCACTTTGGGAGGCCGAGGCGGATGGATCACAAGGTCAGGAGATCAAGACCATCCTGACTAACACGGTAAAACCCTGTCTCTACTAAACATACAAAAAATTAGCTGGGCGTGGTGGCAGGTACCTGTGGTCCCACCTACTCGGGAGGCTGAGGCAGGAGAATGGTGTGAACCCGGGAGGTGGGGCTTGCAGTGAGCCGAGATCGCACCACTGCACTCCAGCCTGGGCAACAGTGTGAGACTCCATCTCAAAACAAACAAACAAAAAAATACAAAAAATTAGCTGGGCATGGTGGCAGGCGCCTGTAATCCCAGCTACTTGGGAGGCTGAGGCAGAATTCCTGGAACCTGGGAGGCAGACATTGCAGTGAGCGGAGGTCGTGCCACTGCACTCCAGCCTGGGCAACAAGAGTGAAACTCTGTCTCAAAAAAAGAAAAAAGAAAAAAAAAAAGCCATGTGTTCCAGATATTGTAACTACAATATAGAAGCAGCTTGGATATCTGAGCAACCATTTTTAGTAGAGTCTCTGAGAAAACCCAACTGACCTCCATCAAACTGTGTTTCATGAGAAACAAACCTTTGTTGTGTTATGCCTTGAGCTAGGAAGGCCTGTCGCCCAAAAATAACCTACCTTATTGTGACTAATCATTCCTTATATCCCCTTACAAGGTCTCAAACGTGCTTAGACTGTAAACTCAAGTTTCATTTCCAACAGGTGGGAATTATGTTAGTAAGCAGTACAGAATAGCTGAAGGCTAAAAATAACTATTTCCTGAATACCTACTATGTACCTAATGCCAGGCTTCTGAAGTGAGGTGTGGGCATCCCAGCATGCCCAAGATGAGCCACTAGAGTACAAATATAAACATCAGAACTTCTGTTTATATTTCTGTATTCATCACTTTTTAAAAATTCCCAGTCTTGTGTATGTTTTATAATACACACAATACATTAAGATGGTGCTGCCTGACAAGTTAACTGTAGATAACCAAACACAGGCAGATTTTAAGGCCAACGATCTTGAAGCAACAAAGTATTATGTGTAGTCCCTCTTCCAAAAATGCCCACTATTGTAGAAGTCCAATACTCAAATAGGAGACAATGAGATATATAAGATAAATAAAAGTCATATGATTAATAAAAATCATATATAAAAGGTCATGGTTGTGACAGAATGCATAATATGGACTACATGTTTTAGGACCACCGAGTGGCCTTTAGAGAAGAGGCTTCCAAAAGGAGGTGGTTTCCCATATACCACAAAAGATGAGTAGGATTTCAATATGTGGAGTGAGTAAAACAGAATATAGACCAGAGTGCCTGTGAAAGAGGAGAAATGAAGCAAACAATGGGATTTCACAAACGGTAGGCCACCAGAGGCCAAGTGAAAAAAAAAATGTACAATTGATCACTAGCTACAAATCTACCAGACTCAATTTCTCTCTTTTCACAGCCAGAATTTTTAACTAGCTCTGGTTTTAAAAGAGTCCTATTCAAGATCAATGCAATATATAGGTAAACATCAAAGAAAGTTAAAGTCTCTAACTATAGAAAATGACAAAGATTTTCAAAATTTAAAATGTGTCTTTGCTACCTAAACTATGCCTATAAGACAAAGTATGACATTAACAATCATAGATATAATATTCTTTTTTTTTTTTTTTTTTTTTTTGTTGAGACAGAGTCTTGCTTTGTCGCCCAGATTGGAGTGCAGTGGCCGGATCTCAGCTCACTGCAAGCTCCGCCTCCCGGGTTCACGCCATTCTCCTGCCTCAGCCTCCCGAGTATATTCTTATAATAAAAGTTAAGTTATAGAAAGGACGCAAATGTTCAAAGTGTTATATATCGTTTTCTATTTGTTTTAGGAACAATGCCCAACACCCATGTACACGTTTCCACACTTCCTCCTTCCCTGTACCCACATTCCAGGTAATGAGTAACCAGATAGCCATGACTCACTCTATCATGTAATCTTAAATAGCTACATGTGTTCATTTTATAATTTATGCCTTTAACACCTTTATACTTCGGTAACACTTTTCTTTAATACATTTCCCTGACCTTAGATGAGATCCTGCCATTTTGAATGTCCCTTTTTTTAATCCATAATGCTATTCACTTGAGAAAAATATGCATAAGCCTCTGCTATTAATAACGGCCAAACTAATTATAAATACAGATAAAAGCAGGACCAACAATGCATGGCCAAATGTGAGGTAGGGTGTATGAGTGTGAAAATATGCCTTTTGAAAGCAAAGCAATGGCTTAAAAACTAGCAATTTCTAAAAAAAATCCAAGGCCCTTAGCGACCCTTCATGAAAATATAGAGGATAAAAGTAGAAATGAAACCCTCCGGTCTTAAGCCAGTAACCCAAGATCTTCCGCAGATAACCTATGATTATGCCTGCATGTGTTTTCCCAAGGTAGAGGTCTGTGGTGCAAACCACCCAAATCATCTCTCCCTCCAGGTGCTAAAACAGCCTAAGTTTTGGCTGTTGATGTGGACTGATGGAAAAACATTAGTAGAAAATGTATATACTCTAACTTATTCCTCTGTTATTAAATTTATGTGAAAGTAGGCTAAGTCATCTATAAGGCTTAGGAAGTTCCTAAGGTAACTGAGGATACAACGATATTCTTTTTGGATCTCAAGCTGACCACCTATGCATCCAATGAACACTAATATCCTAAGGGGATGGCTTTAAAGGGCTTTGTAAGAGTTAATTAAGGTTAAACTCAGTGTTCTTCATATCAAATGCTGCCCCTTCCTAAATAACATTATGACCCAACACCAATAGCAACTAGAAATTCTGTTGCAAAACAAATGAATTAACATCTGTTTACACTTATATCATTTCAACATTAAATCATTCACTACTCATTCATTAAAACATCGCATTTACACTCGTATACATTTAGGCATATTTAACAAGTCTGAAAATTTTTTCCAGTTGATGACTGAAATGTAAGATGACAATTTTTCCAGACACATAGCTTGTAATTTTAAGTAATTTCCTTATCCCAAACTCTCCTCCTATTACTTTGGAATAACCTTCATAATCCTTCAAACTTCCCAATGATTCAAGCAGATTGGTATTTGAATGTTGTATTAAAATTAAAAAATAGCTCTACATTCTCAACTCTAATACCATTTCCCTTTCCTAACATCCAGGGTCATTATGCCATACCCAAAACTGTTTTTTGCCTTATCTTCTATGAACTACAAAAGCCACCTACTTCAAGAATTCCTTCTTCAGGTCAGGCACAGTGGCTCATGCCTGTAATCCCAGCAATTTGGGAGGCTGAGGCAGGCAGATCACTTGATGTCAAGAGTTCAAGACCAGCCTGGTCAACATAGTGAAACCTCACCTCTACTAAAAATACAAAAATTAGCCAGACATGGTGGCACACGCCTGTAATCCCAGCTACTCAGGTGGCTGAGGCACGAGAATCACTTGAACCCAGGAGGTGGAGGCTACAGCAAGCCAAGATTGCACCACTGCACTCCAGCCTTGGCGAGAGAGCAAGATTCTGTCTTTAAAACAAAAAAAAAAATTCTTCTTCAAGACTCAACACAAGTGGCACCTTCACAATTTCTGAACCCACCAATTTTTCTGCACTTCTAACTTGTTCCTTATAAGTATACCGCTACATTAAAATGTGGCTTATGTAGCTACCCCCAACCCACAACTAGAATGGATGATCCTTAAAGACAAAACCACATCTTCTACAGTTTCTAACAAACAGCAGCCCTCCCACCCCCCACCAATCTATTCATTCATTCACTCACTCCACCAATATTTATGGAGTGGCTGCTCTGCACCAGGTATTGTTCTAATTACTATGGATACAGGGATGGTAAAATAAACAAAGCACAAGTGCTCATGGAGATGACATTCTAATGCAGAAGACAATAAATAACAAAAAATGAGTCCATGGTGAGATGTCAGGTAAGTACAAATGCTCTGAAGAAAAATAAAGTAGTCTAAGAGAATAATAGGTGATGGGGGAAGGAACTGCTATTTCAGGGATTGCTATTCCTGACTGCAGTGAGAGAATAAGTCAGCCCCTCTATGGTACAAGAATGATGCTGAGAGTGGCATGTTCAAGAAGCAGCAAGGAGGACAGTGTGGCTGGGGAGGGAGGGTGAGAAGTAACAAATGCAGTCAGGGAGGTGGCCACAGCCCAGATCAAGTGGAGCCATGCAGGCCACGAGGGAGATGCTGTAGGTTTTTTGAGCAGCAAAGAAAAACAATCTGATGGAGATCTTCAAAAAAGATCACTCTAGGCAGTGGCCATAACATTCATAGAGATAAGACAGTTGGCGGTTGAGGGGATGGAGGCAGAGGCAACAGGAAAGTTAAAGCAGGGACGCAGTGAGGAGGTCACCACCATAATCCAAGCAAAGGAGGGTGGCAGCCTGGGGCACACACAAGTGGTCATGGAGGTGGTTAGGATGATCAGGCTGGGATGCATAAGACCTGATGACGGACTGAGTGTGCAGTAGGAGAAAGGAAAAAAACAGTTTTGCATGGAGTAACCAAAGGATGATGCTGCCACTGACCAAGTTGAGAAAGAGAAGAGGGAGTGGGGCAATCCTAAGTCTGGTTTGAAGCATGCTAAGGTTTGAGATGCCCCTTATCCAAAGAGATGCTGCAGAGCTGAACATAGCTGGATTGCCTGCAGGTCAGGCGAGAAATCCAGCTGGAGATCTAAATCCAGAAGGCACTGTCAGCACATAGAGGGTATTTGAAGCCCACGTGGGCTCATCTAAATAATGACTACAGAGGAGAAAAGCAAAAATCCCAGAGTGGAGCCCCTGGACTTGCCACAGGAATGCGGAGGCTGGATATGGAGCAGCCCAAGGCGGGGGGAAAGACAGGAAAATGTGGAGGCCAGTAAGCCACATTTTAAAAGGGTTCCAGGAAGGAGTCGGTCATGTTGTCAAATGTTGCTGATGTAGGAAGAGGAAGATTCAAAATTGACCATTGGATTTGATAATATGGAGGTCAAAAATCTTGAAAAGAAGTTTTAGTGGAGTGGGAGATGAAAGCCCAATTAGAGTGATTTACAAAAGAAAAAGAGATGAACTAGAGACAATAAGCATACCCAACTTTTCAAACAGTTTGGTAATAAAGGAAACAAATGGTATGGTAGCTAGGAGATGTGGAATCAAGAGAAATGTTGCAGCATGTTATGTTGGTGGGAATGGAAGAAGAAAGAAAAAAAATAAGGCAGTAGAGAGGGGAAATGACTTGGAGGGATCGGATGCGATCCTGCGCACACAACACTCAAATGTTTATTGAGTTGAACTGTTATTACCCTTAGACATGTCTTGGAAAAAGATGGCCCACTAATTCAGGTTTCTAAAATTCTATACAGAAACTCCAACGATAACCTGGCTTCCGGAAGCCAGCATTCGAGTATTTCAGGACAAGCTTTCTATGGCTTCTTAAGAACAATGTATACTCATGTCCACATCTGTGGTATAAAAAGAAATGTATCCGGTCAGGCTCCTGGCACAGGGCTCCTAAAGCCTTTGGAATTTCCTGGGTGATAGGAGTATCTTGTATTATTCACAACAAGTCCCTTTCGCCCATACCTGAGGCTATGCAAACGAGGGGACTCAGGTGGGGCCCCTCAGTAGCATCAGCATAGGGATGTTTACCAGAAAGACCAAGTCTGTGATTAGAGGGGAGGATCTTTCAACCCCACCTCCCCACCTCCAGGGAGGGGAGGGGAGCTGGAGACTGGGTCATAAAAACTTGAACACAATTCTTTTTTTCCTGGGGGAGTGGGGGGATCTAGGCTGGTGAACAGACTGACATGCTGGGAAGGTGGTATTCCCAGAGTGCACAGAGGCTCTGCATACACACCCCCACCGTGCCCTCCGCAGCTCTTCCATTGGACTGTTCCTGTGTTGTATCCTTTATAATAAACCAGAAAACGTTAAAAAAGTATCTTCCTGAGTTCTGTGAGTTGTTCTAGCAAATTCTTGAACCTGAGGATCATGAAAATCCACAAATGTATGGGGTTGGCTGAGCAGAAGTGTGAGTAGCCAGGGTACCCCACTCGTGGCTGGTGTCTGAAGTGGGGCACTCTTGTAGGACTAAGCCTTTGACCTGTGTGGTCTGTGCTAACTGTGTAGTGTCAGAACTGAATATGTCGGAGGTGTTCGAACCACAGCAACTCCATCTTGAATAAGGGCTCAATAAAATAAGGCTGAGATCTACTAGGCTGCATTCCTAGAAGGTTAGGCATTCTTATTCACAGGGTGAGACAGAAGGTCAGCACAAGATACAGGTTATAAAGACCTTGCTGATAAAACAGGTGGCGGTAAAGAATCCGGCTAAAACCCACTAAAACCAAGATGGCAGGCGAGGAAACTGCCCTCTGGTCGTCCTCACTGCTCATTATACACTAACTATAATGCGTTAGCATGCTAGAAGACACTACCAGCAGTGCCAGGACAATTTACAAATGCCATGGCAATGTTGGGAAGTTACCCTATGTGGTCTAAAAAAAAAACCAAAAAACGGGAGGAACCCTCAGTTCCAGGAATTGCCCACCCCTTTCCCGAAAACACATGAATAATCCACACCTTGTTAGCATATAGTCAAGAAATAACCATAAAAATGGGCAACCAGCAGCCCGCAGGGCTGTTCATGGGATGAAATAGCCATTCTTTATTCCTTTACTTTCTTAATAAACTTGCTTTCACTTTACTCTGTGGATTCACCTCAAATTATTTCTTGCACAAGATCCAAGAACCCTCTCTTGAGGGACCCCCTTCCAGTAAACAAACTGAATTGTTGGACACCCAGTCAGTGTCAGATAACTGGTTGGTGTTGGGGGGAAAATGTCACACACCTGGTATCAGAAATGATATTAGAAACATACAATTATCTGCTGTTGATTACCTGGAGCCATGCTCTTCTAGGTACCAACTGCTGCTTCACAAGACTATCTCCAGGCCATTGAAATTCCAGGGGTTGCTTGGGACTCTGAACGTCTCCATCCCAGCCAGGAATTGTGACTGGGCTCTCATCCCCCTTTCTCCCTCACCGCTTTTTCTGGTCAGCTACTGCATCCTATGGATTTGCCTCTAAAGTGTCCCTCCCATCCCCAGATGAGCCTTCTGTCCTTGTCCCTTACTGCAAAAGCCTACCAGGTCCCTAAACCTAAACCTCTCATTGAGTTTCTCTTTCCCTGTACACCCACAGCAGTTCAAATCCCAATGCTCATATTCTCTCTCCTCCTACCTGCTTAAAAATCCTTAGCACAAACATTCTTTGTGACCTGGGTCTACTCTTCCTCTTCCACCTCATCTGCCCATCCTCAGCTTGCACCCTAGGTTCCAACCTTAGGAAACCACACGAACTTAGATCACTGACGTGCCACGCTGTTCTAGCTCTGTCTGTCTCCCCTTCAGACCTTTGTATCTGCTGTTGCCTCTGCCTAGAACATTCTTCTCCCAACACATCACATGTCACTACCTCTTACCCCAGAGGATGATACTGAAATACAACATCTCAATAAAGCACTCCCTGGCTACCCTATCTAAAACAGTAAACCACCCACGACTCCCCCACAGCCCTAATGCCCCTTCCCTGTGTTAAGTTTCTCCACAGCACTTGTCACCATCTAAAATGCCATTTGTTTTATTAACTTCTCTTGTGTTTCGCCTCTCTCTGTGCTAGAATGTAAGCACAAAAAAGCCGAGATTTTTGTCCACTGTGTCCCCAGTATGTGCACTAGTACATGGTTCACAGTAGGCACTCAAATAACGTACGATGAATGACTGAGTCAACACTGTTTCCTCTGACTAGAAAATTCTCTCCTGAGCCTAGAGTCCTATTCTTTATCCATGCGGCAAACTTATCACCCAAGGGTCCTCCATCCCATCTCCCAGCTCCTCAGGCAGGGCTGTACCCCATTTCCCAGGGGACCACACCACTTACTGCTCATTCTCAGACTCTTCTGTAATTCCAAGAGCACTATTTATAACTACGCTGCTACAACAGGAATCACCGGGGCTGTCTAGGGCAAACCAGGACATGCCCCACGTTTTTTTATGGCCGCTTTCTCCCTTTGGTATTTATTTATCAGTCTGTCTCCCACACCAGACTATGAATCCTTAAAGGTAAATTCATCTTTGTATTCCCAGCACCTCAACATGTTGTGGATGCTTAATCATGTTTATCAGATGAATGAACAATCACTTGCACTTGGGAATCTGGGATCCCTGGGACAGGCTGAAACGGGAACGCGGGGCTGGTACGCCTGGGCCTGTTCCCCTCTATGTGAGTTTCTGCCCCTGTGGTGGCCCCATCCCCACCCTCAGTTCTGCAGTCTCACGAGTGGGGCCTCATATTTGCTCTGCTGAACTCTTTCATTATCCCTGGCTTTGCTAACTCCCTGGGCTGGCTGGATGGGGACCAGCTTTTGTCAGCCCTTGTTCAGACGAACCCCCACACGGCTCCTTTGGTCCTACCTACCTTGCCACACCAGTCCCAGCAACAGACTGTGGGAAAGATTCCAATTTCAAGAACAAAGGGTGGGGCCAGCACCCCTCCCACCTCCCTAGACAGGGGTTCCCAGGTGGGTTCCAACTGTAGCTGTCTCTGTCAGGGATGAAGTAATTATACTAACCCTTCTCAGGGCTGAGGCCTCGGTGCTGCTTCTCCAGATGAAATGGATCTTTTCCAGGACATTGCAGAACTTCGCAGAGTCTGTCAAAGGCCAGCCACATTTTGGCAGGAAGCAGCTGTTTTGCTGAGAACCAAACTTTTCCCTTTAAGATTATATCATTGAAATGATCATGTATGCCGGTGTGAACACAAGCTTGGCTTCACAAACAGCATTTTTACAATAAACTCTTTCGAGTCTGAGGTGTGCATTTGGTGAGAAGGGATATAAACTCTAATTGGGGGTCTAGAAATTAGGATTCTGAAACTGCCCAGATGTACCAGAAACACTTTTCAATTAATAAACGTATTCTTACATCATAACAGTTTTCATGATAAAAACATTAGGCTGGCATCAAACCAACCTTCCTACTTGAGTTTTAAAAGCTTCATGATCTGGAAGAAAAATTAGCTGAGGTCTCTTTCTGCTAAGAGTATATATCCTGAAAGAAACTTGTTTTTTTTTTTTTTGAGATGGAGTTTTGCTTTTATCGCCCAGGCTGGAGTGCGAGGGCGCAATCTCGGATCACTGCAACCTCTGCCTCCCAGGTTCAAGCAATTCTCCTGCCTCAGCCTCCCAAGTAGCTGGGATTACAGACATGCGCCACCACGACCAGATAATTTTGTATTTTTATTAGACAGGGTTTCTCCATATTGGTCAGACTGGTCTCGAACTCCCAACCTCAGGTGATCTACCCACCTCGGCCTCCCTAAGTGCTGGGATTACAGGTGTGAGCCACCACACCCAGCTGAAAGAAATTATTTTGAAAATAGCCCCAAAAAACAATATACTGGGAAGAAAACTTTGAGAGTCAAAGGCAGCAAGTTCATGGAGCATTTACAGAAGCTGATTAGGTGCAAGGCCCAGAGATGTTTCCCACTGCAGACCCAGCCTCAGGAAGCCTCAAGTCAACAGCGGAGCTTGACCACCACATGGACTGCTGATATGAAACTCGCCTAAATCAAGAAGTTTTCTAATCTTTGTTGTCCGGAATCAAACAAATATCCCCCAAGACTGACGGCAAACACAGTGTCTGCCTTCTGCTTATTTTGACCCATGACAGTCATGCATAAAAGGAAAAGGGTAATTTTAGCTGTTTTCAAAATGGTGTCATTACACACAAGATGTTTACTTAAGACATCTAAACTGGAGAGCAAACAAAGCTCTGATCCCCTTCTGTACAAGCTACTTGCATAGATCTGAGGCCTGGAGAGATACAAAGCCTTGCAGACCACAACCCGTCATCTACTGACTTAAACTGCCTTAGATATGGCTCAAAGGGGGTTTTATAAGAATATCCTTTAAGATTCAATTTTCTTTTTCATGAAAGCTTCCCTTCCTCTGCTCTTCCCTTTCTCCCTTCTAACCAATGCTGTGAACAATCTTGACTTCTAAATACTTAAGCTGGAGTTTAGCCTCTCTCATGAAGACAGGAATTTTATCTGTTTTGTTCACTGCTGTATCCCAGTGCCTGAAAGACTGCCTGGCACATGGTAAGTTCTCAATAAATATTTGCTCAGTAAATGAATATCTCCTCTACAGCAATAAATAAAAAGAATGCTAGACGGGAAAGCATAAAACCCTTTTCTGCAACTTATTTTTGGAGATGTACTGGATCAATTTAAAGGCTCAACTATTCCAAAAGTAAAATGAAAGAAATAACACAACAGCCTCAGCAACATCACATCAACACACACATGCACACCCTTGAGAAAGCGTTTTCACATCCAGTTGCACAAGCAATCTCTACAGGAGAATTCAGAATCTAGTTGCAATAAAAGCTCTCAAAATAAACACAGCTTTAATTCACAGAATTTTAACTCTGTTGCAGAGAAAAATATACATAAAAGCAATAATGTGTGAGCCTTCTGCCCTGGAATCTTAACCTAAGCTCTGTATACTCAACCACAGCATTGGTACATTTTGAGATATAGTCAGAAATGTTCTTTATAACATTATTCTGGTTCACCTTGAATAGAGTAAAATGGCAACAGGATCCACAAGGACTCAAAACACACAAGCATTATAGCAACATCATTCATGGGCAATGGCATGTGGTCCGGAAAAATTAGTCCGGCCCAAAAGTAGGAGTCAAAGAGTCCACAGACAGACGGCTCAGGTCTGGACGACTAACATTAGCACCATACCAGGTGCTCCCACTAATTACTTACCCATTTTTAAGGGAGGGGAACCAGAAATTATTCAAAGCTGTAAGCCACTTTTCTAAGTTTTAACATTTGTTGCTGAGTCTTTCATTTAATAACATGGAAGGACCGCTTCACATTATGATTACAATGCCTAAGGTAATATGGCCACCACATTATATCCTAACTTAAGAAGGACACATTTCAGCTCACTCCTGGGCTATGACCACCAGAGGGCTTGTTGCCAGGTGCCACAATACACTCTTCTTCTGGTGGCAAGTTCCTTCCAATAGACAGACAACATGAACAAATCGAAGCTGAAAAAATACTTAAGAGTTGAAGAGCACCACAAAAATATTTTTGCTTCTTTTTTAAGAAATGAAAAAAAAATTGTCATTATGCTGCATGAAATTTTGAATAAACTCTACAAGTATCTTATCAAGTACATTTTGATTTCACTGAACTCTCGGCCATAACACTGGTAAAATGTAACGAAAAATCACTAAAAACCCCTTTTGTTTTATAGTTGTTGAGCTCTTACGAGTAAAAGCACTGGGGACCGCCACAGAGATGTGCAGGATAAAGTTTCTAACCTACAGAGGCTTCTATCTCATTCAGGAGGGTGACACCAAAACCTAATCAACCATAGTAAGAAGAGGTGCTGTGTAAGAGCACATGAGTGGTCTGATAACTCAGGGCCAGTGCAAGTCCCGGTGGATTATGCTGGGGTTGACCAAGTCTTTCAGACAGACCATAGGAGACTGGCAGGATTTTAACTGCGGAGACAAGGTACAGGGTAGGAGACATAGAAAGGAAAAGACATGAATGGCTCTGACTCAAGAGGAGATTCCACAAAGGAGAGTAGTGGGGTTTGGAGGAGAGCAGGGAGGAGAGCTAAAGCTGGACTATAAAGGGCCTTGAACACTGCATCAAAGGAAATGGGAGTAAGAGGGAGCCCATGAAGGTTTCTAGGAAGGTAAGTAACATGATCTGATTTTAGAAGATCCATCTGTTGGTGATAAACTGAATCAACTGCTGCAAGGTTAAAAGGCAATCACCCAATAAAAAAGGCCAGTGGATTTGGTAACTAAAACATCTGAAGGTGCACTGTCACAGTGCTATTCCAACTAAGTGGAAGGAGATTAAGTATTGACTGAGTATCCCTTAACCAAGATGTTTGGGACTAGAAGTGTTTTAGATTTCAAATTGTTTCAGATTTTGGAATATTTGCAGATACAAAATTATCTTGGGTATAGGATCCACGTCTAAACAGGAAATTCATTTATATTTAATATGCACCTTATACACATAGCCTGGAGGAAATTTTATCTTTCTCTTAGGGACACGGAATCAATTCTATGTTGCGTGACTGCATTTTTACTGCATTTGGAGGTCAGGAGTGGTGTTTTCCACTTGTGATGTCATGTCATGATCAAAAAGTTTGTGATTTTGGATCAGTTGAGATTTCAGATTTTCAGATGAGGGATGCTCAACCTGTGGTTTGATTATTTCCCTCGTCTCTCCCTTCTCAGTCTTTCCTTATCAATGCTGTTTGGGAATCTGAGGCAGTTTTCAATGAATCCAGTTACTGAGTTTTCTGAAATGTACTAAGTCCTCCCTGGAATACATTTTTTACATTCCTTATTTTCAAAGAAGTTAAAAATCATACTGGAGAGACATCACTTACCTAACTAGAAAAGCAAATGGTGGTACAGACTCTGCCACGCAGCATGGCCACATTTCCTTGGGGATGCCACCCAACAATAACCTGCTCAAAGATGTGGCTTCCCACCTAATGGGGCCAGGAGTTCAGAGAAGGAAAGGAGCTGCAGAGGAGGAGTCCAGCTGAGAAGTTACATGTCTGGGGGACTAACAGACCCACAAATGATAACAGAAAGCTATTTTTGAAAGGAAAATAGGTAAGAAACCAGTCTATACATTTCCATGATCTGAAAGTCATAGATTTACACAAAATGGAATTATTTTTTAATTATCTAAAATTTAAAGAAAGATAAATTGTAGACACCTTCAAAAATATGAATTACAAAATTATCTGGGTGCTTTTGCAGACTAACAGTGAACACAGCTCAAATTAAATTCCAAATGTAAGCCAGGTACAGTGGCCTGTGCCTATGGTCCCACCTACTCAGGAGGCAGGAGGATCTCTTGAGCGCATAAGTTGAAACCAGCCTGGACAACATAGAAAGACCTCATCTCTTTAAAAAAAAAAAAAAAAAAAGGGGCTGGGCACGGTGGCTCATGCCTGTAATCCCAGCACTTTGGGAGGCCAAGGCAGGCAGATCACAAGGTCAGGAGATCGAGACCATCCTGGCTAACATGGTGAAACCCCGTCTCTACTAAAAAAATACAAAAAACTAGCCGGGTGTGGTGGCGGGCGCCTGTAGTCCCAGCTACTCGGGAGGCTGAGGCAGGAGAATGATGTGAACCCAGGAGGCGGAGCTTGCAGTGAGCTGATATCGTGCTACTGCACTCCAGCCTGGGTAACAGAGTGAGACTCTGTCTCAAAAAAAAAAAAAAAAAAAGGCTGAGCACAGTGGCTCACGCCTGTAATCCCAGCACATTAGGAGACCGAGGTGGTCAGATCACAAGGTCAGGAGTTTGAGACCAGCCTGGCCAAGAGACCAGCCTGGCCAATACAGCAAAACCCTGAAACCCTGTCTCTACTAAAAACATAAATTAGGGAACCAAGTTAGCATTCACCCTGTTTTAAAATACTGTCAAAGATGAACATTTGCAAAGAAAAATGCAGGAAAATACATTAAAGGAAGTGGAAAATGTCCCACCATGCAGAAAGTGGTGAGACAGAGCACGTGAGAATGTTGGAAATGTGTCCCACATACATTATTATTACAACAATTGCTATAATTCTCATTGTTAATAGAAGCAGCTCTGCTTTCCCACAGAATTATGCAGATTCCATGCTAAGCACTTTATACATATTAGATCATTATATTATCTAAATATCAACTACATATTTGGCCCTCACAAAAATCCCAGGAGTTAATTAATAATTCTTTTCCCACTGAATAAACTAATTACTTAATTTCTCTGAGTTGAAGTTTTTTCAAGTAATTTGCTCAAGATTATACAGCTTGTAAATGGAAGACCTGGGACTTGAACCCAAGTCCAGTTCAATATGTTTTTACTGAACCCTTATTAAATTCTTATACAAATCATCCCTTAAACAAACATGAAATAGTAAATGTGGCAAAAGCAACAGATCTAGCCTCAGCAGGGAGCAAGTGAGGAAGGTTCCTCCCTGCAGAGGTCTTCTGCAATTTGACGTTTGAAGGAAGAACACGAGTTGCTTTGAAGAAGGAGGGAAAAGCATTCCAGGAAGAGGCACAGAATTCTATGCAAGGATGCTCTCATAGGAGGGAATGTGGTGAGGACTGAGAGAACAAGCAAGATGGGAGGGAATGAGAGGGATCTGGCAACTTCAGATGCTTTAGTAAAACTGCACCTTGCTCACCACATAGTGCTTTATAGGCCATGGTAAAAAGTCTTTTTCTTTATCCTAAGCACATTAAGAATGTATTTTATTTTAGTGCTGGTGGTGGTTCTTTTCCTTGGGATTGAGGGGTGTGAATTAGAGTAGCAGTGCCATGCTGCCTCCTATAGGAATCTTCCAGGTGCTAGGATAAAAATGTATATTCTGGACCATGAACTTCTATGATCTAGAATAGACTTCTAAACATTCTCTATCTACCCAAACATTATATCTAAACATTCCTAGAGTGGAGATTTAAGCTGAAAATGCAAAAAGAGCATGTGGACAATTGCTGGAGGTAAACTGAGGCACAGTCAAGATTGTCCTGGAGGGTTTGTGGTGCAGGAACACGGGCGAACCAAGGGTAGCAGGGTGGAAGTGCACAGGAAGAGGCCCTGTTAAGAAAATGGCAAGCCCATTTCCAGCTAAGAGGGGCAACTGATGTTAATACCCCAGCTCCACTCCCACCAGCTGTGTGGCTTTGGAGAAGTTACCTGATCTTTCTGTGACAATTTCCCCCTTTGTAATAGTGCCTACCTCACAAGATTATTTTGAGAATGAAATGAGTTATAAAACATATAAAGTATTTAGAGCAGTACCTGCACATAGTAAGTACTTAATAAATATTAGCCATAAATATTTTTATTAGTATTATTGTTAAAGATCATAAATTGCAGGAAAGAAAAGAAAAACATCTCAAATATAGATCTAAAGCAACACGTTCTCAGACTTACATGCGCCTAAGAATCACCCAGAAAGCTTATGAAAAATGTAGATTCCTGGCTTATGAGAAGTAAGACCTAGGAATCCAAATTTTTTCAAAAGCCCCTGTGGAGATTCCGATACAATTGGTCCAAGCACCATACTTTGAGAAGTGGGGCTTCAAGGACTAGAATTTAAAATATTCAGGTATCAAATAAAGTATTTCATCACAGGGGTTTAACTATCAGGATAACTTTATAAAACAAATTTCAGATATTATTTGTCTTAAGGCAAAATGAAACAAGATCACTTGCAATATCTACTTCTAGAAGAAAACAAAATGATCAGAATTTGCTTGACTGATAAAATATACCAGCAGATTTATTCATTAATAACCATTTTCATGCATTTAAATAATAAATAATCTTTAGTTCCAAACAGTCCAAATATATCACTGCATGCTGCATTATCAAGAGAAACTAAAATAAGCAACTGGACACTGGTACATATATATTCCTTAATTATTAGATTTTATGTTCTATCAAAATTAATAAAGCCAATCTTTAATCATACTGAGAAAATCCTTTCTGCTAGGACATAATGAAGACTTTCTGCAGGTTCTTTCACTTCAATTCAGCGTTTCTCAACCTTGGCACTGTGGATGCAGTTAACAGATAATGCTTTACTGTGAAGGGCTGCATATGCTTTGACAGATGCTTAGCAGCATCCCTGACCCACTAGCAGCAAGCACCCTCCCACCCCTAGTTTCACAACTGAAAATGTCTCCAGACATTGTCAACTGTCCCCTGGGGGATAAAACTGCCCCATTTGAGTACTACTGCTTTCGGTAAAAAGACTGAAAATGTCTCAACTCTAGAAGCGACCCAAGTTGGCAGCTTAACCATTTTCAAATGCCCCGCTACCAACATGCCAATGACCAATTAATCTTTTCCACGGCCAAGACATTTTCTGAACATTTCCTCATCAATATCTACATGCACATGTATTGATGTGCATTTCATGACAATTTGGGGTTGTTTTCAGCGTATCAACTATTTTGAGAGAAAGAGAACGACGCTACTGCGAAAAAGTAATAGCAATGGTGGTAATAATAAACGACATAGCTTTGTAGAATGCTTGACACCCTCTAAGGCACTTCTGCATACATTAGTCCCAGCCCACGTTCAGCAGCAGTTCACAAATATTCTAAATCTGTATTCAACAGTTTATTGCATAAAAGGTGTTATGCTGCATCAACCAACTCCCATCTGCAAGACACCATGGGCCACTTGTAGCAACTGACAATCATAAGTACATGAATTCTGGTAAAATGCTTGCATGCCCACAAGAGAGGAGGCAGGAAATGTTTCTGCCTAAGCAACAAGCAGAGAAGTCTGAGGTTCTCAACTCATTACACGATTTGGCCCAACTCAGCATATTTCTCTTTCCTCTTCTTTAAACTCAGTAGTGGGCATGACAATGTAAATAGTGAACGTATCCGTCTTGAATCAGTAAATGTAACATAACTTGAGAAATAAAAAGTTTAAGGTATTGTTTGCGATAACTTCTGGGCATTCTCCCTCCAACTTTCTTTTTCAGATATTTTTATTCAGAGGAATAAAAGTTCGTTCTAGGGTTGAATAACCCGGTTCTACCACTGATCTACCAAATCTAGGAAAACTTTTCCAGTGTTATGTTTCAGTCATTCAGACCAGAAAACAAAATTCTAGTGGTAAGAAGTGGCCGAATCATTTCGGCATCTCTTAAGCACGCCAATGAAGAACTCTGAAGGAGCAGACAAACAGAATCTACAGGTACTGTGAAGGAATTATTTACACTAACAAGTGACCTTCTTCAGAAAAATCAAACAAGTGACTTTCCAGAGTAAGTGAAATCACTGGTCTATCCCACGCATCTGGTGAACAATGTCCACAAAAATTATAAACTGAAGGTATTGTTTGGTCCTTTTACCCAAACACCATCACACAACCCAACACTTGGGATTTTTCTTGGCCCAACAAGACTATGAAAACGTTGCTTAGGCTCTTTATAATAATAAACAATGCACATTCCTGTTTTATTTGCAAAAATAATTAGCAGCAGCTGCTACTTGCACAGAATTTTGAACAGAAAATATTTTACATCCTGAATCCAAATATTTCAGAAGTGTCTGACGTCAAATGAAGTATTCTGCCTTTTTAAAATTTAAAACAAAGAATAACAATTAAAGTCTTCATACTTTTATCGAACTTTAAAAAAAAAAAACTGACAAAAACATTTTCTGAAACTCAAAAGAGACAGCTGCACACACCTGTCAACTACACATCTCTGGAGTAAAAGAGACACTTAACGCTTTAGTACAGTACTTACATGTGAGGGCTCAGTTCATAAAAATTTCTGTTCCTGTATTCTTCCACTTTCTCTGGTGAATAAATGGGCAAAGACCGGTATGGGTTAACAGATATAACCACACTTCCAATGTATGTCTGCAAAAGAAAGAACAAAACATGCCCATTAGTTAGTACACAAAATGTATTTTAACGTCTTAAGCTTTAGTGTCGTATGGTTTTGACCTTTTAAAATCAACACTAGTTCTGCTTCACCATTCATTGTATACATTTTAAGAACACTTTGCACCTCTGAAGACAGATGGTCAATAATGTCTATTCATTTTGCTGATAAATGGAAAGCATACATTTATATATTTTAAATCCTTTCAAACTATATCTCTGAACTAATTTATGGTTCTAGGTAAGAGTTCTCCAAAGCCCTGTCATATTTTCCACAGATTTTGTTACCAACTACTGCTAACTGTAAGCAAGAGCCATGCTCTCCCTGATTCTGGATAGAGTGATAGTTCCCTTCTTCTCTCATCTTTTTCCACCTTTTCAGTCAACAGTAACCCAGGGTTCCCTTCCTCCCTACCCACACCTCATAGGGCCTTCCCTTTGGCACTGGCCCTCTGCAAGTCTGTCAATCTTTCCACAATGGGCTCAGATCACATTCAATTCAGTATCAGAGCTACAAGTATCTCTGGGACATTCAAACCACATAATCTCATTATATCTAATATAATATAATATCAGAATTTTAGTGTCAAATTTAAATGTACTTTCCAGAAAATACATTTAACATCAACATTTAAATTTAATGTCAAATTTACATTTAATGTAAAATTTAAATGTACTTTCTAAGGGATCAATGCTATATTTTAGCATGCACTAACTTTCTCTCACTGAACTTTAAACCAGAACACAATTTCTCTTCCTTTCTACTTCGACCCTAAATTCCTGGCAGCATCAGTGGTGCTGGTTTAGTTCCTTTTGTGCAATGCCAAGGACAATGCCACAAGCAAAAGTCACTTAACTGTAAATTATCTTGGCAGCTCCATTTTTCCCTTCAGTTTCAACATCATAAAGACAGAAGGGGGAGAAAAAGATGCCAACAAAAGTGGTAAAGTGATAAACTAAGTGATAAAGTGATGAGCGATAAAACTTTTAAAAAGAAAAAGGTTCATAAAGGAAAGAAAGAAACAAAGCGAAAAAAGACCTCCAACTTCCCACCTTTCCAATGTCATCCCACAAAAGGTTGCATTTTTAGAGCAATAAGTTTTTCCAGCATTACCACCACTGGGATTCAAACAGACTGTCAGATTTTTCTAGAAAATTAAACAGAATAGAAAATGAAGGAATGTAGAAAAAAGTCAGAAATGCTGACTTTTTTTTTTTTTTTAACAGGGGTCACAATGATATTAATTATGAAGGACTTTCTCCTATCTAGGAAAGCTGAACAGGTTATATATATATATAAACACACTTTCATCCTGTAAGAATATAATCTTGTCAAGGGTGGACAAAATTGCTGTTGTAAAAGGAGACTCTCAGTTCCCATGTAATTTTTCACATTTATTTCTAACATTCTATCACCAGGACCCAATTAATCTGGCCTGACAAACAATGACAAGACTTTCTCAAGGTTTTCTGGTTGTCCTCACACTGCAACCCACTTGGGAGATGGGAGATGTCTCCCAAGGACAATGTCACAAGCAAACATCAGAAGGGAGGTGCCTGACACTGAATACTTGTCTGAATAGCTTCTAGCTAATCCATTAGAATTAGTAGCCTTGGTAAATATGAAAATATAGCCACTAGTTATTTCTTGAACATCTGTTGGTTAAAAAATCAGCCTTCTTTAAGTAGAAAAGTACTGTTTGAATCCTTCTCCCTTTTTAGGTAATTTCTTGAATATAATAGTTTCTAAAATACATTGATTTGCTATTAGCAGAGAAACCACTTACTGAGTTGCTCTTTAAAACCAAACTTCACAGTGGCTAAATTCTTGATGAAAATCTTCCTCTGTGGCATTCTTGCATAGAGAACAAACTCTCTTGCCTCAATTCAAAATCAAAAACCATAGTAATAAGTTGTAAGTTTCTCTTTGTTCCATGTGACTGTTATACATACTGAATTACGTGTGTTTGTTTTCCCCCAGCTGCATCTCCATCACCTAGAACAGTGTCTGGTCCACCAGGATGTAAAATAAATATTTGTTAACTAAATGACCAAATCACATGGGGTATGTTCATCACTAATTGGAGGGTACAAGCCACTGAAACATATATAATTACTCCTGCATTGAAATATAACACCAAATATACTCAGTGCTTAGTATTTTAATTAGCCTGTATGCCATGTGTTACTGTCAGAGGTGTTTGAACCAGAGCAACCCCATCTTGAATAGGGGCTGGGTAAAATAAGGCTGGGACCTACTGAGCTGCATTCCCAGATGACTATGCATTCTAAGTCTCAGGGTGAGGGAGGAGGTCAGCATGAGATACAGGTCATAAAGACGACGCTGATAAAACAGGCTGCAGTCAAGAAATCAGCTCAAACCCACCAAAACCAAGATGGTGATGAGAACTACCTCTGGTCGTCCTCAGTGCTACACTCCCACCAGTGCCATGACAGTTTGCAAATGCCATGGCAACGTCAGGAAGGTACCCTATATGATCTGAAAAGGGGAGGCATGAATAATCCACCCCTTGTTGCACATATAATCAAGAAATAACCATAGAAATGGGTCTGCATATGGAGTAGCCATTCTTTATTCCTTTACTTTTTAAATAAACTTGCTTTCACTTTACTGTATGAACTCACCCCAAATTCTTTCCTGCATGAGATCCAAGAACCCTCTCTTGTGGTCTGGATTGGGACTCCTTTCCGGTAACATTACCATTGAACAAATCCCTAAATGTCGTTTGACTCTGGTAGACTGTAAAAACAGCCAGAACAATGCTTTCCATCCCTGCATGCACTTCCCATTTGAAATGTGACTTTGTTACTTTAAAGATAGTTTACTTCTCCACTCCTTGAATTTGAATTTGTCCCCGTGACTTGATTTAACCAAAGGGACGTTAGCAAATGAGACACAAGTAGAGGCCTGAGAAACATTTGTGTATTAGGATGTGTCTCCTTTTTTATGATTGTGGCTGGAAGCCATGATGTGAATGAGCTTCAGCTAGCCTGTCAGAGAGGTCCCGTGGAGAGCTAAGGTATCCTGACCTACAGACTGCTAACTATTAGACATGAGTGAGGCCATCTTAAACCATCCAGCCCCAGTAAGGACACCAGATGCCTAAAGCCACATGAGTGATTCCAGGTGAGATTAGAAGAAAATATACAAAGATAAATTCAGGCTAACTTGCTATCCCAGAGAATCATGAGCAAATAAATGGCTATTGGTGTAAGCCTTAAATTTCTGAGAGGTAGTTTGCTACATGGCAACAGTAACTGATACACCTATGTAAACCAAAAATAAAATTCTAAGGCCCCCCAACCATCAGAATGGACTTCCTCCTAAGCCAGGGTATTCTAAAATTTAACCTGAAAGATTGGTTCAGGCCATGATGGGAAGTGGGGGTCGAACATGCCTCATTATATCTCTCCAGCATTAACATCCACACAGACCTTAAGTCTGATAAGAAATGTTTACAATCCATTGTCTCTGAAGTCAGGTACCTGGAGGTTTCATCTGTGTGATAAAACTTTGGCCTTCACAACCTCTTATAGTAACCCACACATTCCTTTCTATTGATAACTCTTTTAACCAATTGCCAATTAGAAAAAATTTAAATCTACCTATAACCTGGAAGCTTCCCTGCTTCGAGCTGTTCCACCTTCCTAGGCTGAAGTCTCATGTCTGCCTAAAATGTCCCAATCACCTTGGGCGTATGTTCTCAGGATCTCCCAAGGAGGGCTGTGTTATGGGCCATGCTCACTCAAATTTGGCATAGAATAAATCTCTTTAAATATTTTAGAGTTTGACTCTTTTCATCAATACCTACATGACTCAACAAACTAAAAATGGTGTCAAGCAGGACAAATTTTATTCACCTAAATAAGCAAACACTAAAAGAAACTATGCTTTCTCTCTCCATTCCACTTTATACAGTTCTGATATTCTCTTTATCCTCTAACCTTGAACTCCTAACAGGTTCGTCCTACATATGACCTTTCTGTTTATGGATTTCTTCCTTGAAGTTCTATGTGCATTAGCCAAAAGTTTAAATATTCCTACACGGCCCAGTAGAATAACTCAAATGTTCACAGTCACAACTCTCCTTCCTCTGAGACGCAGAAAGACATTCCTGATAGCAGCTCATTGCTGGGTGGGGTTTAAAATTCTACTCTAGTTTTAGGTAGCTACCAATTCTACATTCAGGTGACTACAGCACCAGATTAAATCTCCTTTTCATGGATCAGAACGATAGTGACCAGACAGTTCATTTTTACATCAATTAACATTTGGACTTGTGAATCAGATGCTTGTTTTTTAACAAACAACTGCATACTATTTACAGTTGGTATTTTCTTATTGCATCGCGCTCTAAAGAGGATGGTAAACCAACTCATTATGAAGTAACCAGCCCAGCCATTTCTGGGCTCACCCCTCCACGTTTCTGAACCTCAGCTCCCCTAAGCCCTCAGGTCCACGCCACCACCAACATGACAATGGAAAGCTCCCTCCATGCCACTGCTCAGGGGGCCAGCCTCTGACACCCAGGAAGGGAAAAGAAAGGAAAGAGACATGGGAGGGAAGAGAAGCAAACAAGAATGAAAGAGAAGAAAAAGGGAAAAGGGAGAAGAAAAAAGCTCTACCTTTCTATAATTGGCACATACAGATAGCAAGGCTATACTTCATTTCTCAAGGGCAGACACTGAATCAAGAATGCACAAACATTCTTAAGTCAAAACCATCTCGACCTTCCTATTTCAAGTATCTCTAGCATTCCAAAACAGATGTCTTGTAAATAATCAAATAATACTTGAGTGTTCCTAGCATAATTACCATGAAAACAGAGGTCTTTTCTGGAGGACATTCGATCTAGCCACCTCCACTCTCCAGACCACAGTTCAGAAGCCAAAAGGAAAGCCTTTGAGTAGTCAAAATATAACCTAAAGGCCACGTGTTTTATTCTATAAGAAAGTTCTTTCAGAACTCCAATCCTCAGAGATTCTACTTCAATGATGTAGGGAAGGGCCAGGGGTCAGTACTTTTTTAAAAGAGACCCAACATAAACTAATGTGGAACCAGGGTTGAAAACGAATGTCTGTAGCCCTTCCCTTCCAGACTCACAGGACCAGGTTTTACTCTCAATTGCAATAACCTCCTAGTGCTGCTGCTGGCTCATCTTCTACCTCACCTTCCCCTTTAAATACTCCTATGGAATTAATTCTGAAACAAAAGAAAATTCCTTCTAGTCTCACTCTCATTTTAGCCACGTTTCTAATAAACTTGGCATAGTCTCAATAGATTACAGAAAAACTGCAGCAACATCAGAAAATTGGAAGAGGCAAAAAGGGCCGTACTATAGCTGTGTATATTTGAAATGTTTGATTACAACTCATTATAAGAAATAAAATTTTTGTCACAACCAGGTATGTGTATGTATGTCTATGTGCACACACATAAACAAGATAAAAACCTCACAAAACCAAAAGTACCCTTTACTGTATGTGATACATCCATATTTTTTGTTCGATTCTAATATTTCTTACAAAATTTAAAAAAATCCGGTGGCTCAAGCCTGTAATCCCAGCACTTTGGGAGGCCGAGACGGGTGGATCACGAGGTCAGGAGATCAAGACCATCCTGGCTAACCCGGTGAAACCCCGTCTCTACTAAAAAATACAAAAAACTAGCCGGGCGCGGTGGCGAGCGCCTGTAGTCCCAGCTACTCGGGAGGCTGAGGCAGGAGAATGGTGTAAACCCGGGAGGCGGAGCTTGCAGTGAGCTGAGATCCGGCCACTGCACTCCAGCCTGGGCGACAGAGCGAGACTCCGCCTCAAAAATAAAATAAAAATAAAATAAAAATAAAAAAAACTGTTGGCCCTAACCCACTAAATGATTTTCATGAGCAATTAATGATATGAAACTTAGAGTTTAAAAACCTGTGCTACACAGCACTCCTTAACCTTTCTTTAGTTGTTGATCCCCTTTGAGATACCAACAGAAGCAATGACTCTTCTCTTTGGAAAAACACACATGCACATCAAAGTCTGCATACATGTGATATACCAGGTTAAGACTCCCTCTGCAAGCAGAGAAACAATGGCCACTAATAGAAAAGGTAGAGTAGTGAGGGACAAAGAAAGAAGAAAATAAGTGAAGTGATGAAGATAATTCAAAAGTATAAAAATATTTGGAGTAAGACCCAACAGCCCCATGGCTTAGCTGGCCCTGACTGCTTTATTATGGCACTAATTGGGAATGCAGGGTAATAATCAATAGCCAAAATGAGTGTACTCTGTTTTTGATGACAAGGATACATGCAATATACTTTAGAACGATATCTAACCCAAAAGTTAAATATTTTAGCACAGCTTTAATATTCTGTGAGTCTCAATAATGTGTAACATTTCTTCGCAAAGGCAGATAAATGAAACATTAGCACACATACACAGAACAGTCAGAATATTTCCAAGTCTGTATATAAAACTTTTTTAAAAGTCAGAATAGTTTTCATATTTCTTCTATCATAATTCTTCCCAGAGTAAGACAGAGATCTTTAGAAGCCCTAAATCCTGAAAGTTTACGTTTCTGTTTCTCATATATTAAAATTTATAATTAACCATAAAATACATGTAAGAAAATCCCATAATGACCTATTTTTGCCATTGTGTACGTTGATGCTTTTTTTGAAATATGAAATTCTCCCAAAACCTATTTTTAAACCTTCTGTTCGCTGGGCTCTAACTAGGCACCCAATCTGTCTACCTACCTGCTTCCTTATTTTCTTCAAGATGAATTTCAGTTATTTGTTTACATGTCTCTGGAGTTCCTGAAAAACTCATCCTCAACCTATTGAACAGCTGGCACAGAATATACACTTACACACCTTTCTACTAAACTACTCCCAAATCCCCAAGAGATAGATACAAATTCTCTATCTTAATGTCCATAACAAAGGAGCACAAAGAAGTTAAGTGATACCACCACATTAGCTAGCAGAAGTGAAATCAAGACAAGGAGACAAGAATCTGTTCTCTTTTCATCAGAGCATACAATCCATGCCGTCTGTTAGGCCTGGGAAGCTTTGGTAAAAAGCACACAAGAATGGAGGAAACTTGCATTGCACAATGCCATACAAAACATCATCAACCTTTGTGTAATAAAGCACTCCTCTGTTAGGCAAAAGCCTCCCATTTTACCACCTAAGAAATCCTTCTACCACCAGAAATAAACAAAACAGGAATGGAAAAGATCTTCTAGTTACAGGGAAAATGTTTGATCTCACCAGAAAAGATTCAATCATAATCATTCTTTAGCTTCAGAGAAATAAATCAGGAACGTGGCGATGTAAAGGCAATATTTATTTAAATATCTTAATATGAATTAGTCTAAAATAACATCAAAGAAATATTAAAGAAGGTATAGGAATCTTCTGCATCTCCAAGAGTCTCCAAGTCATGTTACTTTTGCCTCTAAAGCATTGGGCTAGCGCAAAAGTAATTGCAGTTTTTGCCAAGACTTTCAACGCAAAAATCACAATTGCTTTTGCACTAACCTATAGTTCAAATCCAGGATGGGCCAGGATTCAGGTAAGAATAACCCATCACAAGGCTGCACAATCGCACTGACTGATAGAGTGAGTTTAGGCTACAAACCATTTTACACGCAAGCAACACATTTATTAAGGGCTAACTTTATGCAAAACATCATGTTGGGCATGGCAGGAAAGATATTGAAGTTCCCACTGTCTGTGTGCCTGGGGAGTTTATAATATAGCTTAGGAAGTGAGTCTTTTAGATAGAAAAACATAAAATTTAAGAGTTAACTATTGTAGACATTAAAACAGATGAAACAGAATGTGATTCCTGGCTAAATGAGCCATTAGTCTGATTATCTTACTGTCTAATGAGCGCTCCAGGGTTAGATAAAGAAAGGTCACTATGAACTGCAGAGGTCCAAGAGAGCTCCAGAGAAGACAGAGAGCTTGAGCGGTCTAAAAGGATGGGCATGATTTGGGCAAAGTAAAGTTCCCCCAAAGAGTGACATAAGATGTTAGGTTTCAGGTGATAACTGAATGCCACCCAGCCACCACCTTTCTTTCTTCTTCTTCTTTTTTAAGCTAAGTTATCTTCTTCAAAATATATATATTTTTTAAGTATAATTTGCCAGGGACTCAAACAGGTATCTGCACACCCATGTCTGTAGCAGCATTATTCACCATACCCAAGAGGGGGAAGTAACCCAAGTGTCCAGCAACAGATGAATAGATGAAGAAAATGTAGATACATACAATGGAACATTGTTCAGCCTTAAAAAGGAAGGGAAGTCTGACACGTGCTACAATACAGATTAAAACACGGGAGAGGCACAAAGGCCTACCCAAACACATACCAAAGACAGAGAATGGAACAGCTTCCCTAAAACAAAGACATCCCCTGAGTAATTACGACTGAAATAAAAAATTCTTACTAAAGACAAGCCAGGAAAAAAAAAGACTGTAGAGGGCTTTGAACTTCACATTAGGATTCTGAGTCCAAAAGCAGTTTTGAAGTGAAAAGTCAGTGGGGGTGAGGGGCTTAGATGACGAAACTGATGGGATTTTGAACGCAGATTATTCTGACCTAAGTATGATGTTTAAGCTCTTTACTCAGATTCCACCTTGGTCGTATCATAATAATAATTCTTCAATGTATTTGAAATACTGTGTAAGCCTTGGCTCCAAATTAGCTGGCAAAATTCTTCAGTTTTGTGTGAACATGGGCACATTATTTAACTTTTCCACGTCCCCAGTTTCCTCATCTCTTTTTTTTTTTTTTGAGACAGAGTTTCACTCTTATTGCCAAGGCTTGAGTGCAATGGTGCGATCTCGGCTCACTGCAACCTCTGCCTCCCTGGTTCAAGCAATTCTCCTACCTCAGCCACCCGAGTAGCTGGGATTACAGGTGCCCGCCACCACGCCCAGCTAATTTTTTTGTATTTTCAGTAGAGAGGGGGTTTCACCATGTTGGCCAGGCTAGTCTTGAACTCCTGACCTCAGGTGATCATCCTGCCACGGCCTCTCAGATTGCTGGGATTGCAGGCGTGAGCCACCGCACCTGGCCTGAGTTTCCTCATCTTTACAAGAAGAAGCATTCTAGCTCCTCCCTCATCTAATTCTGAGGATTAAATGAGGTTGTGTGTCAAAACACCAAACACAGAACCTGACACACAGCAAGCATTCCATAAATATTACCTATTATAATTATATAAATTTAGCTGGGCTCTGCTGGAATCTATTGGCTACTGTAAAGAGCCAAATCAGGACTTGAAAGTCTATATAAAATATGTTAATATCATGGCTAAATTCATTAATGAGTCCTACCATACCAGCATCTTGAAAACTTTTATAAAATGGTCTGTTTTGTTTTGTTTTGTGTTTTGAGACAGGACCTAGCTCTGTCACCCAGGTTGGAGTGCAGTGATGTGATCCTGGCTCACTGCAGCCCCGATTCCCAGGCTCAAGCCATCCTCCCACCTCAGCCTCCTGAATACCTGGGAACACAGGTACACGCCACCATTCCTGGCTAAGTTTTGTATTTTTGATAGAGACGAGGTTTCATCATGTTGCCCAGGCTGGTCTCAAACTCCTCGACTAAAGCAACTGGCCCGCTTCAGACTCACAAAGTGCTGGGATTACAGGCGTTAGTCACAGCGCCCAACCCAAAATGGTCTTTGTATACAGGAAATTGATGACTTTTCAGATAAGCACATAAGGCATGTCTTAATAGAACTAATATTAAAAGTCTAAGATACTAAGAAAATGACTATACAAGACAAACCAGTGGGAATCCTCAAAAATGACAACATGCTATTCACTCCAATATGAGGAATCTACTTCCTCCTTGGGTCTCAGACCCTGGGAATTTGATCACAAGACATTAAGATGTCATATGCCATGGTGTTTTTAATTAGACATCTGTAAGATTTCCCAAGTTTACTTGCAGATGGCTTCGGTCTTTTTTTTTTTTTTTTTAAAGACACAGTATGGTCTACAAAATGCTTTGGTTGTTTTTTAGACATAGTTCAAAACTGTGCAAAATGCCTAAGTAAAAATTACAAGTATAAGGTGAATAACAGACTTAGGTGTCTATCTGGGCCTTATATTTTTAAAAAAATGTAATTCAGTGTATGCATCTCATGTCTCCAGCCTCAGAAACATATTTGTGATGCATATGCAATAGATATATAAAATTGATGCTAATAGCCTAATTTTACAGGGGGAAAGAACTGGAAACATTAGAAGGTTTTAAATAACTTGCCCAAGGTTTCTAAATCAGTGGCAGAAGCAGAGTTTCATCCCAAAGCTCTGCATCAAAGACTATGACAACAGGACAGGGAACAGTGACTTGGTCAGGCTCTTTCAGCTGCTTGGCATCTAGGTCCATTTCCTGTGTTAACGAACTCATGTAGGAACCACTGACAACTATTCCAAGCTATAACAAACCTGGGACCTGAGGGTGATTATGGGTCCAGGACAGCTCTATGAACCAACACAACCCAAGTTTGTGAAGATTTCCTCTCCAGTTCTGGCATCAACGAGCCTCGCCCCTGCCCATGTCTCTGCTTCCCTCCTTGTTTCTTTCATGCCTGCTGCGAGCTGCTTCCCTCACTTTCTACTCCATCAGCTGTCCACTTCAAAGCCTCTTATTAATACGTTCTGTTTTGCCTGTGGCCTATCACGTCCTCCTCTCGACTTCGTCACCCCCAGCATCTGGATCCCATTGATTTTTTTTTTTTTTTTCAGTATTTCTCAATTCAAAGTTTGAGGAAAGAATCTAGCCTTGCTCATCTTTTTATCTAAGTTGTGCCTTAAATCACTGGCCTTGGGTCAGGAACTCATTCAGAGGCCAGGACGTCCCATAAACCGTGGCTGCTGACGGTGGCCGCAAGTTTGTCAGGCACAGTCTCTGCTGCCTAGTCCAAGACGTGCCTACACTACCATCATATTATACTCTTGTTCCTGGGCTGCAGCCAGTCATTTCAGACTATGAATTAAAGAACTATATATGAGTTCAATGCCACGCTGAAATACTGGCTAAAAATATCACCTCAGGCCATCTTTATTTTAGAGCAGGATAATACAATACTGCCATATCTTCGTTGAGACAAACTGTATCACGATACAAGTATTTTCCAAATATATACCATTCTCCAGACTTTATAAAACTCTCTTAACTAAGATACAGCATGGTCCTGTGTTAAAGGGATAATACTTGCAATACATCTTTAAAATAATATTTCTATGGTTAATTGAAAGTAGTAATGTAACAAAAATGAAATCTGCCATGAAACACAGGAACTGCTATGAAATACAGAAAGAGGGAAACAAGTAGGCAGGGAAGGGGAGAAGAGAAAGAATCTAACTAATGAAAATATCAGGGTCTTGGCTAGGCTTGGTGGCTCACGCCTACAATCCCAGCACTTTGGGAGGCCGAGGCTGGCGGATCACTTGAGGCCAGGAGTTCAAGACCAGGCTGGCCAAAATAGTGAAACACTGTTTGTACTAGAAGTACAAAAAAATTAACCAGGTATGGTGGCATGTGCCTGTAATCCCAGCTACTCAGGAGGCTGAGGCAGAAGAATTGTTTGAACCCAGGAGGCGGAGGTTGTAATGAGCCAAGCAGAGATTGTAATGAGCCAAGATGGTGCCACTGCACTCCAGCCTGGGGGATAGAGCAAGACTCTGTCTCAAAAAAAAAGAATATATCAATGTCTGAAACCCTGAAGAAAAGTGATTCTGATTTCCAAGTTTTTCAGACAGTCGGGGCACCTATCATGCACTCCACTTCCATCACATGATAGGCACTGGACTAAGATGTCCCTTAATCCCTACCACAACTCAACAAGATAAGTACCATGATGACCATTTATGGGTGAGAGAACCTCTATTCCTTACAGTGGTCACAGTGACTGTAAGTCACCAAGGTTCAAACAGGTCTGTCAGCCAAAAGCTCACACTTTTCCCAGTATGCCATGTCATTTCACCCTCCACTCCTTCCAAAGCAGAATTTGAACAACAAAATAGCCTCTCTTTAGAAATTAGGATTATTAAAATTTTTCTGCACTATGGATATACAATAGACACAGATGCATGTGTAGAGGGGACAGTTGAACTGGCCACAGAATTAACTGGCCATGTGTCCTCTCTGCTGAACTGCTTTCTCTTCCTCCTCTCTCTTGTGCTCATAAAGGCAAAGGACCATGTGCAGCTGTCAGTTACTTGCCATCCTGTGAACATGATGAAATATAATCTCCTCCCAGTATCTTCTCCCACCCTCCACAGTGGGGAAAAATCATTGTCACGGCTGCTATCACTTTTCCTTTGACTTGAGAGCACCATGTAATGATCACCTTTGACTTTAGAAATGAATGTCCTTGCTCCATGTCACGCTGGTTCATGTCACTGCACTGTTGAGCAGCTCAACACATGGCAGGAATACTGATTATCATTTCAATTATTTGTCCAGGTCATTTTCAGATTGCCTTGTTCCAAACCTACACATTCTTCAATATCATTCCCAATTATTTTGAAAATTGAAAGGGCTTCTGTATCAGTAGTATCCTTTGATGCTCACAGCAACCATGGAAAGTTAGCAGGACTATCATTAAGAGCATGGACTCTGCAGCTGGACTTCCTGGGTGTGAATTGCAGCTCCATCACCTACTCACTATGTGACCTTGGACAGTTACTTAGCCTTTATGAGCCTCAGTTTCCTCATATGTAAAATGAAGATAATTTAAAAACCTATAGTACATAGGACTCTAATGAAAATTAAATAATACATGTAAAGTGCTTAGAACAGCAGCTGGTATCAATAAGGAAATAAAAAATGTCCTTTGTTATCATTTATCATTTTACCCACCAATAAGAAAACAGTCTCCAAGGAGTTAACTTGTCCCAGGTCTCACTAAGTGGCAGGGCCAGGACTAGACATTAAGTTTTTGCTTCTTAGTGCCACCATACTGCTTCCAAAAGATCTGATGTCAGGTTTTAATTTCTTACAAATCAAACCTTAGGTTTAGCTTCAACCAGAATATTTAAGTTAATGCACTGTAAGAATTATACAAATATTTCAAGTCCTATACAGTGCCTCCATGATGAAAAAACTCTCTAAGTTTGGTAAACAACAAATATGTGTCAGCTTTGAAAATTCTAAGAGGACCATTTGACCCAGCCATCCCATTACTGGGTATATACCCAAAGGATTATAAATCATGCTGCTATAAAGACACATGCACATGTATGTTTATTGAGGCACTATTCACAATAGCAAAGACTTGGAATCAACTCAAATGTCCATCAATGATAGACTGGATTAAGAAAATGTGGCACATATACACCATGGAATACTATGCAGCCATAAAAAAGGATGAGTTCATGTCCTTTGTAGGGACATGGATGAAGCTGGAAACCATCATTCTCAGCAAACTATCGCAAGAACAGAAAACCAAACACCGCATGTTCTCACTCATAGGTGGGAATTGAACAATGAGATCACTTGGATACAGGAAGGGGAACATCACACACCAGGGCCTGTTGTGGTGGAGGGGAGGGACAGCATTAGGAGATATACCTAATGTAAATCATGAGTTAATGGGTGCAGCATGCCAACATGGCACATGTATACATGTGTAACAAACCTGCAGGTGGTACACATGTACCCTAGAACATAAAGTATAATAAAAAAACAAAAAAAAGAAAATTCTAAGAGGAAGAAATTTTCCAATCACCAAAGGTTGTAGGAAAGTTTGCATGAGTTAAAGCTGGCAAGTTATTAGCAAAAATGACTGTCCAAGAGATAGACTGTGCTTAGAAATTAGACACATTTCCCTTCACCCTCATGATTTGCTGTTTTTCAACAGCTTTATCCAGGCTTCTAAAGCTGTGCCTCCATTTCCAACACCAAAGCTACACTCTGGAAGGCACACACAATTTGTTCTCAATGTTTACCTTAATGGTCTACCCTGGCAGCGATAAGAGTAAGCTGAGCACTACTGATGGTAAACCACTCACATACAACCAAGTCTAGGCATTCCATGTTAACAGGGCTGGGATCCCTCCTCCTTCCTTCCCTACCTCATCCAGGTGGGATTAAAGGTAGCATTAAAGATTGCTCTTGTTCCACGTAAACTCTGTTGGGTCTGGATTACCTGGGTAAAGGTCTGCCCGTCTAGATAAAAGACAACCTCCTCCTACTTCCAGCTCTAGAACAAGAAAATTAGTTTTTAATCACCCAACATAATCTTGAAGATTACACATCATTCTATTAATTACTGTTCACTCTGGGAATGGGCCTGTGGTACTGAAGGAAGAAAACTACATTTTTATGACATGTCTGGCTATACTATTTGACACCTTTTTTTCCAAAAGCATTTGTTATTTTGTAATTTAAAAAACCTTTAAAGGAAAATTTTATAAGGAATAAAACTTGGAGAACAGGGCTGAGCAGCAGGAATAACACTCAGGTGGTTGTCTGAACTCCAGTCCTGCTCTCCGCCAACACCACCATGAGCCTGCAAAAGGTTCAAGCCTCAGATAAGATTGCAGCCCTGCTGAAACCTTGACTACAGCTGGGAAAATCCTGAATAGAGGACTCAGCTAAGCCAGACCCCAACTCCTGACCCCGGGAATAGCAAGATAATATACGTATGTTATTCTAAGTTGGTAAGTCTGCACACTTTGTTTTGTAGCAAGAGAAAACTACTACTCCATCTATGCCAGATTCCCAGGAATAGAGATTATACCCATGAGGTGGAATTTTCATGTTTATAAATGAAAAGTGGGTTTGAAATTTCAAATAAATGTGTGAATCTGTATTGTTTTCATTAACTTTACAATATTTTAAATCAAATATATGGCACTTATATCTTGAGTATCTTTCATAAAAGTATCTAATCTCATCCTTCTGGGAATCCTAATTCTATTATTAACTTCTAAAACTTAAGACAACTTTTCCTATACTTTTAAAGTAGTCACCCTTAAACTACAATTAGTTTCACACAAGATCCAAAAATTAGACTAACTCAGGTCCCTATATCTAATGATTCCCCAACCTTGCAATTCAGATAGAAAACAAACTAAATTTACAGGTCAGCACCAAATATACTTCTCGTCAGAGAACAGACACCTTGGTTCTCTGGTTTCCAAATTTGTACTGGGCCTTGTTCTTGCCTAAATTGTAGCTTTCCTGTTCCTGAATAGAACCACAGTCCTGACCAGTCACCCTAAAAACAGAACATGTCTGGCCGGATCTCAGCTCTGCCATCTCCTACATCACAATAAAAGTCCACATGAAATCCTGCTACCATCCATCTGGCCTGGGGGCAGGGGAGGGGAGGCCGGAAGAAGGTCTGACAAAGGACAGAAAGCAAACAGAAAAGCAGTGCTCAGGAATGTCACGACCAGCATTTCCCAGCCATTGACCCCACAGAGCCTGCCAGACCAAATGGCACGTCCTGCTGCTGGGCCCAGCTTGAACCACACTCCGCCAAGATGGAGGAATAAAAAGCAAATAGAGTCTCTGACCCTGTGTGCTGCACCATCACTTCAGCATTTCCCCCATCTCATCTCACCTGATCCTCCTCCATCTCCAACTGAATAGCCCAAAGCCCTAACTGCGAAGACCGCGTCACTATCTGCCACTGTCCCAGATTTAGAGACTCAACCAGGCCACAAATGGCTATGAACCAATCCAGTGCGATTTAAGCAAGTGTGTCAACCCACCTCAAAGTGAAGAACAGATATTTCTGGAGCATGCAACTTACTCAAAGAAGGGTTACAAGGGGTATATTAGTTTAAAACAACCCATCTGCACTAGAGAACAGAATAAAGCTTTGAATTACATTTGAAAGTAAAGATTTCAGCAAAATTTCCCTAAAGCAGACAGACTTAAACCATGCTCCAGAGTCCCTGGGGGAAGCTGTTTACTCTTCTCTGCCATTAGAAGTTTACCAGTAGAAAAGTCTGAGAAGCAAGCCATTGGGTGCACTTGAAACCTAGAACTCAAGTGACCAACGCTTTCCATGGACACATCCTTTAACATGACAGCAACATCAAAAAAGCCACTTCATTACAGAATTCCCTACCAAACCGGTGAGGAGTTCACAGTGAGTGGGCTCCTCGGCATCCATTGCCCCTTTTCTCTTCTTAGTGTGTGTATAGATACATTTGGATGGGAACCCACTCCCTCACATACAGCCTATCTACTTTGGAAAAACCTGGTTCAACTCCAATCTTAAACACCATTTTCTTAAGTCGCTCAGGTCATGCCATTGCCAGGCCACAGTCAATGGTTTGAGGAGGGAGTGTGACTCCGGCAGCCTAACCAGGGTAAATCTCAGGACTCTGACTTGGAATGCCACAAGAGAAGCACTGCCTCTTCTAGCCAGCACGGTGCGGGAATGCAAAGCCTGGAACGCTGCAGCTGGTTGCTACTATGAAGCCTCAGAACGAAGAAACAGCCAAGGAAGGCAAAGCAGACCATAAGTCACAAATGAGTCACTAAATCAAACCAATTCTGAAAGCAAAATGACTTCTGGACTTTCAGGTGAATAGATATGGGTGTGATGGCCACTTGCAAAAAGCACATTCTAACACAACCTGACATTTCCGACTAACTCCAGAATGCCTCGTTCTACCCAGAGCTTCAGGTTTATTACGACGGGATGACAATAGTCTGCTTCCAGGGTCAGCTGCTGCAGATCCAGAGGATCACTAGGGGTTGTGGATGTTTTAGAGAGTCGATAACTCATTCCCAGGGGCAAAGCAATCCCTCATGAGAGCTCTGGGAAGGTACAGACTATTTTTCATTTCTAGATATGTTGGGGGAGGGAGGGGAAGAGGAGATGGATGGCAGGATGTTAGAATTGAACCCCCCGATTTAGAGCTGGTTCACATAGGAGATTGCTGAGGCTATGGGTGTACCCAGAGTTCAAAAGTCTGGGGCAAGGGTCTTTCTGTTCACTGGCCCCCTTATTAGACATAGCTCTGAACATACAACACTGTTCAATATGCTCACATGATGGATTATCCCTAGACAGTCACCCACTTTTATAACATAAAATGAAGCTATAAGACCATAAAAGATTTTTTTTTTTTTAAACTGCATCTTCATTTTCTTGGAAAGAACTGAAAAACAGAGAGAAGTACAAGAGAGTAAAATGTTACATGTCATATTAACTTAGCCTTGGGCACCAAGCTAGACAATTTTGCAGCAACCCATGAACAAAAGCAAAGTAGGAGTATTATCAGAATAAGAGCCAGAAAGAGATTTCCCCAGGGAAGGATACATGGCATGTGGGGCTGGACAGCGCGGTAATCAAATTTATCATGCAGTTTTTAAATTACAAAAGCAATATACGCTTGACTTAAGTCCTACAATACAGAGGTCTAAAAGAATAACCTTCCCTGTCCCCATGCCCTATCCCAACCCACCCCACTATGGTACCCAAAGGTAACACGCCTGTCTCTCTGTACATACAAATACATACAAACATATGTATATATTCATAAACCCCCACACACACCTTTTACAAAAGGATCATACTATACACATTACAAAGGCACACATCTCATAAAAAACATTAATTGATATGACTATCTGGAAGCAGAAATCAATTTTCTGCTTTTGTTTTATAACCAGAAAGGGCGTTTAGAAAATAAAATTACATAGAGCTGAAATCCAGACATTTCGTCTGCTAAAGACTCATGAATGTTAACACTTGGCATTCTGTTAAAAAGGTGATTGTTTTATTTTTAGTGGCCACAACAAATCAGGTATTTGAATGCACGTAATGTTCTACTCTCCATTTAAAAGTGAATTGTGCTTCTCAGAGTCAAAAAGAAAAATGATCGGTAACATTAGTTACAATATAATTGATTCTGCCTATCTCCATCTCAAAGACCAATGTTTAAAGTCTGTCTTTTATTTGATATCAGACCACACTTTCAATTAAAGCTGCAGAACCCCCAGCTTTCCCACCTGAAAGCAGAACTGCTACACTTGGAGGGAAGGTGACACCAGGCGGCACTGCCAAGCCAAACAATGCCATCCCCTGCTCTGCAGCAGCGTTTTATACCTTTTCCATTTGGATCAGCACTTTAAATAATCGCATCTCTGAACTGTAAACACACTTCAGTTTAGTATCCAGTTATCAAATTAAGACTCCAAAAGCAGTATTCACATGCCTCATATTACCATCAACCTTCCCCCACCTCCACCAATACAAATTGAGAAGAACGAAAAGGTCAATTCCTAGATGACGACTACTCTCTCATAAATAACTTACTCAAAATCATCCTTGAAACATGGTTGGTGCTGTGGTCTCAATGTTTCCATCTCCCTAAAGTTTATATACTGAAAGCTAGTCACCAATGTCATGTTCTAGGAGGTGGGGCTTTGAGAGGTGACTAGGTCATAAGGAAGAACTCTCGTGAATGGGATTAGTGCCCTCATGAAGGAGTATTCCTCTTCCGACATGTGAGGACACAGTGTGAAAGCACCATCTATGAACCGGAAAGCAGACCCTCACCAGACATTGAATGTGCCAGCCCCTTCATCGTGGACTTCCCAGACTCTAGAACTGTTGAGAAACACATTTCTGTTGTTTATAAGCCACCTAGCTTATGGTATTTTGGTATCGCAGCTCCAACATATGAATAGAGTTGGCTATCTAGAAAAGAGAGCTATCTATGACATGAAATAATATAGCTGATAATTTGCATTTAATTTTACAAAACATATTAGTTCCACAAAAGTTATAACTGATCCTACTTATATCACTGTATTATCTCTTTTATTTATTTATACTTCCTCCCTAGAATGATAGACAGGAAAATATTAAGCATGCCCAATAACCCAGTTCTTCTCCATGCACAGATGCACATTTTAAAAAGGAGGAAAGGAACTCAGGAAGTGAGGCAGAGTCCACTAAAACTCCTCCCATCCAATACATTCTGTTTCCTTCTCAGCTGCAGGTACAGGGAATCAATGCCTCATTTCTTTGGTTAATTAACAGCACACCTTTACTTCTACAGATGCTTTATGTAAACTCCAGAAAAGCTGCAAATAAACGTATTTTTTATTTATGTTTTAAAAATATTTTAGAGAACCTGGGCCGGGCGCGGTGGCTCAAGCCTGTAATCCCAGCACTTTGAGAGGCTGAGACAGGCGGATTACGAGGTCAGGAAATCGAGACCATCCTGGCTAACACAGTGAAACCCCGTCTCTACTAAAAATACAAAAAAAACTAGCCAGGCGAGGTGGCGGGCGCCTGTAGTCCCAGCTACTCGGGAGGCTGAGGCAGGAGAATGGCGTAAACCTGGGAGGCAGAGCTTGCAATGAGCTGAGATCCGGCCACTGCACTCCAGCCTGGGTGACAGAGCGAGACTCCGTCTCAAAAAAAAAAAAAAGAGAACCTGACCCTGTGAAATCCTTTATAAAGACTTTTTACAACAGGAAATTTTCTCCTATTATTGCATATACATATTTATGCTTCTGTTTTTGTATATGGCAATAGACTTTTGTATAGCAGGACATGACTATAGCCAAATCTTCAGGGACCAAGCACATATTATTATCTGATAACCTGCTCCTGTCCCTACTAACTACAGATGTCGAGAAAGTTTATGTCTTTTTTGACAGTTTACTGCCTTGCATTTCAATGAGTAGCTTCTCCCTGATTAGACTTTGTTAATCTTATGAAGGTATCCAAGAAGATGCCTATGGATTTCAAAATTCCTTCTAAATTCCTCAGAGGGCAGTATTCTACTTGCTTTAGAATGCCCCCAACATCCACTACAATAGTTGCACACAGTTGATCATAGAAAGCAGACTGACTTGTCTAATCCACATTAATCATGTGCCAAATCAGAAAAAACTCAACTCTTTATGAGGGTAGAAGCAAATATCACTGGACTCAAACAGAGAGAAAAAAGAAAGAAGAGTCTGAGGAAGAAAAGACAGCTCTCTGGCACAAAATACAAAGTCTAAACACTACAGATGACCTTCATGTGTACTTACATATATTTCACTGTGGTCAAAGCGCTTCTTGAGGTTGTTGATGAAGGTCTCCTCATTGAGAGGTTCTAAAAGAACCATATCCCCAACTCCAATCATATTGTCCAGAAGTGATGTTTTCACCTCCATTTTGGCCATGGTCTCCAGCTGTAAGAGAGAGGGAAAGCGGTCAATTTAAATGAGCAAAATAATTTCAAATAGGTTCTTGGTACTACTGCAGAAATCCAACACTGGTAGTTCCAAATGACTCTCACCAGCCTTAAAAAATGTCATAACCTCTCCTACCTATGAACTACTTCAGGAGCCTCTGACTTGGCTGCAGCTGCTGCCCCATTTGCCAACCTGCTGCCACAAATGAACCTCCTTCCCAGTCCATCCTCCCTAGTAAAGTCCACCTACAGAAAAAGCCACTAGAAAGCCATGGTCTTCTCCCCAGCAGAGAGTCGCAAAACTCCAGGGGGGAAAAAAAAACCAACCCAACTCCACTTTCCCTCAGCCCTTGTGTACCAACGTCAGTCTATATGAACCTGCTTCCTCGAAGATGATAAAAAATGATGTTGCTAACATTTGTTATCTATTTGCCACATATCAGACACTATACCAAGAACTTTACATTAATTTAACCCTCACAATAACTCTATGAGGTAGGTAGTGTTATTCCCACTTTAACATAAGAAAATTGAAGCTCAGAGATTATGAAACTTGCTATGGTTACCTAAAAATGTTTTGCATTTGATGTGAAAGAACTCAATCACCACGTCTAACAAGGCATCTACGGGAGGAAATTTCATTCCAGACATTCAATACTGACATGTAAAGAAAAGAACACAACCCACTTGTAAATCACAGGCTGCCAGTATAACATAACCTGCTAAAAGTGGCCTCCACGTTCTTAATTCTCTTTCCAACAGACATGCTACTATAACAGCAGGATCAAATTAACATGCAGGAAACAGACAAGAAATACTACAGTTTCCCTTTGGCTCAATGTGAAAATCTACCAAGCGGAAACAGAGGCACCCTACAGAGGCAGCATTCTACCCTGCTACTAATGTGCATGGTGCCACCCAACAGCAGAATGCTAATCCCCATGGCTTCCAATCTGATCACTATCACGAGTACTAAAAATCTCTCAAATTTCTGAGCATAGGAGTGTGTGGGATATGTGTGTGTGCACACATGTGTCTGTATTACTTTTCCTAATATTACCAGAACTAAATGGTAAAACTAAATTCATCTGGGCCTAAGTGTTTCCAAGGTAGAAGTCAGTTTTATATAACTTCAGTGTGCTGATACTCAATCACACTTCAGAATACTAATAAATGCTTACATATATGCCTGCCCCGATAATGAGTGGAAAGGACATTTGATTCTTCCTATTAAGGAGTCACTCCAGCACATTATGTCTTATAAAGGTTGGTGTCCTTACTGAAATCTCAGCAACTTAAACAAATGTCCTCCAATTCTAGTCTAGAACATCCAGTAGGTCTTGCAGAGGCAACAGAAACTACATGTAGTCGGTCTGGTTTAAAGAGAACTGGGGGGAGGAAAAAAAAAGAGAACTGGGAAGGGCTAGTAATTAAGAAATTCATTATTACTAATTACTAGCAATTTATATGAACCCACAAACATATCCTTTTTTACTGATCCTATTAAAACAAGTTTTTGGCTACGAAAAGCCAAAAAAAGAGAGACTAAGATGAATTTATGAGAGGTTCTCCCATAAATAACAAAATAAGGAAGTATTTAACATTAAAAAGAAAAACAATAGAGTAACTTTTTTGTTACTGTATGTTTTTTATAATTTTATGCCAAATACACCTGGAACGAAAAATCCCAGATAGGCCAGGTGTGGTGGCTCACGCCTGTAATCCCAGCACTTTGGGAGGCTGAGGCAGGTGGATCATGAGATCAGGAGTTCAAGACCAGCCTGGCCAAGTTGGTGAAACCCCATCTCTACTAAAAATGCAAAAATTAGTTGGGCACGATGACAGTGCCTGTAATCCCAGCTACTAGGGAGGCTGAGGCAGAGAACTGCTTGAACCCGGAAGGCGGAGCCTGCAGTGAGCCGAGATTGCTCCACTGCAATCCAGCCTGGGCAACAGAGTGAGACTCTGTCTCAAAAAAAAAAAAAGAAGAAAAAAGAAAGAGAAAGAAAGAGAAAAGAAGGAAGGAAGGAAGGAAGGAAGGAAGGAAGGAAGGAAGGAAGGAAGGAAGGAAGGAAGGAGGGAAAGGGAAGGGGAAGGGGAAGGGGAGGCGGAGGCAGAAGCGGAAGTGGAAGGAGAAGGGGAAGGGTAGAAAGGAAAGAAAGAAAGGAAAGAAAGTTAAGAAAGAAAGGAAGGAAGAAAGGAAGAAAGAAAGAAAAGTCCCAGATATCACTAAAACCCAACAACGTCGGCCCAAAGAATTGTTCTGTATATTTTGAAGTTGGCCGGGCTCTGCTCAGAACAAAACTGGTGGGGGTGGGAGGCACGTGGCATGCTATGGAAATGCAGCAGGAGCCACAGAGACGGTGGAGCCAGAGCCAGAGTCCACAGAAGGACTGACACAGGGAGAGGACCACTTGTCACAATAAATTTGTCCACAATAAATTAACATTTGAATCAAAGTTCAAGTTCTCAGGCTCATGTAATGCCAAAAGCACTCTAGCTGCCATGCATTACATATAATTTGGCAGATGAGGGAAGAAGGCATAGGGATTAAGGGGGAAATCAACCTGAGAAGGGTTTCAAAAATAACTACCTCAAACCAGCAATTTAAATTAAGCAAAGAGGAACTCTGCCCTGGGGTGGATTCCTGTATATAGTCTATTTATAGGAACAGCTGCAGAAAGACAACACAGGTTCCCTGCAGGTAACAATAATTAAGCAGCCAATCTTTTTCTGTAATTACCCGCTTCACCATCTTTCCATTGGAAAGATGGTGAAGCGGGTAATTACAAATTTATATCTTTACACCTCATCCCAACTTTCTAATCCAAAGAGGAATAGAGGGCAAAATAAATGCTGAGTTATGGGTACCTGGTAAAAAGTGAAGACCTCTGAAAATTGTATTTTGCAAACCAAAGCCACACTGAAAAGGTGACACCAAGAGTCATTGAGTCATGCAAACAGTTTTGCTTTGTTTTGCTTATATTTTTAGCATTTAGGGACGTTGGGAGAAGATCCAGTGACAGCCTACCTCATTCTCAAGGTAAAAATAGGACACTAAGGAAACGGTGTGGGGTCCTTCCATATCTTCCTACGGTGGTTTCTGGTATTGTGACCACCATCTCTAGCCTTGGTTTGGCTCACTTTGACATCTCAATGAAATTAGTTGGTATATTTGCTCCACCAAAAGGATTCATTTGTTTTTTCTCTGAAGGAGCTATGTGCTTACCACAGGCACAAGTTTTAGAATCTCTTGCTAACTCCACATTTCCATAAACCATCAGAAGAATTCACATGGGGCTCTAGGGAGAATTAATGGGAATGTATGTAGAGCACTGGGGATACTTTTTGTTGGACACATACTGTTATAGATCTACCTCCTCCCTTCCAAGAGCCCCCACAGGAATCCATGCTGTTCTGGGGAAACCAATTCTACCCAAGTACCAAAAATGAGCATGTGATCTAAGCTAAGTCAATGAACATATTCTCATCTTCTAGCCACTGTAACTGATTCAAGGCTGGACATGTGAATGAGCTTGAGACCGTGGCTTGTAATATTAGGACAAAGGTTCTCTGTCTCTGGATGGCGTGACTTGCAAACATGACACTTGGAATTACGGCAGCCATCTCTACTTTCATGAGGAGAGTTGGTAGGAAGAGGAAGACGACACATGGAGGAGGACAGGGCAAGAAAATTAGCTAGAATTGGCCAGGCGCGGTGGCTCACGCCTGTAATCCCAACACTTTGGGAGGCTGAGGCGAGTGGATCGTTTGAGGTCAGGAGTTTGAGATCAGCCTGGCCAACATGGTGAAACCCTGTCTCTACTAAAAATACAAAAATTAGCCGGGCGGTAGTGGCGCACCCCTGTAATCCCAGCTACTCAGGAGGAGGCTGAGGCGGGAGACTTGCTTGAACCCGGGAGGGGGAGGTCGCAGTGAGGTGAGATCGCACCACTGCACTCCAGTCTGGGCAACAGAGTGAGACCCTGTCTCAAAAGAAAAAAAGAGAAAGAGAAAATTACCTAGAATTATTAGTGCTGGAGCCCTGATGACATCCCAAACTTCTGGATCAAACTGCACTTGAAGCTTGCCCCCATCTCTCAAGTTTTCAGTGATGTAAGCCAATTAGTTCTTTTTATTGTCTAAGCTGTTTGAGTTGGATTTTCTATTATTTGCAACAAAAAAGCATTTTACCTAGTAAAAGACTGGTACCAGTAAGTGAAGTGTTCTAAATAACACACCAAAAAGCAAAAACTGGCTGATCTAAGGCACAGGCTGGAGGGCATGAGGACCTGCTGTCTTGGACTGACAAGATAATCATCTTTGCTATTTAATAGTGAAAGAGTGGACTAAACCATGGTCCATTGTATCTTGAGACTTGGACCTTTGTGCCTGTGGCATTAGAGAATTTGAGAAAAATTCAAGATGCCAGAGTATGGGTTGGCTATTTCTTAAGGATTTATAAGAAAAAGACAAGCTTGTTGTGAAACTGGACTGTCTGAAAGGCCAGAGAGGAAAACATATGGCACTGCTTAGAGGGCTCGCTCTGCCTGGAGGTGGCAGACATAGAGATGTAACCTATCCCAAGCACTACCTCTGCCTCTGTGGCCTGAGAAAGAAATAAGCACTCCCGCCATGCAGATGTAGCCCAGGAGCAGTGTCACCTCACTCCACTGCTTCTTAATGCTTCCTACTAGCCCCAGGTGGATTCTACTACTAAGAACTATGGCAAACTGCAAAGCACCAAGGCCAGGAAACAAATTATCAGACCACGTTCTAGTTTCAAAACTTTGGGACTTGGCAGTATATTCCGTTTGGGTTACTAGCCCAGAAAAGCAGTCTCTCTATCTAAGGGTACCAATTTAGGCCAGCCACAAGCCCACCAACTGGTGCCAGGCAACTCCACAGGCTGTGCCAGTTCTTTCCAGTTGTTTGTTCATCCAAGAACAAAATATATTATTGCAATTGTTCCTTCTCCTATCTACTCTCATCTCAAGAACTTCCAAAACAACTACCTATATTTCAACATGCACTAATTCATTTACTGGTATCTTTTGTAAAGTTAAAATGCCATTTAAAATACTGACAGCAGCATTTCAAAAGTTCCTCAAAATCCAAGAGAATGCAGCATAAACATCCTATAGCATCTGAAAATGGCCATCTGTGACCTACCACGTAAACTTAATGAGTCTACCCAATCACTAACCTTAAATTGCAAGCCACTTACCATATGTCAACATCATCTGCACTTGGGAATGTCAAGACCAACATAGCCCCCCAAACACACAGAGATGGCTACACTAAACAGCACATCCATGTGAGGTGCATGGTAATTCCACTATTCAATATAAAAATGATACTACACAGGAGTTATTCCAAATTGATAATTAAATAATAACTAAGAGGAGATGGAGGATAAGCTAAAATAAAATGCATCTTATCTCATGGTCCTCCATTGAATTTGAAGTTCTCAGAGTACCACAGATAAGAACAATGTATATGTTGAAACACTTTTATTGTAGAATTTGAAAGAATACTCACAAATCAGAGCTGTGGTTGCAATGATTAATAAGAATATTAAATCACTAACATGGTTTTAAATTTGAAGGAACTTCTTTTTTTTTTTTTTTTAGATTTAAATAGAAAGAGGATCTTACTATGTTACCCAGGCTGGTCTTGAACTCCAGGTTTCAAATGATCCTTCTGCCTTGAACTCCCAAAGTGCTGGGATTGCAGGCATGAGCCACTGCACCCAGCCTAAAGGAACTTTTAAAACAAAGCCAAAAGAGCCATTTACAGGAAAACTTAGTGAAAGCAGTTATCTATTGCTTTTGTATATGTAAATGAGGACATTTGAAACACATATATTATAACATCATTAGCAGTATAACATCATTAGCAATATACACCAGAGGCGGCACCTACAGGGATTCTTCTTCGCATAGTAACATGTGTGTTTTATCTGACTCCAGTTCCACTCATTAACCTCCCTGTATAGTGGTCTTGTATGCATGACAGCACCTTTTCTAGAAAATCAGCTCTTTGGTGTCAAGAATCACGCCTTATTCAACTTTATTTCCCGAAAGCACAATGCACAGCCTCTTCCACATGGTAGCCATTCAGTGATACACAAAGGGAAAACAAGTATGCAAATTTCCGATTGACAACTGAGTCATACAGCAATGCACGTCCTCACAGCTGCCATCCTTTGGTTTGGTCACAGCAGACCAGAAGGCAAAACAATGACAGTGACTTCAAGCCACTTTGATCCATTCCTCCAAAAACATATTATCAACAAAGCGCAGGAAACAGAATTGAGCCACTTCGCTCCCAACAAGATCCTAATGCTTTTAAGAATAACATGAGAAACATATTTAGGTAAGAAAATGGAGCCAATGTGGCAAGATTTCATGAACACAGTAACTCTCAGCAAATTCTGATGGCAAAACAAAGGCAAAAGAGGGGCCAAGTCTGTAGGATGTGGTTCAGCACCTAATATAATGAGCTAAGGGAGTGAGAAAAACTGGAATTTCCTTCCTAGATCTTTTAAAATAGCACCAAATCTCATCTCTCTGAGACGGGTTAGATTAAATTTCTATTCAATTCAGTTCAACCAGCTTTTACAGTATTGAGGCCTGTTGTGTTGCTGGCATGGTGTGAAGTGTTAAGAACACAGTGAACATCGTGGTACCTCCCCCTCCCTGCATCACCCTCTAGGAACTCACAGTCCAATAGAAAAGACAAGAAAATAGGCTACTTATGAAATTTTCAAGAAACTTTTTAATAATTAAAAGTAATACATGTTCACTATACAAAAAAAAAAACTAGAAAACATAGATAAGCAAAAAGACTGTAAACCATATTCGACATCCTTATGCTTTGATCTAAATCCTTTTGAATTTATTAGAATCCTTTTGAAAACCGATTTTTACAACCAATGAACTGGCCACCTTCCCTTGTTTTGTAAATTTTGATATGTTGTCTCAAGGTAGGAATGTGACATCTTTTCACAGGAGCTGAAATTGTACTGCTGCATCAATCATGCCCCCACCACTTTTAAATTCAGCCAAATTGCATGGCCATCTGCTCCTTTATTCTTACCTTCTCCTTTACCCCAAACTAGCAACCCATATTATCGACAGCCTGCCTACCAATCATCTCAACCACTTGGCTGTGTCTAACATCTCAACACACTTCCAAAATTTGTAATAATCATCCCACAACAAAATATAAAAAACAAACAAGAAAAACCTTATTCCCTCTAAATTCCACAAAATAACAACTGACCCATGCAGGTTCTCATCCTTGGCTTCTCCCTCTCTCTTACTTCCTCCCCCATATCCAATCTGTCTCACTGATTGCATCACTTTGATTACTCTCACTTCCATATCCCTTCCCCTCAAGAGCCCTCTAAGGGGTCTCTCTGCCTTGTCTCGCCACCACAGCCCTGCCAGCCCTTTCCTTTCCCCCATCCCATACCACCCAAGTTACTTTTTCAAATCACAATCTGATTAGGCACATCCTGCTTCAAACCCTTCAATAACTCTCTAGTGCCTTTCCGCCAGCATTATGATTCTTTAGCAGAGCCTCCAACAAATTAAACATAGAGTCCCTATGTGACTGAGAAATTCCAATTCTGGGTATATACCTAAAAGAAGTGAAAGACGGATCTCAAACAGATATTGGTATACCCATGTTCAAGGCAGCATCATTCACAACAGCCAAAGGGTGTAAGTAACCCAACTGTCCATCAATGGATGAACGGATAAGCAAAATATGATACATACACAAAATGGAACATTACTCAGCCTTAAAAAGGAAGGAAATCCTGATACATGCTACAACATCAATGAACCGCGAAGGCACTATGTTATGGGAAATAAGCCAGCCCCAAGAGTCCAAATATATGATCCCACTTATATAAGGTACACAGAAAAGTCAAATTCATACAGACAAAGAATGGTGGTTACCAGGAGCTGGGAGGAGAGGGTAATGAGGAGATGCTATTTAACAGGTAGAATTTTAGTTTGGGATAATGAAAAATCTCTAGAGATAGTGATGATGGCGGCACAATAGTGTGAATGTACTTAATGTGACTAAACTGTACACTTAAAAAAGGTTAAAATGGCAAATTTTATGTTATGTATATTTTACCAAATTTTTTTAAAAAGTCCTTAGCAGAGAACCCATGATTCCACAGTCTTTCTCCTTAGTCTAATCTCTCCCCTGCAAAGTCCCCTCTTACACACACACAAAGATGCCAAGGCCTGCCGCAGCACCTTCAACCAGCCCACAGCTGAGTGATGGGTATACACCAGCCCAAACAAAGCTTCCAAAGATCTGCCATCAGGACACAGACACCACAGTCAGTTGGCTGTGGGCAGCAGAATAGGGAGCTCACAGAGATCCAGGGAACAGGATATCATGCAGAGGAACCTTCCCAGACTCCTCCAGAGGAAGCCTGTCTGAAGAGAAGAATGAAGCATGGTGACAGACCATGAGGGGCAGACAGAACAGCTGCGTTTGCTGCCCAGAGTGGTTCTAGCTGTAGACCCTCAAGAGGTTCCACTGAGCCTCCTGTCAGACATAAATACCCTTCGACTTAAACCAGTGTCAATAACCATTCCTCACAGGAGACATGCTGTGAGCATGCCAAGTCTTACGGACTGAATGCTTGTGTCCTCCCAAAATCCATTATGTCGAAGCCCTAGCCCCCAGTATGATGAGAGTTGGAGGTTGGTCCTTTGGAAAGTAATTTGGTTTAGATGCAGTCAGGAGGGTGAGGCCTCCATGAAGAGATTGGTGTCCTTATAAGAAGAAAAGAAACCAGGGCTCACTCTTTCCTGCAGTTTGAAGACACATCAAAAACGCAGCCATCTGCAAGCCAGGAAGAGGACCCTCACCAGAAATCGAATCTACCAGCAACTTGATCTCCCACTCCCCAGCCTCCAGAACTGTGAGAAATAAATGACTGTTCTTTAAGCCACCCAGTCCACGGTATCTTGTTACAGCAGCTTGATCAGACCAATATGCCAAAATACTTCCCTTCCCTCACAATTGTGAGTTTGTCTGTCTGCTCTTCTCCTGGAGAAGGGAGACTTAAGTTCACAATGTGCAGAGGCCCCATGCCTGGCAGCGTGGCTGACACACAGGGCTCTGGTGTATAGAGAAAACGAATAAATAAATGCACCATTAGAGAGGCACGGCCCATTCTTCTGTCCAGGTCGGTTTCCATCATCACTACCCTTCTGCTCCAGGTCACAACTGGCAAAGGACCATCAGAGAGCCTCGATGGCACACCATGAATGTTCTCACAAAGGATTAAAGTTAGAAACCAAAGGACAAGACACTTCCTTAGTATTCACCAACCAAAAAGGCAAACTGGGTGAAAACTGGATTCTATAGGACAATTTACTCAAGCAGCATTATTCTCAAAGGTAATGGGGCTGGTGGGCCACACAGAACCACATGGGGTGCCCTGCAGGGCTCCCTAAAGCATTGGAGAAAGTGGGTACCCTGACATGCATTTGTGAAAAGAGTTAGGTGATGGCTGATTTTCATTCCCACCTATACGCTTGCTTAGAGATATTTATATAAGGTGTGTCTATTCATGGCATTTACCTCACCAGTTACAGTTCTCTCATTTTCCAATCCTTAATTTCACTGTGAAAGCCAACTATATATTGAGAAACCCCTCACCCCATTTTCTCTAAAGTTTTCTGCTGAAAATGTCTAATGGAATGCTAGTAGGAGGGCTTTTGTTAGAATCTTGGATTATGGAAGAAATAGGCACAACTACTGGGCAATTTCCATATAGTATGTTGTTGCCTTGTGTTCAAATTCTGGCTAATACAAAGGACATGAAATTACCAGACAATGAGGAAATCCAATAGATTTAAACACGAAGAGAAAACAAACAAATGGATAACAGCAAATGGAAGCCTATATGCCATACCTGACTCCAACCTTAAAAAGCTGTGAGTGGGAGGGGCCATTAATTCAACATTCTGGTCATCTAAGGGTTAACACCCTAGGTTGTGTCTCTGCATAGACAGAGAGGGGTCAGTACCACCAAGATCAAGGTCTGTTTCTGTCTGAGTGTAGAAAAGCTGGCCTTACCAACAAAAGCCACCAACAAGGAGATACTCTCAATCCACCACCCTCAATCCCAGGCACAGGCCAGTTATTAAGAACTGAAAGACAGCATCTAGAACTTTACAATTCGCAAAGTGACAAGGGGGGAAAAAGTTTTTTTCCCGACTGTGTAAAGTGAGAATGACAAAGTACACCATCTAGACTAATTAGAAGAAATTCTGAGTCAAAAATAACGGCGGCTGCTATAACAACATGGAAGGTTTTGGATTACCAGTTACCAACTCTCACTTGTGACGTAAGGGCAAAATTTCTAAGTGCCTTTGTTTATAATTAAAGAGCAAGGAGAGAGACCTTAGAATCCCAGGCAAAACCTTCTTTTAAAAAAGAAAGCAGTGGAGCCAGCTGGTTCCTAGAAGAGCCAGGGCGAGGATGAAGCTTTTCTGACGGGTCTGAAAATGGTCTTTCACACCTATTCTATTACATACATCCTTCAGTCTAATTCCTAAACACCAAGCTCTTCACAACAGTGCACAGTTTTTCAAAGACAGTTTTTGCTTCCATATTACAGAAGGCTTGCAGCAATAGTTTACCACAAAGGATCCTTTCGATCCACCCCAATGTGGTATGGCACAGGCTGTGGAGCCACAGACCCAGGCTCGAATCCAAAAGAATTCATCTCTGGAATTCAAATTTCTAATCTAAAAAATCAGGGATGACAACATCTATTCCACAGGGCTGTTATGTAGCCTGACCGAGAGAGCAGACTCAGTAGATGAATTTCTCCCTCTCCAATGCCCCTTTCTTCTTCTCACCCTGAAGAGCTGACCTACTCTTCTGTCCTGTCTCCTAGCAGGTATGTCCAGGTAACTAACCTAGTGAGTGGCCTCATTTGCAGTTGATCTTGCATGAGGTTTAACACCCCGAGGAGGAAATGCAGCCAACATGACTGTCCCTACAGTCATTTCCCGGAGGAAGCTCTGCAGAGTCATGGCAGGAATGGCTGCCAAAGGGCAGGTCAACTTCAGAGAGCACACCCCCCACTCCAAGGCTGGGTCTGAAAGTCGTGCCCTGCCTCCCTGTCCACCCCCTCCACATGGACCCCTCACCTGCCACAACCCTAGAAGGTCCAGGATGGGCAGCATGCAGCCCGGCTGTAGGGGAACCTGTCGTCATACTACACGGCTCACAATGACTGGAGAATTAATGAGCTAATGTCTGAAAAAAGGCTACAAGTTCCCGAGGGACAAGGTAGCCAAAAACTATAAACCGCTGTTATATCCAGAAACACAAACTCAGCTGTACAGAGGAACGTGCTAATTATAATGCACGGACTTTTCAATGTGTTCCTTCGAGGCAGATTTTAAAAATTCCAAGAAGTCAATGTGTTTAGATTGGCAAATCTGAGACCCTGGAACCCCCAGGTGAATGTAAAACTGTTCAAACGTAACTGGCACACCCGACTCTGATTTGTTCCTGGTGGGTGCACAGACGCCAAGAAAGACTGGTGATTACTGAATTGAATACAGCCACCAGGAGAAAACCAACTTCCCTTCCAAATGAATCAGCTTATTAATCAGAGGGTCCCAATCTGGTTCCATATGCTAAGATCCTCACCAAAGTCTTACACCACGTGTAGATTCATTTCTCTGTTCTCTTTATGCTTGATCAGATCATGCAATCACTCAAGGTGCTCCCTCATTGTAATTAAAAGTACAGTGATTTGCACCTGGTAGGCACTCACATAGGGTTTCCTCTACCCATTAGTTTTGGAGGCCACTCCATATTGGTTCTGAACAAAGACACTCACATAAAACAGCCTGGGATACACTACGGCAGAACGACCTTCTCTTAAAAAAAAAAAAAAGAAAAAAAAAAAACCAGGGGCCTTCCGATCGTTCAGGCTCTTTTCAGTGATAATAGCGAGAAATGTACTGGATTTAGTGCACTATTCTTGTTTGTAGGCTAAGGAAGCAAATTATCCCTCCAGAAAACAACAGCTTTGGCATTCTGCAAAAGATCATAGGTTACAATGACTACTGCAGTGGTTCTGGAAAAAACATCCACAAAATCCAAGTTGCAGACCCAGCTTTGCAGCTAGCTCACAGTGAGACACTGGGCACAGTGCTACCTTCGAGCCTCAGTTTCCTCAAAAAGCATATAACACATCGTCTCCTAAGATCTTGTCCTGGCTTCCAATGCTGTTGATTCAACAAAAAAAAGGTTCAACTCTGGAAAGACTGAGTTCACTCATTTTGGGGTTAGCATGCATCCTGAATCTGGTTATAGAGAATGTTAAAAACCAAAAAGCCAGCAAATGCCAGACCACAAGAATCTCTCTCAATGACATTACTCAGAAGCAAAGGAAAGCAGCTCTGTTTATTCTGACCTCATAATCAAAATAAAATTAAGAGTGTAACCATACACAGCACAGAAAGACGCACAGAATAACCAGATAAGTTAGGCCATCAAGGCACATTTGAACATGGTTCCTGTATGTTTACAATACATGGTTAGCTACAAAATGGAACTGGTTACTTTAAAAAATTCATCTAGTTGGGAAAGCAAAAAAAAAAAGTCTAACGATTACAAATTAAGAAATCTACATGTAAAGGAGGGAAAAAATATGCATCACTCAACAGTGAAGCTTTGGTAATGCCTTCATAATCAAGGTTTAAAAATGTTTTTTAGAATAATAAAAATTCAGAAGCTTCCTCAAGCAGTTACCCACTAAAATAAAGTCTAATAAACCATGTAAACAAAGGGAGAGATATTTACACATTTACATTAGGATTTCATGAATGTTTACTAGTTGAGAATTGATCAAACAAAAACAGCTAAGATGTTCCAAAAAAGACACTGATAATGTAAATTGAGAAATATTTTTTAAAGAAAATAGCTAAACTGCTGCAATGGGTTACTTCACCTACACTGATTAAAATCAACAATCATATTAGAATTTGGAAACATTTTCTAGGTAAATTTCTAGTTTTTCTAATGTTGGGGGCATTAAAAATCAAAGGCACCATAATTCCTTACATATCCTTAAATACATTCTGAAGTTACGAAGAACAAAAGACAATCCAAACAAATCAACCTATAAGACATGCCATAACTAATCATTTTTAAGTCACAAATAAAATGCTTACTGAATTCACATTTGTAAATGTTAACTAAATTTGAATAACAGTTCTGCTAATTTCCAAATATTCCACAGGATACAGCAGTTATTTCATATATTTATATAAGGAGACATACCTGCAAATAACACCCCCCCACACAGTTTTTTCTCCTTGAATACAGCACACGTTACTAACCTGTAAAGCTATAGGATAATTCATTTTTAAAGTTAATTACCTTGACCATGTGTGGAGCAATACAACAAATTTTCCCAAGGAAAGTTTTGGTAAGAAATAAAATATACAATACTGAACCACTTTGTAAAAACCTGATTAAGAAAAGGTAACTTCCTTCTACAAGTAGTTTATCAAAAAAGGGGCTTTCGAAATACATTATTATATTACAAATCATCAAAACTTAAAATTTAAAGTTCTACCCTTACATTTGTCTCTCAGTAGGTGGGTAGAAAAGCTAGGGTTCTTTTTAAACGACAAAATTATAAGGCCCCTCTAGTTTAGAAATTAAAACTGCTTACCAACTTTTCTTCTCCATTGTTTTTTCCACTGATTTAACTAGCACTTTAGCCTTCAGTTCATATGAAAGAGAGAGACAAACATTCGTTGTGACAGGGAGAACACACTAAGTACAACAAATATTTTGCAAACAGATAAGAAGAGGAAAGTAGGTCAATATCCTGTGGCTAGGAAGAGGCGGCCCCAGCTTCAATCCAGGGCTGTTTTATATGAGTTAATCATATAAAATTGATCGAGAGTCCATCATGGTTACATGCTGGACTCTCTTCTATTGACAACCTCTCACTCGGACCCATGCTCCTGGTATTCAGAAAGCACTAGGCAGGCAACGAAAGAAGAAAGAATGAGAGACACAACTACTGCTTCTCATGCATGTGCAATCTAATTGAGGAAAGAATACTTAAGAGTAAGCTAACTAATATAATAATATGCTCACATAGGGCAGGTGATTCACCTCAAAAGGAGGAATATAGAGATGAACATTTCTGTTTAGAGGTGGAGCTACTATCATGGAGCAGGAGAATCACAGAAGGATAGATGAAGAGGTGAAATTTGACCTTGAAAGGTGAGTTGGATGTGATTAAGCAGAAAAGAAGTTTAAAGCAAGAAATAAAAAACATATTCAGAAGACGGTGACCTGGCAAAATGGTAGCAGAGGACGGCCAGTATAGGATCCCGACGAACAGTGAAGCTGGGATGAAAGGTAAGCCAAGGCTAGACTGGGAGTCAGACCTAACAAGCCCACAGTTGCTAGAGTGGTGGGAATGGGAAGGCGGGGAGAGAGAAGCATTACACAGCCCAACCAGCTTACTTATGGCACACATCAAGATGGCAACAACTGAGGCTCAGAGTCACTGGTGATGGTCCCATGGAAGATAAAACTGAGGACAGCCACTACATACAGAGGACAGGGAGCCACCAAAATGATTTTGAGCACAACAGAGACAACAAATTTAATGGAAGCTTAAGCAGAGGATGGGTGGTCTGAATTTGTTGGGAAAGTGACTAAATACAGGGAGGACTGTTCCGTGCAGTTGTTCAGTTTGTGTACCGCATAAAAGTGGGCCAGCCAGGGTGGGAAATTAGGTGACTAAAATAAAGCTGAGCTCCTGTGGGACTGTGTCTGCCCCAAAGAGTGCCTTTTTCTCACTGCATACAGGCCCTATACAAGATAGTATACCAAGGAGTTCATTTGAGGTACCAATCTAGTAGTTGAGGAACGAGAATTAGGATAATGCTAATGCAAATGAAACAGGAGATGTGCCAAGGGAAATCACAGATGAGTCTATCATAAAAGGTGGCAAACTAATTTGATAGAGGGTGTGAAAGAAACAGGAGGGTTTAAGACTAAAGTAGAGGTTCTCTTACCCAAATGCATTAGGATTGACAATTTGGTTGATTTTTTTTTAAGTCAGTTAAATTTGGAAGTCATAAAAAATGATACATACCTAAACATGTCATTTTAAATGAAGCTCTATAAATACACATTTATTGTCAATCTTTTGTTATCGAGCTGGAGCCTTTTCTTTGAGTATATGTCCACCATTGCACTCAACGGTCTTTCTTTTATAAACCATCCTCAAGGCATCATCCTCCAAGTCCAATTTCTTTAAAGAATGGTAATGGTAAGGCTCTAAAGAGCCCTGGAAAGTGATGTGTGGTAGACCTCATTACCCTTTACAAATGCCCCGTACCCCTCTCTACATCCCGCCTTGCTGAATTCAGGCACACAGCCAGTGAGAGCTTCACAGCAGGCGTCCCCTCTGCCACAGGCACCGGCAATGTTCCAGAAGGTACTGCCCCATCAGACTGTGCTCTGGAGTAAGGTTAAGGACAAATGGAGCAGAGTCCCCATCTGATCCACAATGGACACACAGTGTGAATATGGGTTACTGCTTTGAGCCAGTATGATTGTCAAGTTTTACATAATCATGACTTAATCCACCACTCATGAATAACTGATAATATCAGTGAGAATACTTTTATTTTATGGTCCCCCCAATCTTTACTTATCTCAGCCGCTCCGAAATTAGCTACAGTCATTTATGGTAATTCATTCTTATCAGGTGATTTCCAAAGCATTCAAATGAATTTTCATAGAAACAACAATTCTTTTGGCACACACGTTTAAAATCATTATATTAAACTATAATAAGTACGCCTGGCACACACAGGTCTGGGAATTAACACAGTCAGGTCTGGAGAAGCATTCATCTCAACTGGTGGGAAAAGAAACTCAAGAGCACACTACAGGGTAGCCCTCTAGCTTGGAGTATTAGTGTACACCTGGCATCGGCTGATCCATTTTACAGAGGAAAAGAGAATACCAACTAATCCAGCAAGTCTGGGAGTCAATAAAAGCTCATACTGTTTTCTAAAGCCGTGAGTCTGGACAATTACAAGAATAAACAGTACTATCATATCACCAGGTTAAAAATCTGGTTGGCTTTTCAAAAGTATATCCAACTACCATATTTATTCTGACCCAAATATATGGTCATAAGTGCTTAAGTCATTTAGGAAAGCACAAAAATAACACTTCAAATCCACAACCAGACATAGAGTCAAGAGTACAAGTCACACGTCATTCTATAACTTGGTTCTTAAAGACAGAATAAACACAGAAATTACTATTAAAAACTAAATTTGAGTTTCATAATTTAAAATCACATACTTCTTTAAAATTGTCAACACAGACAAATGTTTCTCTGAACAGGAAATACATTCTCTTGAAAAAAGCAAAGGCTCCCAGAAAAATCTGGGTGCTTCTATTGTAAGTAGCTAAATGGTATATCCATTCATGATTGACATACTTTTAGAAATCTGACATTCACTCTCTTCAATAAAAATATGTTCTTTTATGTAAAAATGATATTGATGTATTTCAATAGACTACTAAAACACTGTGTAAAGACATATACACCAGAAACCCCGAAACAACCAATATTATGTAAACATATACACACCAGAAGCCCAAAACAGCCAAACAGTTTAACACATACATACAAGTCAACCCTGACCCTAGCACCAGGCATGTAAGGCTCCCCACTCAGCACCAAATAGAATAACCTTAACTTCTATATAGCTTTAAATAAAAACAAAAAAACAAAAAAAAAAAACAAAAAAAAAGCCTATCTGGAAAAAAAGTAATATTATACCCTCCAAAATAAATCTGCCCCCAGGCTCTACAGGGATAGCTACCCACTCAGTCTTATTTTAACCCAAGTAAGCTCTTGAAAAGAAAGGAAACCCTGGCTGTCCACATCCCACCCCCAGACACTCCTTATTTTCCTTAGTGCTTCTCCATCCTCTACTTGTCACAGAAAGATGTTCCCAGAGTTCTATCCTCCGCCTTCCTCTCTTCTCACTCCACCCTCTAAGCAATCCTAACATTATCCACACCTTCCACCACACGTAGCTGCCCATGATCCCCTCATCTGAACCCCAGGTCCTGGCTTTTCCCTAAGCTCCAGACCTTGTATTTCAACAGTCCCTGAAGCTCCCTCACTGCTGGATGCTCCACATCCCAAAATGAACCCCTCACCTGCAGCCCTGTCTATGCAAACCATTCCTAACATTACACAAACCAGAAACTAGGGAGTTAAACCAGACTCCAACTCAGGCTGCCCCACCAACCAAGTCACTCCATCCATTGCCTGATTACATCAAAGAGTTCACAGCAATCTTTGAGCCAATCATCTCATTCTCAATATCCACCGTTAGAAAATCACTCAAAATATAGAAAAGGTTATAGGTACAAAACGGCTCATCACAGTATTACTCACAACAGCAAAGTGGCAGAAGGAACCCAAATGCCCAAAAATAAAGGGATGCTGCAGAAAATGATGGTACTCAATGGAATAATACACAACTAGAAAATTTATTTCAAATACTATGCTGCAATATAGAAAATGTATGTACTCTATGATTACGATCACATTTTAAAACATTCACATAAAAAGCCTGGAAAAGAATATTCAGAAATGACCACAGTTGATACTTTTAGAGTGGTAGGCTCATAAACGTCTTTTTAAACTCCATTTTCCTGCATCCCTTCAGCTGCTGTTCCACCTTCCGCTACATCTGTTGCAATACCAACTCAAACTCCCATAAAATAAAGTTCCCCCTAAATCCTATTATGCTCGTAGCCCTCAGCATGAGATCCTCAAAATTGATTAATTCTTTCAAGAAATCCAACTGGACATATCAACAGCTGCACAACTGGGCTCCCAACATCTGTGGGGGTTATAAACTGTTCTAGTCAGAAAAGTTCACCATGCACAAGCTGCTGCCAAGACAGCAACTGCAAAGCTGGAAGCTAAATCACAGAGTCGGTGAAGTCGACTATGTATCAAATGTTCAGCCTGGCTCACTGCCTGCCAGGTAACGAAGGGGCATTTTCTCCATGCGAGTTGCAGAGGATAGTCAGGTATTACAGCCCAGAGTCCATGAGACACAAAACAGGTCACTTCGAAGGATGTAAATTAGTACAAGTTTCCTTTAACATTTTACCTATACCTCTGTGCTGTTTTTTAAACTGGCAACAAGTACCAAGTATTAAGACTGGGCTGGCGGTTCTAGCATTATGTCTTCCATGCCCATGCCATACCCTTGGCATGCCTAAGCTAAACCCAACAACTTGATTCTCCTCCACAGTATTAGTGTGTATGAAATGAAGATACAAGGTCCTGCCAACATCATGTAGCTCTGTGACAAAAGCAAACAAGCAGCTATAACTGCTGCCCTATTCAAAAAGGGTATATAGTCATGCACCACGTCCATTTCCGTCAACAACAGACCACACATATAATGGTGGTCCCATAAGATCAAAATGCCGTTGAAAAATTCCTATCGCCTAGTGACATCACGATGCAGTTACTTTGTGGTTTTATAAATTTAGGGTAGCCTAAGTGTACAGTGTTTATAAAGTCTACACTGGTGTACAGTAATGTCCTAGACCCTCACATTCACCCATCACTCACTGACTCTCCCAGAGCAACTTCTAGTCTTGCAAGCTCTATTCATAAGTGCCCTAGAGAGGTACAACATTTTTTATCTTTTATATCACATCTTTACTATTCCCTCTCTTTGTTTAGATACACAAATACTACCTGTGTTATAATTGCCTATAATATTCAGTACGGTAACACACTGTACAGGTTTGTAGACTAGGAGCAATTGGCTATACTTGTGTTGGCTGTACCTGTATACGTATGTTGGCTATACCTGCATACGGCTATCTGTCCCATCTAAGTTCGTGTAAGTCCACTTTGTGGTGTTTGCACAACGACAAAATCACCTGACGACACACTTCACAGAATGTATATCCATCATTAAGCGATACATATACTGTTTCTAATTTTAAAATTTCCTATGATGTCTTTTTTTGAAAAACCAATGCTAAAGTCTAGCTACACACATTCTATAAAACTAGATTTTACTGTAATTGTCCCAGACTTCCTTAAAGCAGAAAAAGAACTATCATAAATATTTATGATATATTCAAATTAGGCATTTGTCACTGGAGATAAAAAACCTAAATTGTGGAATAAGGTACAGAAAGGCATCACCTTACTTCCGTTTATTTAAATACCCTCAACTAGATTTTATACTCAACTATGCAGCATCATTAAATTAGCAATATTCCTCATGTAAACAGCTCTGCAGCTGATACCAGGTAACATTACTGTAACCCACTACCTTCTTTCAAATCTATGTCAGCATTATTTTTAAGATACTTATAAAACACCACTGCTAAGAACAAATTCCTGTAGATAAACACACTTTGCAGGAAAGTCCATTTCTCCACCCACAATTACATCAAAAGAGCAGCACGAAAGAAAAGCTGGAAAGTTCGCTGAACTTTTCAGTGATTAAAATCAATGGGGTTTTGAAGAAATTTGTCAGATTTGGCATGGTTTCTTTGTAAAACTGTATTTTGGTAATTTTCCAGAATTCTGTTGGAAAACTTCAAAAATTCTGACACATACCAAAATGGCAGCAACACAGATAACCCTAGGCAAAATAGGCAAAGAGGAAAAATTTAACTTCAACATCCCCTCAATCTTCCCTTCCTTGCAGCCACCCAATCTTCCAAGATTTCTAGTGCTTTTAGGAGGCCACAGACCCCCAGAGTTCGTTAATTTGTCAGCAAATAAATTAACTAATCAATTAATTCTAGGTGTAAGTAAGTAAAGGGCAACTTCATTTAGATTTCTGAGAGTGAAAAGTTATATTTACCTATTTTGACAATAAAAATAAAACTGATGCTTTATTTTGAATTGAATAAATGGGTGCATCCAAGAACAGAAAACCAAACACCGCATGTTCTCACTCATAGGCGGGAACTGAACAATGAGATCACTTGGACTCGGGAAGGGGAACATCACACACCGGGGCCTATCATGGGGAGCGGGGAGGGGGGAGGGATTGCATTGGGAGTTATACCTGATATAAATGACGAGTTGATGGGTGCTGACGAGTTGATGGGTGCAGCACAGCAACATGGCACAAGTATACATATGTAACAAACCTGCACATTATGCACATGTAGCCTAGAACTTAAAGTATAATAATAATAAAAAATAAAAATAAATAAAAATAAATAAATGGGTGCATCATTTCTGCATGACGGCAAGTAAAGAAGATGGATTAAAAGGAGAGACTTTCAAGGGGACGGGGGAGGAAGAGGGGACCGGATGAAAGAGAGACAGATGGCAAGAGGCCCACTAAGGGAGCACAGAAGAAACAAAAAGGGAAAATAATGACAGACAAAAAAAAATTCACAGAAAAGGGGGATTCACAAGGAATAGCCCCATCTTCTAACTTTTGGGAATACTTCTGCTAAAGACTTTTCAATACCGTTACTTAGTTTCTGCAACTATAAGCACAAATGGGAAGGTCCTTCACCTGTGAATGCCACTAGAGCAGGCCCACCCCTGGCTTCTCACTCTCTCCTGTCCCTTTTTAGCAAACCACTTGAAGACTGCCAGCCTGACTTTTCTTTCTTCAAATAATTTTATTATATTATTGGTACAGAGGTAACGTAACCAGATTACAGAAGATTTAGAAAATAGAGAGTTAAAAGTAAAAGTCACCCCAATCTACTATCCTAACACAATCACTGTTAACGTTTTGGTTTCTTTTTTTTGCCATGTTTCTCCCTGTATTTTCCAAAGGAGTCCCCTGTACGAAATCCTAAATGATGTGCACTGCTAGGATTCAAACAGGTTTAAATATCTGGTGTGGGAGAAGAGGAAGCCCAGGAATGCATTGCAGGAAAGGCTGAACAGTAAGTAGTAACTAACATCTACACCAAGTGCTTGCTCTGTGCCTGACACTGTTCTAGGGACTGCACATGTGCTGATTCATTTAATCCTTACTATAACCCAAAGAAGGCAGCTCTGCAAAATTACCCACATTGTGCAGACGAGAAAAAGGAGGCAGTTTAAGCTACAAGGCCAAGGTCCGGAGGCTACCAGGCAGAAGAGTCAAGTTTCAAAAACCAGTACTGTCTCCAGAGACCAGCCCTTCACCACCGCACCACATAGCTTTTCACTATAGAGAGGACTCATCTCAATGTAAGCTCAGTCGTGCTTGCCCCAGAGCAAAGCCTCAATGACCAAACAGAGCACGGATTCTAGGTAGAATAAGGTGTGTGTAACTCAGCTTGGATCCCATCCCATTGTCATGTCTGAGCCCTCAGTGTGTGTTTAAGAGACGGTGAAGGAGGGAGAGTGAAGGCTGAGACGCTGGACAAAACATAGAAGGCCCTGTTCACCACCCCTCCCAGGAAGGGCAGAGCAGTCTTCTTCCGACCTGACCCGACCTAAAAGGACCCAGCCTATCAGTGCAGAGCTCGGCAGGAAACTGCTGAGCAGGACACTTGTGTCCAGCAGACGCCAGGACCCAAAGGCTGCAGCAGTGGCAATACTCAAAATGCAGAGGGGGTTGGGGCATGGGCAGTGGCCCCATTCAAGCCTCATCATGGAAGTAGCTCTCTGAATCTAGGCAGCTTCATTTGGCAGGACGAGGAAATACTGACCAAAAATAAATATCTTCACTTTGTCATAATAGTGTATAAAACACTGTTAAATACCACTATTATGATAATTTACTAAGAATTAATAACTTGATTTAAGTCATCAGTCACTAAAATTCCCATCCTTGTATCATTCAGAGTAGAGTCCCACCTTGGGGCTTCTGAGCCTCTTTTTACTGCCTAGAAAGTTCTTCCATCCTCCTCATTCTCTAACACCAAATCATCCTTCAGGCAGCTGTGTGAATGTTTATTTCCTAAGCCAGGCTTGTACTGCAATCTAATTTTCCCTCTCTCCGCCTTTCTCACAGCCCCCTGTCCTTTTCCTTCACAGTATCGATGCCAATTCATGAATATATATTTATCTGTGTCCATTTCCACAATGTCTCTTTCCCTTCACATTCATGAGAGCAGAAACCACACTGTTTTGTTCAACATTAAAGACTCAGTACAGGACAGGTGTGGTGGCCCATACCTGTAATCCTAACACTTCAAGAGGCTGAGGAGGGAGGATCACTTGAGGCCAGATCAAGACCAGCCTGGGTAACAAAGCAAGACCCCGTCTCCACAAAAAAATGTAAAAATTAGTGGGGCGTGGAGATGCTGCCTGTAGTCCTAGCTGCTTGGGAGGTGGAGACAGGAGGATCACTTGTGCCCAGGAGTTTGGTCCTGCAGTGAGCTATGATCACACCACTATACTCCGGCCTGAGCAACAGAGAGACCCTGTCTCTAAAACAGAAACAAAAACGCAGTACATAGTACAGTGCCTGAAATATACTAGGCACCTAAACATTTGATGAGTTAATAAATGAACACATTAAATAACTAAAAGTCACCCTTCCCTACTTCTAAAAGTATTACATATGATTTTTAAATTAGGCCAGGTGTGGTGGCTCACACCTGTAATCCCAGAACTTGGGAGACCAAGGCAAGAGAACTGATTGACGCCAGGAGCCTGGGACCAATGAGACATTATCTCTACAAAAAATTTTAAAATTAGTTGGGCATGGAGGCGCATACCAATAGTCCTAGATACTTGGGAGGCTGAGGTGGGAGGCTCACTTGAATCCAGGAGTTTGAGGACACACTGAGCTATGATCACACCACTGCATTCCAGCCTGTGCAACAGAGCCAGACCCTGTCTCCAAAATAAATAAATAAATAAATAAAGTGAATTATGACATTTTCAATAAAGGCTAAGTTATTTTGTGCTCTATTAGAAAAGCCCCCCAACTGCAGGCTCCCATAGCAAACACAGGTTTAGACGTGAACTTGATCAATCAAGAACTATTTATAAACAAATACAAAACCAATCCCTTTCTTGTACACTAGCAACACTAACGAGAAATGTACTAAATAATTCATTCACAATGACCACAGAAACCTTCATGGTGCTTCATGCACCTTGGCAGGAATCTAACAAAAGGTATGAAAGAGTTTTACACATAAAACGATAAAATTTCATTGAAGGACATAAAAGACCTATTAAAGAGGCTTATGAGGTTTGTGGATGGGAAACCATGAAACCATAAAGATGTCAATTCTTCCTGAATTTCTATTCAAATGCAACACAATTTGAATAACACAAAATTAAAGAAAAAAGCCCCACAAGTGACAAGCTTGTTGAACATATGTGCAAGCTAACCTGTGGGGGAAGCAGAGGAGAATGTGATGTGCATGTGATGCGCCAACTGACGCAAATATGGAAAATGGAATTTTGTGGGAATTCCAACAATTTAACTGTATGAATGTGTAAGTTACTTTCAACATTTCATTGTGCTTCAAGTATTTTCTTCTTTTTTTTTTTTTTTTTTTAGTTGTGAAACAGTAAGTGTTGTAAGTTCAGAAGAACAACAAGGGCATCCTGAGTCTAGGAAAACTGACAGAGAAGATGGGCACAAAGCTGGGCACAGAAAGATGTGTCAATGTGATAGGGGAGAGGAGCTTCTCGGGGGAAGGAATGACCCAGAACAACAAGGTAAAAGCACAAGACACAGTTGAGAGTGAACCAAGTACGGCTCACATGGAATGTACTTTCCCACAGTAGGCCAGGCAGTGACAGAACCTAAAAAGGTACAGTGAAGTGACCACGGCAGTGTTATCTACAAAATGATCCCCCCAAAACATGGTACAATGGTGACATAAGTTGGGACATGTGAATATTATATCTTTCTTTTGGGAATTCATAGTACACAGTCACGAATGAAGGCCATGAGAAGTCTTTCTACAAAGAAACTTAACCAACTATTCTAACGTGTACCTGGCCAAGGATCCCCTTTTACAGGAACATCTATCAACTTTATGGGTGGGTTTTTTTTTTTTTTCCAACTTACTAATTTTTTACGGAACAACTCACTTTGGGTAACACTATACCCTAGTAACTCAGCCTTTTAAAGGTCTGAACCAGAATGAGGGCTTGAGGATTTGCAAAGGGCCAAGATAGCAGGGAACAATAAATCAGACATAGTGACTGACAGGAGGAATGTAAGGGTCACAGAAAATGAGGAAGTAGGTGATGTTCTAGAATCCAAAGTCAAGATGGTGATGAAAAGGCTATTAGCAAAAACAGTGAAGTCCACAGGGGACCAAGTATTATGTAAGAGGTAATAAATTTGGACTTCGACAGGTTTGGAGAGACAGATATCTCCCTAGAAAGAAAACTAAGCAAGAGGTTAAGACTTGGAGTCAGTTTCTCAGATCTGTCCCCTGTGAACTTTCGGAGGTGAGCAAGTCTCAAGTACAATGAAGGAGTTACAGTGGTGACCTTTAAGACACTTTTCAATAGCAACTTTCTGCCATTCCAAAAATTGAAAATTTGAAATAAAAATACCAACATAATCAAGTTCTATCTTTAAAGTGTGAAATGTGTGAACGTAGGATAAAAATAAACAATTCAAGATGAATTTCAGTAAATGGATGAGAGGTTTTTAAGAGATCATGCAATTACAGCCACTCAAGAGACATCTATGAACCTTTATAAAGCTGACATCAGGCGTCTAACTCTATTTTCCTCCCTGAATGTCACAGAATACCTGCAGAATACTACAGCAAATAAGCCCTGAACCTGACCAATGTGGCAGTTCATATATTTTTATGAATAGCTCTCAACACTTTGAAAATTTCAGGCAAGTGAGAACTTTTTCATAAATAGCTCACTATATCAGGGGTAGCTCAAAACTGTGATCTACCTATTATGACTATTAGCAGATTATATGAGGACCACAAAAATAACAAGCCACGCAAATTGGCATAGGCCCAATGTCTATGAAAATTAAGCCTTTCCTTAAAGCATTTAGACTATGGGTCTAAAATGAATAAAACAGTGACCAATCACTCTGAAGTACTTTGAAGGGAAAAAATGATCAGTTAGGAAGCTAGTATATTTGCAATCCGAACATCACAAATAGCACTCAGGATCTAACATAAAATTTAAAGCAAAGCAGCAACGATGGAGGAGAGAGAAGGTGTACACTGGAAAATGTAAGTGGCACCAGCAGGAATCTTGCAATTAAGGTTCTTTGTGTATTTTGGGGGAGCTTTGTTGTTGTAGTTGCAGTGTGAAAATGCTTTCATGTAACCAGTGAAAATTAAGTAGGCAAATGACGTGTATATGTACTATAACGTCAATAACTAATAATCTGTTCCACTGTCCTTTCAATTCAATTTTCTAAAAAATCTTTAAAGACATTGCATTCTTTTTTTAAACAAATTTAAAAACCTGTAATGTACAATTCTGAACTACATTACTACATTTTCATTTTAACACAAGAAAATTAAGCCATCTGTGCAATCTTAAAGCATCTTGAGTCCAGGAAGAATTGGACTGAAAGTCCCCGGAAGGCAGAGATTTGGTTTTCTCTTAAGCCTCTCTTAAGTTATCAAGGAAAGACAGGCCCCTCGCGTTTTCAGAAACTTATCAGGTGCTTAACTGATAAGCAAAAGAAGAATGTCCATTTTTACTTTTCTGCTATTTCTAAAACTGCCTATCTTGGGAGAATACAAATTCCACACCAACTCTCCTCCCGAAACCCAGCTCTGCAACGGCATCCACACCGCTTCATTCTCACACATCAAAGATCTGAGCTCCAAGACTGGATGCCCTGTGGCATGCTGCTCGCAGGCAGACTGGAGACCAGAGATCAGTCAAACTCCCTGAAACTCCCAGATGACAATCTATTCCTGAAGATAAAGGCATGGCCAGCGAGGGGGTAAGAAAAGGGACCGGCTATTCAGTCTCTCACTAGCAGGCTGAATCTTGTCTCCCTCAGTTGAGGAAGGAGAATGACACAGGACTGAGAAGCCAAAGCCCTCAGAAAAGGACAAACTGAGAAGCAGTTCAATCAATTCTCCTAGCTTTGGACCAGCCAAGGACACCTGCAGGAACCCTGACTCCAAGTGACAAAGGAAAGTAGCCAGGAAGGAGAGGGACAATAGGTGGGCTCTCCCTCTAACTCCTTAAAACGAACTCCTTACAAGTGACCAAAGCATCAACGTACTCACCCATAGAACCAAAGTATTTGCCCAAAGCTTCACAGTACTCATTCAAAGCTTCACAGTACACCCTACCTGGTGGCACTTCGTTGTTCTGGGAAGCAAGTGGTCTCTGAGGCTTGATCTCTGGGCTAGTGACTCAATTCCCTCATCTACAAATATCTCCTACTAAAGGACAGTGATGAGAAGGAAATCAACCTACAGAAAGTACCCAGCATGAGGCCTAGCACAAAGCAAGCACCCAATACTTAAAAAACAGTAGCATGAGTTATATCATATAACTCATTATGAATGATTCATTCTTTGGAGACTTGGCATGTCTGGTCCACAAGAGCCTTTTAAAATGCAAATATGACTGAAGTCTATTAACAGCCTTAGTTGACAGCCACGTTGAACACAGGATGAGGAAGGGATGCTGGCAGGTGTGCAGAGAAGAGGGTTGGCAGAGGTACCAAGGACCTGCCATGCACCAGGGAAGACACTGTTATTCAAACCTTCTCCCATTGAATGGTAGTTTATATATCATTTTTTTGGACCTCAGTCAGGGTTCTGAACCTGAACCCTTTCACATCATAGGAGGCTGGAGGAAATAAAACCTAAGTCGGAGAAGAAGCTGGCACCTGTGTTCAGTTCTCTTCCTTCTGTTTGTTCCCAGCTTTTGTCTCAAAAGCAAGTGTTCCCCTGGCCTTGGTCACTACAGCTGTCATAGCCATTTTCATTTCACCAACATCCACTCTTGGAATGCATCCCCCTGCCCTGCTAAAACGTCCCTGAAGGCACAACGGATTTCCTTTCTTCCTTTTAAAATGTGTCTAATGCATTGCCTTGCATGACCTGTGTGCTTAATAAAATATGAACTGATGAAGAAGAGGCTGAGAACTGCAAAGACCTACCAAAGGCTGTAAGAGTGTAATGCTGGGAAACATCCTTTTTCCTCCTCTATGCTGCTCACGGGAAGTTGGAAGGTGGTCACCTGCTAGAGTTTAGCAAACCATGTGTCTGCCTCTCCTCCAGAGGCAAACGTCTAAAACAGCCAGTGGAGGAGAATTTCATTGCCCGAGGAGACTAAAGTTACTGTCACCTATACCACAAAACCTGAGAAGACCCCAAATGGTGTCCTAGCTTGAAATAAACAAGGCAGAACTTCCAGTCTTCAAATTCTTATCTTAGAAACAAAACAAAACAAAACAAAAAACCCAATATTGACTTTTCCATTTGCCCAGGAGCATTCTGAGGAATCCACAAACAATCCATGATGCCAAGTGTTAAACTCCATTCTGCTCCTGTACTTGGTGTCAAGGTCTGGTACCTCCTGCCCAGTGCCACTGTCAGTGCCACCCTAAGGACAGACACCACTGCTATTCCCTTTTCATGCAGATGCCTAAACTAGTTTACTTCCCCTGTGGGGAAGGGATGAGCACAAAAATCATGCAGAATATGTGTTCCCACAGAGCTCAGAACGTTGATGATCTCAGAGGATATTGTACAGAAAGACCCTTGACACTTCCCTAAGGAAGAATGTCTTCTGTAAAAGGCTACTGCCAGGACAAAAAGCATGTGCTGAGAAAAATCTACGGCCTGCTGCTGCGAGTGTTTCCAATTCTGATGTCCCACTTCCTCTTTATAAGCACATTCCTTCCCTCCTTATTTCTCTTCTTAAAAAGACACTCTGGCATTGGGTCTCAGTTAAGAAGCAAAGTGCAATGTTCTATTAAAGGCTGTAAGATAAAAAGAGCTTAAAATGGATTTCAATAAACATAAAAGCCTTGAATGCAATATAAGATCTACTGTGTTCTACCACGTTTAATGTTTGGAAAAAAGAACTTATTTTTAAATGTTGGCAGCCTAACTTTTTAAAAATAAAGTTTCATTCACTTACAGCTTATTCACACAGGCCATAACATACAGCTCTTTAGCAATACAGTTCTAAGAGTTGTAATGTCCTAACCTGGCCTTCCAAACCTATCTCACAGTGGTTTTTGGAAGAATCAGTAATAGATGTGAAAGTAATTTGAAATCTGCCAAGGGCTAATCAACTAGATAATCAAACTTGTTATTCCTATTATTAACACATATCATAGCATACAGTATATACCTAAAGAGTATGGACTTTGGAATTCCAAATCGCACTTCCACCACTTTCTAGTTAGCTACACAAGCACAGATGGTCCTCAATTTAAAATGGTTCAACTTAGGATTTTTTGACTCTACAACGGTGCAAAAATGATAGGCATTCAGTGGAAATCGTACTTAGAATTTTGAATTGTGATGTTTTCTGGGGCTAGCCATATGCAGTATGATACCCTATCGCAATGCTGGGCAGTGGCAGTGAGCCGCAGCTCCCAGTCAGCCACACAGCCACAAGGATGAACAACCAATACTTTACAGTGGACCGTGTTACCAGATGACTTTGCCCACCTGTAGGCTAATGTAACTGTTCCGGACACATTAAAGGTTCGGTACATTAGGTGAATTTTCAACTTACAATATTTTCAACTTATGATGGGTTTATCAGGACATAACCCCATTGTAAATCTAGGAGCTTCTGTACGGTGTAAGGGGCAAGTTACTTAACTCCTCCAGGCCTCAGTTTCCACTGGAAAATGGAGATAACACCCACTTTATCAAGTTGTTGTGATGATGAATATAGTAAATGTATGTAAAATTCTTGGCACATAATGAACACATATTAAATGATAGCTCTAATTATTGTTAGGCTAATTAAAATTCAAATGTTCGGCCAGGCGCAGTGGCTCACGCCTGTAATCCCAGCACTTTGGGAGGCCGAGGAGGGCAGATCACGAGGTCAGGAGATCAAGACCATCCTGGCTAACACAGTGAAACCCCGTCTCTACTAAAAATACAAAAAATTAGCCGGGCGAGGTGGCGGGCGCCTGTAGTCCCAGTTACTTGGAAGGCTGAGGCAGGAGAATGGCATGAACCCGGGAGGCGGAGCTTGCAGTGGGCTGAGATTGCGCCACTGCACTCCAGCCTGGGCGACAGAGCGCGACTCCGTCTCAAAACAAAACAAAACAAGAAATCCAAATGTTCAGCTATTGAAAACAGTAGAAGGGAGATAGATGAGACGACAATCTTACCCAAAGGAGGACAAATGCTAAAAACATGGATGCTACATGCTGGAGATCTCTTCTTAGCCAAACACCACCCACTCACGTCACTCCCTCTTCTTCCCCATGATGTCAGACGTTCCTCCTTGCTTTGCATAACTGTGCAGCGATCAGGGAAAGTTAGTTTTTAACTCCAGGCTTGACAAAGTGATGATTCATCCTGGGAAGGGGGTACAGCCTGTTGCCAGCCTTATCACACAATCAGGCATCCACCAGAATGGCCAGAGGCCAGAGACCAGAGACCAGCCACTTAGGATTCTGCTGTCTGTCCGCATCTCCAGTAGTGGCAGTGTTCAGATGCTTTACATTTTGTTAATGTATAGAACAATGAGTACTTGAGAGGAATTCAATTGTGTTGTATTTTATGAAACAATTCACAGCATAAGTGAAAAGTCCAAAATGGTAAGACAACAACAAAACAAGTCTCCCTCTGTTAGCTGCCCCAGCACAACGTTTTGCCAGGCAGTGTGTTAGTTCTAATGACAAACAGCTTGACAGTTGGACACCATCCCACTTCAACTTCACATCATAATGGCTCCTGAGGACAAGTCCCAGTGCTTTTCAGCCTGGCCTGAAAATTTGACCACATCCCCCACGAAAAAGACAAACCCTCAGCAGTAGCTTACACAGCTCTTTCCCATTAGCATTTAGTGGGCAGGAGACATTTTTTCCCCCCACAGCAAGCTCCTAATTCGCCTTCTTAGGTTAAGAGGCTTTCAAACTCGGTTCATCTCAAAATAAATGGCCAAAGGGGTGATTTAATGGCGGACCCTCAGCTTGTCAAAGAGGCAGCTCTGGGCCACTTCCCAATCCTGTCTGCAGCCAGACTACTACAACAGAATGTCTCCTAAATTATCACCACAGTAATTCTAACCTTCAGTCCGACTTTGGGAATCCTTCCACCAGTGTCCCATAGGTACAAACCATGAATGCCTGGAAATGTCAGCCTCCTCCCAAAACAGTTTTGCTTGGAATATCCCATTCAAAAAACACACATCATTCAATCCCCCATAGCTTCCTCCCCACGTCAGCCAATCCTTTGGGGATTCTCGATTCCAATCTAGGAAAGGGTCGCTTAACAAATGTCTGACATATTACGTTTAATTCTACCACCTCTAAATGATCCTCACACAGAGAGTGAAAGCACAGAACACTTGAATGCCAGGGCTCCTCAGTTCAAACCCCAAACGCTGGTGCGTGTGGTGTGTTTTCTGGGACAGACTGTAAAAGTGTTTTTCAATTGTGTTACATAGTCTGATTCATTTATAGCAATGTCTAATTTTCTGGTGGTTTCTGCCCTCAAATAGTCCTAGAAAACTGTTGTACTATATTATACTATTAAAAAAAATTATATCAAAATTGATTCTATAAAATTTGTCTCCTACCCATTCCAGCCAATATCCACTAGTTACACACACAGACCCAGAGGCACACACATACACACCATAATAGTTCATAGCAAAATTTTTTCAATTCTCAAAAAAAAGGGGGGGGGGGAGGGCTTCTTTCACTGTAATTAACAAGAGTTGCTTTGAGCAATCTAACATTGGGAGCGCCTAGAAACTCAAGAAGCACACAACTTGTTGCAGCAACAAACGTTGGGCCGAAGCCTGAACAGAGCGCTACAAATGAGCTCCAGAAACTCACAGGGCCCTTGAACAAAATGTTGTGTGTTTGCAATTACCTCTCCAGCGCGCTCTCATCACCCTCTCCCAACCCTCTCCCCAAGTCTCTTCCCGGTCCCAGCACCCTTCGTGGCTCCCGTCTCTAATCTGCTTTCCATTCCAGCCCCGCCCCCTTCTCCTTCCCTCTCTGGGACCGTGAATCAATCCCATCCCGGGCAGGAAACGAGACCCAGGGCAACCCCCTCCGCTGCGGCGGAACAAAGGAGGCGAGCGCAGCTGCACGCGCAGGGAGGCCCACAGCGTCCCGGGCCCCTCCTCCCCCGCCGCCGCCGGGGCACACCGCACCTGAACCCCACTCCCCAGGACGCCCCATTGTTCTCCCTCCGCTTTCCTGCCCGGAGGAAGCCACACCGTGTCTTTCCAGGAAGCCAGGAAACAGCTGTGGGCCACAGGGATGGAGGGGCTGTGGGTGAACACGAGGACAGCCAAGATTCGACTCTCCCCACAGGTACGAGAGGCATGTGGCAAAGAGCGAGCAACTTAGTTTACAAGCCCTTCTTCCCTCCCGCCACCCCCGAAGCCACTGCAGAGCCACGACCACCCTCCGCGACCTACAGCGTGCGCGGTTCCCGCCGCAGCGCCGCCTCCCCCGAGACAGCGGCAGAACCCGCTGACCCCCGCCCGCAGGGGGGGACCGGGCCAGGGACCGCGGGCACAAAGGCGCGGGGCGTGCGCCTCGGGGGCCGCGGCCGGACGCAGAGAGAAGGGCAGGGGAGAGAGAAAGCGCTCGCGCTACCTTGCTTGGCGCTACCTCACCGGGCGCCACTCCGCCTCCACGTCGTCCTCGCTCTCCGGTGGCGCTCCGGGACGCGGGCCCTACCCTGGGCTGCGGGGCTCCCGACGCGGCTGTTCGGCCAAGGCTGTCCCGCGGCTGCTGGCCGACTGCGCGCCCCGCGCTCAGGCACTGCCTCCACGCGCCGCGGTTGAGACTCCCGTGCGCACCCGGCTGCGGAGTGCTCAGCGGCGGCGGGAGGAGCCCGGCCACTCCCCTCTAGCCCGCTGGCGGAGGGGCCGGCCGAGGGGCGGGGGCGACGACCTCGCTGCCTGGGATTCGCCCCTCGGCGCGCGGGCAGGAACAGGAGCCACCGCCTCCGAGCCGACTCACCTCCGGCCGCCCGGTGCCGGCTTCACAGCGCCCCCCGGTGAGCGTCGTGGCGGCCTCCGCGCCTTGCGGGTTTGCGGCCCGACCCTCTGCACAGGGGGTGAGCCTGGATGGGACGAGGCTTGAGGGAAGGAAGGGCGACCGTCGCGCCCCCCACGGAAGGCAGTCTTTCTACCTTTTTTCTTCCAGACTTATTGACATAAAATGAGAAATACAACGTTTGACAACTCGAAGCCAGCCTGGGGGCACATTCCGGCAAAGAGTGGAAGTAAGTCTCAATTTTTCCTCCTCCCCAAGATGAAAATGTTTGGATGCCAAGAATATCAGAAAATATTAATTTCACAGAAAAAGAAAAAAGAATACTGAGTGGTGTTTCTTCATTTACAAGGCTTTTAGTATCTTTTAAATTACTTGATCTCACATTGTGGGTAATAGCTACTGGCCAATTCTTTATGTTATAGATAAATGAGAGAGAGTTTAAAAGAAATTTGAAATATCCATACATATTTGAATAGAGTGTATTAACTGGCCCTGAGTAATGATCAGTGATGGGGTATATCATACAGGCATGTAGGGGCCACAGAATCGGGACACCCCACACACACACACCTTCTCACTCAAGCCCTATTGCCTCATTGGAGAATTTAGAACAATCCTCTTGACCCAGGTCCTGGTTTCTTCATCTCCGCACAGGGAAGGGTGCGCATTCAAACTTACTCACTGGGTGAGGTGAGGATTACTTGAGTGAGGTGTTAAAAGCACTGTAGACACAGTAATTATTACTCATGGTTCTAACTACTTTATCCTGTAATGAAATAAATTGCCATAAATGGGACAGTTTTAAATGGACTGACCTGTATCTGGAAACTGTCACTAAAGTGAGGTGGACTAAAGAATTCAGACCATATATAGTAACTGTTCCCACTGGCATGAGAACCACAGGCGCTGGGATTTGTTAAATGCCACTAGTAGAGTTTGGAAAGGTGGGACCTTCACAGACTGTATCTGCTGGGAACTGCCCCGTCATTAGATGTCACCATCAGCATCACTTCAGATGTACAGGTGGTGCGATAATGTCCTAAACTAACACATACTGGGTACCAGGGACTGTTCTTTGTTTAATCCTCACAAAAACTTTGTGAGGTAAGTTTCTCTCATTATCCTTGTTTTACAGACCAGCAAAGCCAAGGACAGAGAGGTCTTCAGGGAATACATGGCTATGGTGGTTTGAAGACTCCCATTAGAGAATGGATATTAATTGCCCTCCTTTTGAATATGGTCTGGACTTAGTGATTTGATTGTAACAAATAGAATACAGCAGATGTGATGCTATGTGACTTCCAAACCTAGGTCATAAAAGGAGACAAAGTTTTCACCTGGCTCTCCCTTGGGACACTCACCTTTGGAACCCAGCTGCCATATTGTGAGGAAGCTCAAGCCACAGGGAAGCCCATGTGTAGGTGTTTGGGCTGATGGTGCCAGCCGAGGACCCAGTCTACTGCCAGTACAACTTATACCAGGCATGTGAGTTGGCGAGCTTTTGAAAGAACTCTGACTGACCACGCTGCCTGAGAGACCTAGAGAGAAAACCTAGCTGAGCCAAGTCAGGCCCCGGGAACGTAAGTGATAATAATAAAAGATTGTCATCTGGGTGGTGGTTGCATAGCGATAGACACCTAGAACAGTGACAGAGGTGGAATTTGAACCTAGAAAATCTGACTCTATAGTCTTCACCACAAACTATCAAGCACACTACCTCAGACCTTGATAACCTAGCATGATGAAAACCCTGGAGATCCCAGCCTTCACAACAGACAACATATGAACCTGCTACCTGGTGATGTGTGTTAGACTCACTTCTCCATTTTGCTTGTCTGAGTTTAGGTTCTGAAGTGACTGCTTATAGCAGTTTGACAGTTCATGGAACTTCTGACCTCTACTGTCCAGTTCAGCTTTTCAAAAATAGCGGAAATGCAGATGGCAGGTTCATGAATATAAAATGTAAACAAATTGAAGAGTGGGGAAATTCTATAAACTTTTGATCTTGGGATGTGGCCAGATTTTAGAAAAAGTAGGTTTGAGACAACTATGTGCTGAGTAGGTCTATTGAAAGAGCTAGCTGCCAGAACGAAAGTTTTGAAACTCCTGACTCAAGAAAGGGATAGGACAGAATTATGTCAGAACAGTTTTGACTCTAGAGGGACCTAGCATAGTGGGGACAATTAAGACTTTCTCTCTGTTTTTAGCAAGTTCTAAAAAGAAAATAATAGAAACTGTAGAACACATCCTAATAAACACTAAGAAAATGAACCAAGTTATTAGCTAAAAATATTTCTAGAGAAAAACCATGCCTCTCTTTTAAAAATACTGTTTACCTAGTTTTCATAAATCTCAAAACCCAAGCTTCTGAAGACATACCATGAGGTTTTAAAACACTTTTACCTTCCTGGCCATTTTTTTCAAAAACCAATCAATCAGCAACTTTTGAAATTATAAAAAGCAGATTAAAGTTATTCTCACAATTGTCAAGAATAGGTAACAGGCTGGGCTCAGTGGCTCACACCTGTAATCCCAGCATTTTGGGAGGCCGTGGCAGGTGGATCACAAGGTCAGGAGTTCGAGACCAGCCTGGCCAATATGGTGAAACCCCATCTCTACTAAACATACACAAATTAGCCAGGCGTAATGGCATGCTCCTGTAGTCCCAGCTACTTGGGAGGCTGAGGCAGAAGAATCACTTGAACCCGGGAGGCAGAGGTTACAGTGAGCCAAGGTTGCGCCACTGTACTCCAGCCTGGGTGACAAAGCGAGACTCCACCTCAAAAAAAAAAAAAAAAACAAAGAATAGATTAAAAAAATCCATCAATTACAAAGGCATTTTTTACTTTCTCCTCAATCTATTTGGAGGAAACAGAAAGAAAGAAAAGGTAGAAAACTGTTATTGAGATTTAGGGTGAAAAACATAAATTATCAAATTATATGAATGCAGTAAAAGAATACAAGAAGTGTGCTTTGCCTCAATGGAAAGATGCAACAATTTAAATTCATTCAATTGAAATCTTGCCATCCTTGTGGAAAATGTAGAATTAAAAGCATATCTCAGTGTGTCCCAGGAAGAGAATTACCACTAGGCATGTAAGACTTATTTTTTCTTAGTTGCTTTTACTTGAGCCCTTTCAAGAAAATTAAAAGGAGTTCAACATTGAGAAGAAGACTGACAAAAGAACCATATGACCTGCCTCTGCCTCATTTTGATGTAGCAAACATAAAAGTGGACTGGAAGTCACACTTTTAGATTTTCTCACTGGCTCTGTCTTTGTTCTACTAAGTTTACAGTTTTGGCCAGAGATTCATACTGTCTGTCCTTAGTTATTTTACATCATGTGTTAAAGACTCTCTGTCTTTAAAATTCTCAGTCTTTGTTTTTGCCGTATTTTCTCTCTCACATACCCACCCAAACAGTTTTCACCTGCTTTACCTATATATATTTTTTTTTTTTTTTTGAGACGGAGTCTCGCGCTGTCACCCAGGCTGGAGTGCAGTGGCCGGATCTCAGCTCACTGCAAGCTCCGCCTCCCGGGTTCAGGCCATTCTCCTGCCTCCGCCTCCCGAGTAGCTGGGACTACAGGCGTCCGCCACCCCGGCTGGCTAGTTTTTTGTATTTTTTAGTAGAGACGGGGTTTCACCGTGTTAACCAGGATGGTCTCGATCTCCTGACCTTGTGATCCGCCCGTCTCGGCCTCCCAAAGTGCTGGGATTACAGGCTTGAGCCACCGTGCCCGGCCTTTTACCTATATTTTTTTAAAAAAATAAAATAAAATAAAGACAGGATCTCATTCTGTCACCCAGGCTGGAGTGCAGTGGCACAATCATAGCTCACTGTAACCTTGAACTCAAACAATCCTCTCCACAATCCTCCTGCCTCAGCCTTCCCAGCAGCCAGGACTACAGGTGCATGTTACCATACCCGACTAATTTATTTGTATTTTTTGTAGAGATGGGAGTCCCACTATTGTTGCCCAGGCTGGCCTTGAGCCCCTGGCCTCAAGTGATCCTCCTGCCTCGCCCTCCCAAAGCACTAGGATCACAGGTGTGGGTCACTATTCCCAGCCATTACTTATCCTTTCAAACTAAATTCAGTTTTCGCCTATTCCTAACCATCATCTTGAATTAGATTCTGCTTTCTTTACTGTGGTAGCATCTGAATGCCACATCCTCTCAGTACCTATTAATTTGCCCCAGGTCATGAAATCTCTTTATGTATCCTCTTCTGGATGTTTGACTTCTCCAACTAGATAGTAGGCCTCTAGATAAAACTAGTCAATCAGTTTGAAAACACCAGGACTGAGGTAAGATCAGTCTTAGAGAGCTGACTGTCCTAGGAAATATTCTAAATGCTCTACATATGTGTTAACTCTTTGAAGCCGCACAGCAGCCCAACGAGGTAGGTTATATCATAATCCCATTTTAGAGATGATGAAGCTGAGGCAGGCAACTTACACTGAGTGTGGCTTCCTCTCCTGCCTCCTTTCCACCTCTTCCAGCTCTTCCTCTTCTGCCACCCCTGAGACAAGACCCACTCCTCCTTTTCCTCCTCCTCAGCCTACTCAACGTGAAGAGGATGAGGATGAAGACTTTCCACTTAATGAATAGCAAATCTATTTTCTCTTTCTTATGATTTTCTTAATAACATTTCCTTTTTCTCTAACTTACTTTTTTTTGTAAGAATACAATATATGATACAATATAAAATATGTGTTAATAGACCATTTACGTTATCAATAAGGCTAATATGTCAACAGTAGGCTATTAGTAGTTAAGTTTAAGTTATACATGAATTTTTGACTGCATGGAGGGTCAGCATCCCTAATTCCCAAGTTGTTCAAGGGTCAAGTGTACTGTATTATTTCTTTAGTATATGTCTCTTAGTTTAGGATAGTCCTCTAAATGCAGTAAGCACCGAGTTAGCTATTTCTTAAATAGCTTCATACAAAAGAAAATCTTTTAAAATATATTTAAAGAGTGCTTTAAAAATAAGAGCTTCATGTTTAAAGTATTATTTGAAATTAAGATTAACTATTACCAAAAAAAAAAAGTTTCTATAGCATTGTCAGCCTCCAAGACTCAGCGGTAAAATCACAACTCTTATTCTAAGTATTTAACAAACTATAGATAAATGACATCAAGAATATTTGAAGGTAAAAAGACCGATGGAACTTATCCCAGGCAGGGAGAAAATTTATTAAAGCTATTTGAGGATAAAAGGAGGAATTTGAAAAGCTCACAAATAGGCTCCCTTGTAGGTACTGTACTAGACTATTTGAAAATCAAGAACAATTCTTTATTTTTTTTTTAAAAAATGTAATTTGAGCCCTAAAATCAGGCAGTGAAAAAGTATAATTTTTTTCTCCACAAAATGCATTTCTCCACAGCTCAGAGTACTGTGAGCCTCAAATAAATTATAGACCCATTGCCAGGAAATTTAAATTGCCTAAATTTTTTCCCCTGACATTTTATGATTTAGCATTCTGTCATTTCAACTAGTAAAATAATTGTCTCTTTTATTTCTTCTCATGCTACAGCCAGTTAGGACTATGATGGCAAAACCTAGCTGTGAAACAATAAATCAATCTGAAAAATGGCTATACTTTTTCCCAATCTTTTTAAAAAATCATTTTCATTTTTCTAATGATAACTTGGGAGCTGTCATCTCGTTGCTGGGGAGACCCTAGGAGTACTGCAAGGAAAAGCAAATATTATGGCAAAGGAAAAAAAATACTGGCCGCCTATACCAAATGAAAAGTAATTTGGCAAATATATGATGTAATAGTCTGTTTCTGCTTCAGTCCCTAAAACTAAATCCATATATTTGATCTGGCACATACATTCATCACAGGTGTTAGCATATGAAAATGCTGATAGAGAAAGGTAATTGTGTATAACTCAAAAATATCCTATTGTATTAACAACCAAAATGGCATAACTCTAGGTTTAGGGGCCATTGACTGAGTAAACCAAAATTTAAATTAGAAATATGAGCAAAAGGTTAATTGCCCATTATTTCAGCTGCATTGACATCTGTACAATATGAGAAGCTCCATGAAGGTGGAGTTTGGTTCACTATTGTGTCCTCAGAGCCTCGGAACATAGAAAGTGCTCAATAGTGTTAGATTGATGAACTAATTTCATGAGTTATTATGTTAGGTAAATCCAGTTAGCCTATAATCTCAGCCAAGAATTTCAGATTCTCGTTAAAGACTTTCCAGAGCGCAAGGTAGGACAAAAGCAGTTCTTGCTGATGGATTTGTAGGAATGCTTTCTTAAGCTTTGAATAAAACTGGAAAAACTTTATAGAGAGTAGCACCAAAAGCACAGCCCATCTCATGCAGAGGAAGAATCAGACCGTGGAGGTCAGGGTGTTGACAAGCAACCCACCTCCCCAGGACAAGCATGGCCTTTACTAAATAAAGATACCTGCATAATCCTTCCCATTAGACACATGCTACACTATGGGTATTTTCCCTGAAACCCATTCGTGCCAATATGAGTAAGAGCAGGGAGCAGAAGCTTGTCTTACACTCTTAGGGGCCCTCTTGCCAGGCCCCAACCTCATCTGCCCCCAAAACCCCTCTCAGTGACTGGGAATGCTACAAAGTTCCCATAGATCTTGAGTCTGGACCTGAGATAATCTTGACACAGCTCATGGGCCCCAAACATTTTCCCCTCAGGGACGTTGGGTCTATAAATTGCTTCAAAAAGTCCTTCGTTCCTAGTCTCCTCAGAACTCTTGTCTACTCTCTGAGGGGTTCCTTCAGAGACCTGCATGTTTCTTCAAGTCCACAGTTGCATTAAATTGAAAATCATGTTTTATAATTTTATAGTTTGCTTTATAAATCTTTATCAGTCAAAAGCAGCTATCACCCTGAAGGTTTACCCTGGGCAGGGGAAGAAGAAGCTCTTTATTTTTGGTACATAAGCTCCTTGGTACTTTTAGTCCCACTGGGTAACTTTGATGGGTGTTATAATCGTTCTAGATTATCAGACATATAACAGTCTCATCCCTGAGGACTCCTTCCATTCTAGTGACTTGTGATCAGGCACCACTACCCCAGGGCCACAGAATGAAGTAGATGAAATTTGTCCTACATCAAGAAGTATTTACTGAGTATCTATTTAATCCTGTGCTAGCCCTGTCACTACAACAGGATGGTAAACATAATGGTGAGGGTCTTTGACCTCCTAGAAGATAGGGTCTAGCTTCAGGTCTTTGTCTCCTCGGATATACTGCCTCTTCCTTTGTAACGTCCCTCCAGTCCCAAGGCAGCAAGGGCCCTGATGCTGTTTCCAGGCTCCCCCAGGCCTCACCAGCCCCCTTGACCCCTTCTGTGTTGTTCCAAGTGTTTTTAAATCAGTAATGTGCAACCTGGGGCTCAAGGGCTACAGCACAATCCAGGATTTCAATTCTGAGTAAAAGATTAGAAAACAGCTTTTATGTTCCTCTTTTCCAGACATTTAAATATCGAATTTCAAATATTCAAAAATTTAGTGGCTAAAAGTCACTCATCAACATTTTTCTAGCCAGTCAAGTAAAATATTAAAGAAACTACTTGAATTGCCTTTTAAACTGTGGCCCACTATGGACTTTCAGATTTCAAGCTATATTTACTTCTTTTCATACAAATAACTTTCAAGTTTTGTAATAATAAATATGTATTATTTTTATAATCAGGAAAAAATAATAAAGCTATTTTCATCTTGGACAAAATATGTGGCCTGCAAATTTTTGTTGTTTTTCTGAATTGGCCCAACTGAAAACATAAATAGATAAATGTTGCTTGAGTGGTTTTTCCAATACTCTTCCATCAGAACATTTCAGTACTTGGTGATCTTTCTCATTAGGTCATGTTAGAGACTGGCAAATCTGATAAGCAAATCATGCTGAATGAGGGTTTATACTAATCACCCATGGAGAACATTCACTTTGAGTACAGGGTCCTTGGGTTTCTTTATTGCACTCTTTTCCAGAAGAGATTCTTCTTTCCATATCGTAATGTCATGTGTCCAAGGTAGTAGACAGGGTGGGAGGCATGGGTAGGAATGCTGGGGGAAATTCTCCCATTGCAGGCTTGGTGGTTGGCATTGAGGGCCACTTTAAAGAAGAATTTCAAAGAAGAAACACAATCTGCCAAGGGTGATGCATCCAAGATCCTTGGGCCAGTTTGATGAGCTTACCTTAATGCAAAAGAAAGAATAAAGTCAAGATTTTAGGTAGAGCTGATAGAGATGGGGGAGGGGGTGGTACATGTATCTGCTAGAGCCTTAAAAAATGGCTGGCCCAATACATATATGTGATGACTTATATATGGTATTATGGACTGCATGTTTATGTCCTCTCAAAATTCATATGTTGAAACTCTAACCCCCAATGGGATGGTATTAGAAGGTAGGATTTTGGGAGGCGATTAGGTAGAACCCCCAATATGGGAGTAGTTTCCTTATAAGAAGAGAAAGACCAGTGTTCACTCTCTCAGCCATGTGAGGATACAGCAAGAAGGTGGCTGCCTACCAACCAGGAGGCAAGCCCTCACTGGTCACCAGATCTGTCAATGACTTAATCTTGGACTTCCCAGTCTCCAAAACCATGAGAAATAAACATTGTCTAAGTCATCCCACCTATGGTATTTTCATTATAGCAGCTCAAACTAATACATATGAAATCTTCAAACTCCAAACTAGCTGTTTCCTAACCTAGTTGCTATTGCAACCAACATAGTTCTACCTGGTTTCTGTTCAATAGTTTATCCATAACTTTTTGCTTTTGAAATAAATTCTGGAACTTAAAGATTATACCCCCTCCTACCCCTATCACTGAGATGTCCAGGTGAACTCTATCTTCATTAGTAACCTTAGTGTGTGGAGGGCATATCAAAGTCTCAAGTATTGGATGATGTTTTATAATATACTATATGATAAGTATATTTTTGAAAAAAAGATTGCTTTTATAATATAAATAAGCAGAGTTTTAAGAAATCAGTTTGGTAGGTGGAAGTATCCAGAAATTTAAGCTGTGATCTTCTGAGAGAAGGGGGCTCTATCTGATCAGAATTTCGAGGTGACAAAGTGAAATTTGTATGTTTATTGAAAAAGAAGCCTGGATCTTAACAGCTCTCTACCCACCAGTCAAGTTTTTTAAAGTTTAGTATAGGGTTTCTGTCTACTTTCTCACTTCCCTTTCACACTCCAGTCCTTTGCTCTTATGAGTACATTAAAACTGATCTTGCCAAGGTCTGCAGTGCCCTGTCAATTGCCACATCTTTTTCTTTTTTCTTTTTTTCTTGATGAGGTCTCACTCTGTCACCAAGGATGGAGGGCAGTGGTGCAACCCCAGAATCAAGTTATCCTCCTGCCTCAGCTTCCCAAGTAGCTGGGACCACAGGCGCATGCCACCATACCTGGTGGCTAATTTTATTTTTTTAGGGAGGGGGTCTCCCTATGCCCAGCCTGGTCTCAAACTCCTGGGCTCAAGTGATCCTCCCACCTCAGCCTCCCAAACTGCTGGGATTACAGGTGTGAGCCACCGTGCCCCACCAGTTGCCACATCTTAAAGGGAGTTTTGGGTCCTCGTAGCATTTGACTCCTCTGACACGTGGCATCCTACTGCCTTCTTTTTCTTTTTCTTTTGAGACGGAGTCTCGCTCTGTCACCCAGGCTGGAATGCAGTGGCATGATCTCGGCTCACTGCAACCTCTGCCTCTGGGGTTCATGCGATTCTCCTGTCTCAGCCTCCTGAGTAACCGGGATTACAGGAGTGTACCGCCATGCCCAGCTAATTTGTGTGTGTGTGTGTGTATTTTTAGTTGAGATGGAAAACGCTACCTCCTCTGAAAAGGTCTCCTGATCCCCCAAACAAGAAAAGAGCACTTATTCAGTGCTCCAATAAAATTCTGTTGCCTCTATCATGGAGTATACAACACCATGATCAAACTGCCTATTCAATTATCAGTCTCTTTCACTACACTGAGACAAACTTAAGGGCAGAATCATGTCTATTTATTTTCCAATGCTGTGTTTAACATAAGTCCTGGAATATAGTGGGAACTCAATAATGCTTGTATGCATGCCTGTATGCATGCGTGCACGAATGAGTGAATACCGAGTGTTTCCAGTATCTTCTTTCATGGCTCCTTCATAGCTGTTATCACGCACTTTGAAAGATTACCCCATCTTCTTATAGCAAACCCCAATAATTTTTGTGTAATAGTTGCAAAAAGCAAAAATATAGCAAATCGCTATGATGTTTAAATAAAGCAGATATTTTATTTCTAGACAGTGATTGAATTGATATCTCCTGTACTTCTGCTATACACTCTCATACTTTGATGCTAAAGAATTCCCACTTCTGCAGAAACAGATGCACTAGGCTGACCCCACTCAACTTATCACTAATGTTTCATAATAACTTCTATCTCTATTTCAGAGCCAATACATATGTTTTTCCTAATCTTCCTTCACAAGTCAATCTATAAGTATTCTACATTTCTAAATGCTTAAGCTCAAAGAGAAGATTTATTGGGACACTTTAAATACTTATTTCTTGCTTACATAGGATTGAATGATCACAATGACTCAGGATCAATTGCTTTTCATCTTTTCAGTACTTATTTCACAGCTGAGCACTTCTCAGAGTTATGAACATGAGTCTAGTTTTTGACAAGCCACAGCAAAGGCCAAAAGAATGAGCAAAATTATCCACCCTGGAACCCACATGGGACAGCAGGAAGTAAATCGACAGCATCTGCCGTGACTTATTACAGCGTACGTGTTACACTAGGCCCCAAATCAATCCCAAAATGGAAGTCTTGGGTTACGGGTCTTTCACCACAGGAAAGCAACATACACATATATTCAACAATAACACTTCATAAATCTCTGTCCCAGTCACCAAACTTTATCTCATGTGGTGCCAATAAGAAAGAGGAATATCTTAAAACAGCAGGAGGAAATTACAGTTTCACATACAGAATCCTTTAAAGTCACTATAGAGACATCTTTTTACACAAGTAAAACATGGAACTATCTTCCTTAGGGTGAGTCCAAAGTATCTGACACAAAAATAGTGTCTGACAGACTCCATGTTTTGAAGTTTAATTCATCACTTAAAAGGAGGTAAACTGGAAGAAATTAAGTTATTTATAAAACTATAGTTACATAATAGGCACTACCTAGGGCATCCTGAATGTGGATAGAAGAAGAATATATGGCCAAGGACCATACATGGTAGGGGTAGGGTTCTGAATCTGGGATTGACAAGCTTTATGGGAAAGTGTGTGTCGTTGCGTGTGTATGCACCTCATGAACACACATAGATGTACACAGGCTCACTCACAATCATGGTATGTGTGCATTTTTCTCTGCGGAAAGGATTTTGACCATCCCTTAGATTCTCCCAAAAGGCCTTTGACTCACAGAGTGCTACAAATCACTCCTCCATAGCAAATATTTCCCACACTTATAAGCCAGGGGATGCTGCTATCAGGTGAGATTCAAAATTATTGGACATGTGATGATGAAAAACACATTACTGGAGTACAGAGGCAGTAGTGCGAAGCAGACAGGATGTGCCCACTCAGATGGGAATGAAAGGGAAAGTGACTTGCAAATCTCATGAAACATCTTGCTGTAAAGCCCATATCAGCAAGGCAAAGTCAGAAAATCCTCTGTTCCATGTCTGGGAGAGTGAAAACCACAGATGCCCCAGGTGCACAGAGGAAACGATGCTCCATCTGCTTCCTTAGTCTTTCTCACCTTACCTCACCCCAAACTTACCTTGGGCATTGAATTTTAATAGCTGTTTGTTTTTGTGGCTTATCATGTGTATAAGAACTCCAAGGAACATAGAATAAAGTAATGCTGTCCAACATTCTGCTCTAGAGAACTGTTATCTGAGATGTTGTAATCTTGAACCCCCTATTTTGGTCAGGGCCCAATTAAAACAGAAACCACTCTAGGTGTCTCAAACACGAGGAATTTAATACAGGAACTTGTTTTTTGGCGTTTTTGGTTTGTTTGGTTTGGTTTGGTTTTGAAACAGGGTCTCACTGTGTTGCCTAGGCTGGAGTGCAATGGCACAATCACAGCCCACTGCAGCCTCAACCTCCTTGGCCCAAGCAATCCTTCCATCTCAGCCTCCCAAGTAGCTGGGACTACAGATGTGTGCCACTGCACCTGGATAATCTTTTATATTTTTTAAGAGATAGGTCTCACTTTGTTGAGTAGGTTGGTCTCAAACTCTTGGGCTTGAGCAATCCTCCCGCCTTGGCTTCCCAGTTTGCTGGGGTTACAGGCATGAACCACCATGCCTGGCCAGGAAATTGTCATACCTGTGATGGAAGAAGCAGAACCCAGGAATTAAGCAGTGGGGTAACCGAAAGAATAACAGCAGTCAGAAGCCACTAACTCCCCTGGGGCTGGAGAAACTCAGGGAGAAGATGGTGTTACAAAAGCCTGGAAGATAGGAGAAGTCAGAAGCACAGTGGGGAGCATTCCTGACAGATACTGAGACTGAAGGGAGGGGCTGTTGGCTAGCAGCTAAAATCATAGAGAAGCAGCCACTGCCAGAGACAGCATCAAAACAGACAGAGAGGAGGTGAAATTCCCTGGCTTCCTCCGTCTTCCCACCCTCCACTCTTCTGTTTATGCCTTCCTTCGGTTCAGCCTATGTGGAAGCCAGAGGGCAAGGGAACTGGAAAATGCAGTCCCCTGTGATAGACAGCAGAGCAGGGGAAAGGCCAGAGCAACCAGGGACATCACCAGCACATTCCCTTTTTTGAAGATAATGTTGGGATGGGTTTGAAGAGGAAAGCCAAATTGCTATGGAATTCTTCATTGATACGGAGTGGGAAATGGAGATGAAACAAAGGTACGGAGGAAAAAGGGGGTTGGCAAAGATTGGAAACGAAGAAAATGAAGAGAGAAGTAGTGGAGGAAGAGGTGCGAGGGAATCTCTCTCCAAGGTTGCTGGGACAGCTGCTCTGATTAGAGGCTCCATTCACCTTCCCAGAACAGCAGTAGGCTACAGTAGGCCAATAAAAGAATTAGAGAGCTGCGAGCAACCTTTTTAACCAGTAGAGAACTAAAATCCATACTTTGATGTTACTGAAGTTTGTTTAGATTGAATTCATTATTGATGAAAATTAATGTGAATTTAATTCTCTCCTGTCAAAATGGAATTTAAATATCTTTCAAGAAACTTATGAAGGGATTTCAGAAAGCCAAATCACTGCAGGCCCTTCTGTTCAGCACAAAGGGAAAAAGAACTGAGAACAAACAAAGCAGCAGAAAACATGTGTGGGGGGATAGGGTGTGGGAGAAAAGAGCCCAAGGGATTTCTTTAGTAATGTTTGTTTATGGCTGTTTCAAATTAAGGAACTAATTTTGGATTGGGGAATAAATAAAGTTCTTTGAGAAAAAGACTATTGCTAAGAACACAACGCCGCCTAGAGTTAAGAAAGAAAACCTCTAATCACACTTATAGTTGGCTCGTTTATTTTTTTGATGTTAATGTGTTTGTGAAAAGAACCCAACTCTTGCTATATTTCTTAATGTTTCCTGTTTATCTGCTCGTCCAGATAAATAACCCGCACCTCTGCCTACTTTCCTTACTCAAGTCTTTGATGATATCATCTTTTCAGAAGAGGCAGGTGCGGCACCTCTGGAACCTACATTAACTCTCCCAGCAGGTCAGTAGTAATTCAAAGCCCAGTGCTACATTTCCTGGATTCCATGGACTCTACTTCATGGGCTGGTGCGTGGGATTTTTTCAGATGAGTAAAGATGTCTTGGCCCAGCAATATGCTTTGGTTAAGAGCTTAGTAGAAGAAAGTCCTTATGAAAACAGTCAACTTTTAAAAGGCCAGTTAGCTGGTTTGAAATAGAATCTTCAAAGTGGGATTGCTAGAGCGCCCGCCCTGGCACACCTGAGCTGTGGCTGAGGAGTTTGTATAAACGCCAGAGGATTGTTGCTGGCTTTTACTGAGTCATGCTCAGCTCTGTAAGAAAGGAAGCAGAGGCCTGTCTGAAGCTATAAAGTGTTTCATGAAGTCATTTTGCCAGTATGAAGGCCTCATCCAGGAATAGTTTTTGTTTTTGTTGTTTGAGCCAACCAAAGAGAATACTGCTATGAGAAATTTCCCATTTAATATTCAGTCTCAACCGAGTTATTAATAGAAAGTAGTTCATGGCAACCATTTCTAATGTGCTGATAAATGCGTAGTATTACAACAACCAATGAAATACTGATCTTCTTATGTAGATTTTCTTAAAATCCGTATTTGGTCCTACCTTTTAGAATGCTGAAAACGTGCCATTTCTGAAATACATCTTCTTAGCCATTCTTGTTGTAGCTTACAGGCCATGTTTTTCAAACTCCTGAATGCAGGAATCCATGCTAAGTCAAAGAGATGTTGGTACTGCAGAAAGCGTAAGGTGCTATTCCCACTTTAAGGAGTTTATGATAATCCACTAAATCACCAATCCTAGTTATCAGTTCAGTCCTTTTTTCTTCTCTACCACTAAAGCTCCTTAAAGGTAATCATTATAATATCGACAAGTTATCAAATGCCTACAATAATAAGCCAGGCCAATACTGACTTGCTTTAATGCTCACAAGAATCCGAAGTGATAGGTAAATTAATCATACCCCTTTTAGAGAAATGGAAGTTGAATTTCAGCTGGATTAATTTCCCCAAGAGTTACATAATCTGTATGCAGTGGGACTCAAATTTGTACGCTGGGACTCAAACTCGTAATTTCAAAGCTCATGCGCTTAACCACTATAACTAGAGCTGGCTTCATGGGGTGGGACCTGGGCCATAGCACAGGGCCCAGTGCCTCAGAGGACCCACACTTGGATTAATGCTCTGTTATCACTGTCTGGAAATTCTTAAAGAGGGGTCCTGTGTTTTCATTTTGCTCTGGGTATCATAATTCTTGTACCCAGTCTTGACTACACCACATTTCCTGACGTTCTAGATGAATACTATATGTGGAGATTTTAAAATGTGTCCACAAATTCTTCAACAGTTCTTCCTCCGAAAGATAGAACCTAATTCCCACCCACCACTTAAGTGTGGGCTAGCCTAATGATTCACTTCTAAAATATGACAGAAGTGGTGGTGTGTGTGTGTGTCTTCATGATTAGTGATAAAACACATAGTGGCTTCTGGCTCTTTGGATCACTTGTTCTGGGAAAAACCAGATGTCATGCTGTGAGGACACGAGGGCAACTCTTGGAGACGTTCATGTGGTACGAATTGAGGCCTCCTGCCAGCAGCTGTTTTAAGTGAGCCATCTCAGAAGCATTCAGACAGATGTTCAAATGACTGCATCCCCAGTTCAGGGCTCAAATGCAGGCTCATGAGTGACCCTGAGACAGAACCATCCAGACAAGCATTAGATAACTACTATATCACAGAACCCTGGAATTAAAAAAAAAAAAATGAGAGGAATATGCAGTTAAAAGGTGAATATGGCCAGGCATGGTGTAATCCCCGCACTTTGGGAGGCTGAGGTGGGCAGATCGCTTGAGCTCAGGAGCTCAAGACCAGCCTGGGGAACATGATGAAACCCCATCTCTACAAAATATACAAACATTAGCCAGGCATGATGGTGAGCATCTTTGGTCTTAGCTACTTGCGGGGCTGATGTGGAACGATAACTTGAGCCGGGGTAGCAGAGGTTGCAGTGAGCTGAGATCGTGCCACTGCACTCCAGCCTGGGCAAACAAGTGAGACCCTGTCTCAAAAAAAATTTTAAAAAAGGTGAATACGTCCTATGTCCTCCAATATTTGGTGCAATGTTAAAATTAATTTTAGATCTCTTCAGAGCGTATAGACATTTTATTCTTTTGTTTTGTTGTGTTTTGTTTTGTTTTGAGATGGAGTCTCACTCTCTCACCCGAGTCTGGAGTGCAGTGATGCCATCTCGGCTCACTGCAACCTCTGCTTCCCAGGTTCAAGCGATTCTCCTGCCTTAGCCTCCCGAGTAGATAGCATTTCAGGCGCCTGCCACCATGCCTGGCTAATTTTTTTGTACTTTTAGTAGAGATGGGGTTTCACCGTATTGGCCAGGCTGGTCTTGAAATCCTGACCTCAGGTGATCCACCTGCCTCGGCCTCCCAAAGTGCTGGGATTACAGGCGTGAGCCACTGTGCTGGCAGAAGTATTTTATTCTAGGGGCCATGTTAACAATGCGTTTTAGTGAGTATCAAAGGTCTTCTTTCTACATTGTGTGAAGGCCTTTCTTTAATTTGAGACACAGCTTTTGATTATAACACCTGACATTCTGTCCTGATTATTAATTTACAGACAAACAGACACATTTCTTTCACAAGAGCCACCACCCTTCTAATGGAGAAGTCTGTTGCTCTTGGTGTTCCCTGGCCTGCCACGCCTTATGCTGTGTGGCCTGGAGTTGTACCCCAGTGTGCTCCAATAGCATTTCTTCCACCTGCCTGGCATGGAACTGGACCACCTGGCATTGCTCTCCTACAGCTACCTGGCTTTTCTGCTATCATCGACTGCATGATCCTGCCCAGGAGAGTAACAAGGAGTAATCCATCCGCAAGTGCTGCCAAATTGGCTCCATCCCATACCCATGTTCTTCAGAATCTGGTCACACTGGTTAATAGGAGCAGTAACAATGGTTCACACATGCAACAATGGATCCACTTGCAAAATAGGTTCAACACAGGCTGTGCAATAACATCCAAACATCTGAATCCTAAGTGTGAATTCCAGTTCAACAGCACAGACATTTAAAATCTAATGCCTAAAGTCAGATTTTAGGAATCTGATTTTAATCATCTTGGGGTAGCGGAGGTTGCAGTGAGCTGAGATGGTACCATTGCACTCCAGCCTGGATGAAAGAGTGAGATCCTCTTTCACAAAAAAAAAAAAAAAAAAAAAAAAAAAAAGGTATGTCCTATGTCCTCCAATATGTGGTACAATGTTAAAATTAATTGTAAATCTCTTCAGAGTGTTTCAAGCAATCCCTTGGTCAGGGACTTCCCTCAACATAGATATATAACACCCAAAGGGCATGCCTTACCAAGACCACAGGGAATAGATGAAGCCAAACTTAAGTTTCCTCCTTCTGCATGGTAGAGAAACCTTATATATCAAAAGCAAATTATTACACTTTAACATAGAAGATTAGAGGAACACGGCACCCTTTTAACAGAACCACAAATGAAGTAGAATTTCTGAGAATAAGATTGGCTAAGCTTATTGAAAATGTAGACTCCAGACTTTGTTTTTTCACTAAACTATATAAGGCAAAACAAAGGAGGAGAGTGGTGATAAAGGGTGGGGAGAAGGGGAGAGGAAAGTCAGGAGAACTGTATGATCATCACTGTTCTACAGAACCAATCATAAATCCATTGTTCTCAAGGAAACCAATTCACTTAAGTTGCCTGATTATTCTGATAGCAGGTATAGCCAAGTATAACTAAAGCCTAATACACCTAAATGAGTGTTTTTCAACAGAAGCATAAAAAGTGTGTTTATTATCCTGACAGTTTTTTCCCCCCGCCCCCCAGTGCAGTGGTCCTATTCTAGATCTCATTTTTTAATTGAGTGCTTCAGATGTTGAAGGTTGGTCCAGTCAGTCCCATAAGACAGGGAACGGGGTGGGCGGAGCTCCCAAGAGAAGCCTTCTTTGTTGCTTCTCACATTGTGCATGTCCTAATCCCAGTGCAGACAGGACCAGAGCCAGGAAGATTTGTACTACCTGTACTACCTGTGGTTATTGACTAGCTTATGATTGTGCTTCTTGTTTTGTTTTGTTTTGTTTCTCTCTATCTTTCTTTTTCTTTTTTTTTTTTTCTTTTTTTTTTTTGAGACGGAGCCTCATTCTGTTGTCCGGGGTGGAGTGCAGTGGCACCACCTCGGCTTACTGCAGCCTCTGTCCCTTGGGTTCAAGCAATTCTCCTGCCTCAGCTTTCTGAGTATCTGGGATTACAGGCACCCACCACCATGCCCAGATAATTTTTTATACTTTTGGTGGAGACAGGGTTTCACCACATAGGCCAGGCTGGTCTCAAACTCCTGATCTCAAGTGATGCACCCGCCTCGGCCTCCCAAACTGCTGGGATTACAGGCATGAGCCACCACACCTGACCTGTTTCTCTCTACCTTTTAACCTGTCAGCTCCATAAAATCCAGTGTCCGTGATGTTCATGGTGTATTCTCAGGTCCTAGGGATGGACCCTGGCACATGGTAAGCATCAATAAATACTTATGGAATGAATGAAGGAAAGAAGTGATAAACTCACACCTAAGGGAATTAAATTATTCTTATTACTTCTGGAGTATCCCTAATGGCTCTAAACAATTCATCAGACGTCTAATGACTGCCTATTATTTGCGTGTAATGAAGGCATTACCTGCCATTGTTAGTGCACTCCACTTCTCATTTCATCCATTCAGATATCATCTCCCTCCAAAAGTAGTAGCCGAAGCAATCGCGTTCTCAATTCCAGAACAAAGTTCCATGATGTTAGCATTTTTCAAAGTATTTTTTCAGGGAAGGGTTGCCTGTTTTACTACAGAAAGCACTCCTGAGCAAGCACCAACTACCTTTATGATTAATTGGCTTAAAAATTCATCATATAGTTCACATATGAATTCTTACTAGTACATCAAGATACTTTCACTAGATGGAAGTAGTTTTTCTACTTAATGTGTTTTAAGTTATTGTTGTTATGGGAATGTTAGTGAAAATCAGGCAGAATTCATATTTCAAGGACCTAGCCTTTCACCCCTTTCTTTTAATTAATTTACTTCCCCAGAGAAGAGTAGCAATTGATCTCAAGTCAGTGTAGTGGCCTCTGCTGTTTCTGTGTCTAATTCTGGAAGTAAACGTTAAGAAAACATTTTAAAGAAGAAATAGGCTAGGTACCAGGCAGTTGTTCTCTTAAAGGGGACTTTTTTTGGCATATTTTATGATGTATGAAGAAGAAAAATGATATGATGCTCTTTAGAACCACATTTTATCTATCATATGGCAACTGTCACTCTGAAAGAAGACAGTATGCATAGAATGTTTGAAAAAATTATTCTGAGACATTATCTTCTTGAATGGCCTCTCTCAACACATGGGTTAGCTGTCTCTTTCAGGCAAATGGGGGGACTCCTTTGGGATTCAGAAAACGTTTCCCATCCTAATACAGGTCTTTGTAGGACATCTAGAACAGCGGAGGGAAATAAAAATATTTTCCCAAGGCAGAAGACTTCTGGTCAATAGGAACAAATGTGGAATCTGGAAGGATTCCAATCAGCTTACTTGAAGTAAAGTCATTCCGAGACTTTTCTTATTTTTAAAACGTGTATTTCACTCACGTAGGCAACATGGACACTAACTGATAAATGTCATGAACATAGAGGACGGATCATATGGGATAAAACTATTCTCTTTGAGAGCAAGTTTGTTTTTAAATTCTTAATGTCCTCTACTCTCAATTTTACTTAGCTTATTGATAATGTTATGGTTTCACAGGTGATTTCATTGTTTTCATGCACACAGACAAGATTTGAATTATGTATTTTCAAAGTTGTATTAAAAGTCTATTTCAAAACCCTCTCAATAAAAATAGTCACTGCTTAGGATGGTTCTGACTCTCAGTGGAGTTCAGTAATCTTCATTTGCATCCTTGAACAGGGCTCTGCATGAGAGAAATCCTTCCAGGGACCTCATTTGGAACTCTCAGCAGGGGTAAAATTATGAATGAAGCAGTAATTTCTTTTGTTTGCTTTTCCAGAGAAGAAAAGAGAGTTGCTCTGCAAAATAAAATGTTTTGCTAAAGAAAAAAAAAATATATGGTCACATTTCTACCTCACCTCCTGTCTTGGTGGTTAAAGGAAAGGACAAAGAGCCAGGACTCTACTCTCTGGGGACCTTAACAAAATCTCAGGAATCACAGAGTTCACAGCACCCTCCCTGGGCCTCAGTTTCCCAATCTGTTAAAGAAGATACAATATCTACTTCATAAAGTAGTTTAAATAAAATGTAAAGACCTGGAACAAAACTTGGCACATATTAAGTGCTCAGTAAATATTAGTTTGTGTTAAAAGTAGAAATGACCTTCTATAATGTTGATTGTAAGAGTTAATATTTTGCTGTTAGAATTTGTTCTAGATAGCTCAGTCATTATACAAGACTCTGGGGGTAGGGGAAGCATTTGGTCTGGCACTTTCCATAGCTATTGTATCTTCCAGCAAACACCTGTGATTGCTTACTGTTTATGAGCTACTCTGCTAGGAAAGATGGAGGCCAGGATCCAGGGCCTGCTGTCTAGGTGTTCACAGTCCAAAGAGGGAGTCATTCCTAAACCAGTCATTGAAATGCAATATGGCAAGTTCTGTAATAATCATAATTACACTTATTATTTATTGACTTTGTGTCTTGGGGTGGGTCAGCACTTTACAAATACTGTCCTACTTTGCTCTCACAGCAACTCTATAAAGTAGGTGTTGTTATTACTGTTTCACAGATGAGGAAATGGGTTCAGAAAGGCTAAATAAATTGTCCAAGGTCACATAGCTAGCTGGTAGGGCTGGAATTAGACTTCAGCTGTTTAAATCCAAAATCTATGTTCTTAATCATAACACTACTCTTCTTCCCTTAAATATTACATAGAAATAATAGTATATATTATTTTATTAAAATAATGAATATATTATTGTAGATAGATAGTATAAATATTTGGGAGCACTGAAGGACTAGCTGGCTAATTCTGCCTGAGGGACTATAGGAGATCGTCAGTGAGAATGTGACATTTGAGTTAATCAACAGAACTATTTTCATGGCTATGTCATGGATCAGATTCAAGTATATATTTTATTTGGTTTCCCTCCCTACCCAGCTGTCAGAAACCTGAATTTCAACCTTTTCTAATTGCAATACATTTTCTAGTTTATTTCATCTGTGTACCATATTTGGTCATGGAATACATTTGGTCAGTGAAACTCTAATAACATCTTCCCATTTTCAGAAGAAAACAAAAATCACACACACATACACACGCACTCACACTCATTTACTGTAGTATATCAGGGATTTATTTAAATAACAAATTCCAATAGATCATGATACACTTTTACAAGGCATATATAATGATATACACCAAAATGTTAACATTGATTACCTCTAATTTTACAGGTTCTGAGTTTATGGGTACAATTTGTTTACTTCTATACTTTGCAAGTGTTCTCAACTAAACATTCATCACTTTTGCACTCAGATTATCCACATATTTAAAAACAGGCAACAAAACCTCCTAGGTGTTGTCCTAAACTCAATGCACGTTCAATGCAATCAGCTATAACTTGTCTATATCTCCAATAAGAAGTTCCTGAGGACAAGGACTACATCCCCCAGGAGAGGTAGAAGTAAGGCCTTGCCTGTGGTTGTGCTTGACAAATTTTTATTTCTTAGTGTGAAAAATGAATACTTGGGGAAAACTGTACAACTATAAATGAAAGCAGAGCTGAGAAACCCTTGAACTGATACTCTAGTTAATCACGTGTAAACAAAACAACTATTCACATCCTATTCCATAGGGTTTCTCTCAAAATGTGTCTTGTTATGTACAAAGTGCTTAGTAGAAGGAAAAGAGGGTAGGAATGGGCTACTCTGGAGCCTTGAATATCTTGCAGTCTACTCTGGAGACCAGACATGAATGCAGGAAGAAATAACTAGCAATATGTGTGTAGAATGTGAATCTCTCTCCACAAACTCAAGTGGGCAAGAAATATGAGTCCATTTCTAGTTTTAAAAAGGTGCATTTCTTTAATATAGAAAATAGTGAATGTCTACAATTCATATCAGATTTAGATTCATCTGAGTGGCAGAAATGTAATTCTAGGCAATTTAAAGACCTCCCTCTCTCTTTTTCCGTGGTGTCAGGCCTAAGTTTGAGGGATCAAGATGCTAGGAAAAATAGACAGGCATCCAAGTTGGCATCTACTGAGATCTGTTGTCCCACTGGCCTGCAGGGATTGAACTACTCAGACTGCTGCTTGGATGGGCCTTGCACCCATCCAAAGAGCTCCTTCTGGTCCAGTGACTGTCCCTGCTGACAAAGTTCTTCCTGAGGCCCCTGCATGTTACTGGACCTGGGGTGGGGTTTGAGGGGCTATCCAAGGGCCTTCAGCAATTCTGTGTTCTTCGTGAGCATATAGGAATCATTCATTAGATGCACATCAAGTTGGGCTAGGGGCACTCTGTGAGGCAGCCTCAGGCCCATGCATCTAGACAAACTCCATAGCCATACCCCATAGCCATTTCTATTCTGACATCTTGAAGCCTTTTCAATCTCTCTGTGCCACTAGGGGCAGCAATCTCTACTTCCCTGAGATTGCTGTTGTCTCCCAGCCAAAACAAACCAGCAGCTCATGTTTTTTATTTCCCCTCTGATAGTCAGGGACACTTGCTACTCTTGACCCATCAAATGATCCTTTGCAGTGGGAAATCTTGTTCCTGCGTCACTGCGTATCCTCTCAAATCTACTAATTTCTCCTGAGAATGCCTTGTTCCCTGTAGGCTTTATATATTTGAATTCAAGTCAGAGAAACACTTCTTTTTTCTCTGAGCCAGTGGATGGCCCATCGTCTAGCTGCAAAATGGAAGAAAGGCCATAGGGTTACAAGAAAATACACACACACAAAATCCTCAGGTAATAGGTTAAGCCATCTTGACACCAATGAATGTTCAAGGTACTCACAGAAGAGATGGGCAAGTCTAGACTTGAGATAGGCTCAGGCCTGCTGAGCAACTGACCTTCTCTTCACTTAGTCTGGCAGCCAATACTCAGAAAGTGCAGGGGTTGCTCTGCACCCACTGCTTGTGAACAGGCGTGCATGTAGTTAGAGTTTCCACAATGGTCAGGCAGAAGGAGAGACTGGAATAGGATAAGACCTCTTGTAATTGTGGAAGAGGCCATCTGGCTCTGGCACAACACTCATTCCGTGGGAGAAACCCCAGGGGAGACTTCAGGGCATAGCAAACCTCCAAACCTCCAAGATATGTTCCCTCCTGTTTTCTATCACCATCTCTTTAAATTTTTGTCTTCTTCACTACCTGTTGTATCTGTTCGTATCCTTCACCCATTATGACATACACGAAAAATGTCACAGAAGCATAAAGCTTAATGAATATATATTATAAATATTAATATAAATGTTAACATTGTTATTTTTGGTAGGTTCAATTGATGACTTTGGGCAAATTGCTTAACCCCTTTATTTGTCTATTCATTTAACAATTATTTATTAAGCACCTACTATGTGCTAGGCACAGTGCTAGTTGTTGGAATATAATAAGTAGCAAAACCTACATAGTTGCTACTCTTCTGGGGCTTACACATTTGTGGGAGAAACACAAAAATATTTTTTTAAAAATCACACAAATTCAAATAACTTATAATGATTGCTATGAAGGAAAAGTTCATGGAGCCACTCTGAGGGAAAAGGAGGCTCTTTGAGGCAGTGACATTTAGCTGATACCTAAAGACAGAAGGTTGAGTAGGGATTAACTTGATAAAGCTTTTGTGCTAGATGAGGGCATTAGTATTTCAGGCCAAGAAAACAGCACTTGAAAAGACCAGAGTGACTGGGAAGAAGCATCATGAGGTGAGACCAGAAGGAATGAGCAGGCCTTATAGACCATGTTAAGGATTTAAAAAATCTTTTTACTCAGAGCAACTGGAAAGTTTTATATATAAGCATGACACATCCAAATTTGCATTTTAAAAGGTAACTGGTTGTCGTGACATCATCTCTCCTTCATTTCAGCCACCCATTCTTAGAGCCACATCAACATTTCACATCAGGAACTCAGAAATCTTAATCTCTGCTCACAAGCTCCTATTCCATGGTTGTAGCAATTACTCCAGGAATTCCAGTTCTTTCATTTCATCGACACCTCCAGTAGCTTCCTCACTCTATTGTCGTCCCTGATCTCTTCACTTTTCTCTCTATCTAGCTAAGATCCTGTGGCCATCATTTAAACCACTCTCATTAATATCCTAAATTATCTTGTCCTAATCTTGTTTGTATGACATCCACCCAGAAGAACTCTGTATTATCCATTTTCACACTGCTAAAAATATACTACCCGAGACTGGGTAATTTATAAAGAAAACAAGTTTAATTGACTCACAGTTCCACCTGGTTGGGGAAGCCTCAGGAAACTTACGGTGATGGCAGAAGGGGAAGCAGGCACCTTCTTCACAAGACGGCAGGAGAGAGTGGAGTGAAAAGTCCGGGGGAAATTGCCATTTATAAAACCATCAGGTCTTATGAGAACTCCCTCACTATCATGAGAACAGCATGGGAGAAACCACCCACGCAATGCAATCACCTCCCTCCAGGTCCTGGGGATTGCAATTTAAGATGAGATTTGGGTGAGGGCACAAAGCCTAACCATATCAAACCCAGCATGTAGCAGAGCATCTGGCACAGAGCAGACACACAATAAAAATGTGTAAGTGAATGAATCTAACTATATTCAGCATTTATCATCATCATTTTCTCACGTTACATTTAACCTTTCAACTCATTGCAATCTGGCTTCTGCCTTTAGTGTTCCATAGAAACTGATCTTGCTAAGGTCACCAAGACCAAGAATATGTTTTAGTTTTCATCATCTTTGACTTTTCAGGAGCTTTCAATACCATTGACCGCTTCCTCTTTCTTTATTATTTTTGGGGGAAGGCACTTGAGCCTTCTGATTTTGCTCTTGCACCTCTGACTGTTCTTTCCATTTTCATTACTGAGTATTGATCCCTCATCTCTACTAATGTAGAAAATGGTGAGCTTCCCTAGAGTTGTGACCCAGGACATCTTCTTTTCTCACTCTTCACTTTCTCCCTAGACGGTCTTATCATGCTTCAATTTATAGCTATGGTGACAATTCCTAAATCTACTTAAACAACCCCCATCTCCCTTCGAGCTCCATACACAAAAGTACTTTCTTAACAGTTTCTCTTGAATGTATCTTTGGCTTCAACTCATCCTATCCTGAAATGAACATACTAACTTAAATTTCCAGAACTGCTACTTCTCCAATGTTCTCTGAATCTTGGGAAATGGTAATACCATCAACACTCTTGTTTAAGTCAGAAACCTAGACTCCTCCCTTCCACACATCTAATCAACAAATCTTGTCAAGTCCACATGCCTTAAGTATCTCTCAAAGCCATTTACTTTCTGCCACACTGGTTCAGGCTACCATCATAATCAGGCTGAAATAATACAAAGGGTTTTGCCTTGGACACTCTCAATACAGTCTTACCCCATCAAACTAGCCTCTTTATCTCCTCATTTCAGTCATAATGATCTTTTATTTTAATTTAGTTTTTTTAGAGACAGGGTCTCACTCTGTCACCCAGGCTGAAATGCAGTGGCATGATGATAACTTACTGTAGCCTAAAACTTCTGAACTCAAACGATCCTCTCACTTGAGCCCCCTACCCCGAGTAGCTGGGACTACAGGCATGTGGCACCACACCCAGCTAATTAAAAAAAAAATTGTGGAGATAGGTTCTCACCATGTTGCCCAGGCTGGTCTTGAACTCCTGGCCTCAAGCTATACTCCCACCTCAGCCTCCCAAGCTGCATAATGACCTCTTAAAAAGTGCAGTTCTTAGAGTAACAGCATCTGATGTCACTTTTCCGTTTAAAGCCCTTTAGTACTTCTTCCTGCCCAGTAAGTAACCTCTCCATCTGCCAGCCTCTCTGTCCCACTTTTTCTCCCCTTCAGCTACACTGGACTTCTCTCAGGTGTTTTAGTTTAGCAGGCTTTTTTTTCCACTTTAAAGCCTGTGCAAATGCCAGTTCTTTTGTCTGGAATGCTTACCCACTTTCTTTTTGCTTCATTACCTGATTCTCTACAACCGCTTCCTCTTGGAAGCATTCCCTGACCCCCCATACTAGGTTAGGTCCATCTGTTTTACATTCCTTTGTACATTTGTAATTGTTTACTTTTATGTCATTATTTATCTTCCCTGCTACATTATATGCTTCATGGGAGTGGGGATAGGACTGTCTTGCTCATCTTTGCAGCAATAGCACCTAGGGAAGTGACTGACTAGCTCACTGGAGATGCTCAGTCCATATTTCTTGCTCTAATGACTAATTTACACCTAGTAAATAGTCATAGCTTTACTTTGCCATTTAAAACTGAAACTTGGTAGGGTGTAGTGGTTCATGCCTATGATCCCAGCAATTTGGGAGGCTGAGGTGGGACGATCATTTGAGGCCAGGAGTTCAAGACCAGCCTGGGCAACGTGGCAAGGCCCCATCTCTACAAAAAACAAAATAAACATTAGCCAGGTGTGGTGGTGCATGCTTATGGTTCCGGCTACTTGGGAGGCTGAGGTGGGAGGATCACTTGATCCCAGGAGTTCAAGGCTGCAGTGAGCTATGATTGTGCCACTGCACTCTAGCCCAGGAAACAGAATGAGAGACTCTATCTCTAGAAAATAAACAAACAATAACAACAAAAAAGCCTGAAACTCAAGTTCATCTCTTTGATGGTATATTCTGAGCCAAGTAAAATTTTAATTGCATTTTAATTCCCAACTACTAAAGGGTCACATAATGAATTCCATTTCATAGAACATTTATCTGGGCCCTCTGTGAGCAGAGGACTATTAAAACAGGCAATTGAAAATAAAGTAAGTATAATGATTGTCCCCATTTCACACATGAGGATCTTGGAGCATAGAACGGTTTAGTAAGTTACCCAAGTCATACAACTAGTGACTGGTAGGCCTAGGATTTGAAGAAACCTGTATTTGAATTTGCATTTGAAACAGAATCCTACATCCATCAACTACACCATACTGCTATGCCTCTGAGAACTTCCTCTCCTTTATAGCAAAAAATAGGCAGGGTGCACTTGTGGGTGTCTGACAGTTCAATTCACCCTGGATAGAAAGCTGTAGGCCCAGGAAACTAAAGGTCAGCACTTGAATCTTTGCCAAGGGTGTGACAACACAATCAGAAGTGTTTCCGCCTCAACCTATGCCCTTCATCTAGAGAGATGAGTGCCACCTGGTGGACATAGTTTTGCGCTATCTTAACTCCTCCACAATACGTATTTAACCATGAATGTAGCTCCACATCCACGTAGGAATGAATTAAATAGACTGTTATGCATTGATAAACTTAGGCACTGTGATGGGCTTCTAAGGGATGAATTCCTCTTTTTTTCTCTTTCTGTTTACATTTAATTTTTGTTGAGTCTACAATGAAGTTTAATTAAAAACAGATAGAAGGAACTTTTTTTGTCATTGCCATTCAGCACCTTTGTCTTTTTTAATAGTAAGAGAGGAAATTTATAAGCAAGTAGACTTAAATTCTCTGACATGTTTTCTTTATTTGTCAAATGGGCTGGTAGTGCGAATTATATCAATTAATCTGTATAAATGATGGGACAGTGCCCAGGACAAAATAAACATTCAGTAAGTGTTGTCTATTATTTTTATTATCCTACAGAAAAATTGGATTGCTTTCTAGAGGTTAAGACAAAGATAAACATTTCAATTTCTGGGATGCTCCAGCATTATTCCTTTTGTAAACAAAGATAGCATGAGACAGAAGCTTAAATATTACAACTAGGCATCAAATTATGGATTAAAGTTTTCATTTATTCTATATATATTTCCTGATTCTCTACTGTATGCTAAGATGGGCTGGAAAGCAATGGTGAGGGACAAGGGTTCATCCCCCCAACTAACTGAGAGTCTAGAGATTTTATTTGCCACCAGAGGTGCCTAAGCAGTTTTATGGGGAAGGTTAGTGAGAGATGAGGTCACAGTTGTAATTGGAGAGGTGGAGCTTGTTCCTAGTAGTCCTGGTTAATGCTCCCCCTCCTCCAGAGGTAGGGTAGTAACTTCCTTTACCACCCTAAAATTCCTCTCCTTTTCAACAACTGCCAACTAATCCATGCCAAGATGTTAACTATTACCTCTAAAGCTATTACTTAGTTACATAATCCTTCAAAGGAGTGTCTGGATTTTAAGAGAGGACTCTAGAAAAGTTTCTCACAGTCTGGGCTCCCAACCAAAAGACCACCAAATGTCCTTTTTGACCTTAAAATTTTTAGTTAAAAAGTTAGTTCAACAAATACACAAACAAAACCCTCAGGTAATAGGTGAAGCATCTATAACCTGGTCTACAGGATGGTAGCCAAATGTTCATTAGAAAAATGAAATTAACAATGAATTTTAGTAACTGACACAATTTCATGTACCAGTAGATGTGAAAGGGCTTTAAAAAGGGAAAAAAAAACCACTATGCAAATACATGATATTATTTTCCCCACTGCATGCATACTCATGCTTGCAATGCCATGGATATTGAGAGGTTCAATTTGGGACCTTAGGTCCAGACAGCATGGTTATGATAAAATTCAAAACCAAACTAAGCTAAACAATCATATAAATGAGCAGTCATATAAATCATAGCAGTCATATAAATGAGTTCCATTAAAAAAACAAAAAAACAAGGTTGCTTTTATAAGATAAATACTGCCTGAATTTCTGAAAATATCTCTCTGGATAAAGCATTGGGTGAAAGATTTAATTATGCCTCTGTTACTCTTCAGTACCGAACAATAGATCACAACTCATAAACAGCTTTCTGTTCTGATTTAAACATTAAAATGGTTTTTTGTCATTTTTTGTCAGCTTATCTGTCTGCTTCCTGTCTTGTCCTTCCCCTCCTCCCCATCAATCATCACGAGGTTAAAAAATTTTTAAATACAAATAAAATATTCAGAGGAGAAAATGCCAGAGTACAAGTATATATTAAAATAAAATTAATGGCTGGGTGAATAGGGATGCAGAAGAAATGTGTGCCAACCCATAAAAGTGGCCACTAAATCCCGAATGCATTATGTCTTGTTAGGATTAGGTCATAGATCCAGGATCAAATAATAGATGCTAAGATCTTATTTTTTAAGAACCTTCAAGCCACCAAATCCCTTTTTTCACTAGGTTCCCCACCCCAAGTTTTCAAAATTTCCATGGGGTAGAATGGGACAACGGAGTCACAACCATCAAGTTCTCTGATCATGGTGACCCACACCCTCCCTCCTTTTTCCAATCAGTTCAGCTTTGGGGGAGACAAATAGATAGAGGACCCTGTTATAAACTGTTTGACATTTCCCCAAATTGCCCAGTCCCTTAGGAAAGCATTAATGGCATTATCAGGGTGCCAAGTACAGAACTTTTACATAATAGGCACTAAATAAATGTTAGTTTAATGGAATTAAACAGTCTAAGAGGCCCACAGCCAAGTGATGACATGCAGAACCACTGGGGCCTTTTTGAATTCCACTACTGCCGAATGATGCTAATTTATCCTAGACATTTTATCTCCTAGTGACTGGGTTCCCTAGTCTGTGAGACAGTTTGTTCAACAACCAGTCTGGTTTGAACTAAAGAAATTGGTCAATTAATAATTTCGGGAAGTGAGAAGAGTATTGACTCTCCAAAGATGGCTTAAATTAACCTGACATTTATTGTATTCCACCTGCGTTTTCACCAGTGATCATTTTGTATTTTTTAAACTCCTACTGTCTAGCTGTTTTTTGACCCAGCAAGTTGAACCAGTTTCCGAGTCTAATTGGCATAGCTTGAGTGTCCTCCTGGCTAGAGAATGCTTCTTCCAAACCATTCTGTTGTGCTCAAATTGCCCAATCAAGGTCAGCTTGAGGACTTGGGGAGTACCCAGACACCCACTTCCAGTGAGTGACCTTTTTGAGCCAACCATAAATTACAAGTTAATTCCTCTAGTCTCAATAAAACTGGCTAATTCAATCTCTTGTTTTAAAATTGAAAATCTCCCTTAATGTAGCTAGCATTAAATTAACTGCATTTTGCAAATATTGCCCAAAGTGTTGGGGCTTTCCAAAGTTACTCTGAAAACAATAGCAATATTGTACAGATTAATGACAGAAATATGGTGAGATTTTTGTTCAAAACTAAATATTGGGAAAGGCTGGGTGTGGTGAACTTAAAAAACAAATTCAAGACATGGCCTAGGGAGAAAGACTTGTTTTATAGTTAAAAAACCAAGATATGCGTATTGGTTCAGCTGCCTAGTTGGATTATAAAGAACCACACCTTGAATACTCTTCATGGCTTTTACTTACTAATCTTTAAAAGTCAACGTGCAGACCTTCTAGGATGAAGGCCTATGAGCTTGCTTTTCTCCGTTCCCTGGAAACCACAGGGAACCACCAGCACAACAAAGATCAAAATACAAAATACTTATGTCAATAAACTAAACAAACACTTTCATATTTCTGCCATAAGAAACATTATAAAGGGCAGTTTCTAAAGAAGCTCTTACTAAATAAAATGTTACTTTAAAGTAATTCCTTGATTTCAGCAATTCTGCCTTTGGAATAGATCACATCCATTCTTCATTTTCCCTACTTAATCGCTCTCCCCTCCTTAATCCAAGTTCTTCAAAACATAGTCTTTTCTGGATTTCTAATTCTGACAATCATCTGCAAGATGTCCCTTCCTCCAGGGTTGCTCCTGCACCCACCTTTTTTCCACAAGGCTGCCACAAATCAAAATCTAAAATCAAAGCCAAACTAAGCTAAACAGTATGCTGTTAGTGGAGATATATATATATACACACACACATACATATATACACATACACACACACACACACATATATATATGAAATAAGACAATTCTTCAAAAAGCAAGGGAACAATGAATACAAAGTGTAGGATTGTACTAACCTTTTAGGGGAGACAAGGAGATGACACAGGGAAGAATCATACAAATAAAGCAATGGCATTGGAAATGTTTTCATTCTTAAGTTGGATAATAAAGTTCTACTTCTTATACTGGAAAATGAGTTTGCAAGTATTTGTTCTACCATTCTGATTCATATATGTGATATCCATCCTTTTAAAAATAATCCAATATTGCCTGAGAAAATATTTTAAGTGAAGTGAGTTAAAGTTGATTTTTAAAGTTGATTTTTTAAAGTTGATTTTTTAAAGTTTTAAGTAAACACTGGTACAGATATTATACAAATATGTGAAAGTGGAAAGTATATGATCAAAAATTAGGAAAGTTTGGCTTGTGGGAACAAACGCGTATTTCTTAGACCATAAAAAGTGCAAAGTCTGGTTCAGGTTCACTTTCCCGACAATTTCCTCTCACTGCCGTCCTCTCAGACATACCACACAAGTCATAATCTTTCATGCCTCTGTGTCCTTGCGTGTTCTGTATCTTCTTACTGAACTATCTATACTTCTCTGTTGAATGGACTCCTACTCATACTAGAAGACTCAGCCTAGACGTAACCTTCTCCAAGATACTGACACACCATACTTACTTCCCTCAGGCAGAGTTATTCCCACTTTGCATTTCCAGGGCATCCTCTTTGTTACCCACCCTTTGTTATTGTACTCTGGCACTGTATGTTCACTTTCTGTTTGCTTATCAGTCTCTCCATTTAAACAATATATTCCTTAAAACCGATGCTTACTCAACTTGGCATATCCAATATGTAGGACAGAACATGGTATTGGGAAGGTGTTTCACCATAAAGAGCTGAGGAACTGATTTCAATTAATACCCTAAAATGCATTAATAAGCCTTCCTCTGCTTGAGTTGCACTTGTGACCCTCAGCTCACTTAGCGTTCCAAAGAATATAATAATTTGAAGACTAATTCTGCAATCAGAGTGTGGTCAAAGACAAGTAAACAAGCACATTAAAGAGAAGAGAGATTAAAGAAACAAAAAGCCACTGAGCCCAGCATGCTCAATGCGAGAAGCTGCACCAAAGAGGGACGGAAAAAATATCATTGAAACGCACACACTCCTACTCTCCATGGGTAGGTATGTATACAGAAACTACTGGAAACTGTCATCTATAACCTTAACTTATAGAAAGTTTCAGACCCTTAGTGATTGGGGGATACTGGAAATGGGGTAGGGGACTAGCAGAGGAATACAACAGAAGAAAGGGAGAAAAAAATATATGAAGCCTTACCACCAGTGCAGTGAACATTCACTCTCCACGACAACGCAGAGTAAGAGAAGTTGGTATGAGCTTCAGCCACATCAGGAGTATTGACCTTTGAAGCACACATTCAGAGAACAGTGATGCCTGCATTACTAGACTCAATGGTTTATGAAAAAGCATTGGATTAAGCGAAGATTGTCTTGTAGGCCCTTTTATTTTCCTCCATCATTTATTCAATAATGACTTACTGAGCACTGTTGACAGGCACAGTACAAAGTGCTGGGACAGCCTAAAAATTAAGATTTAGTCCTTACCTTTCATAAACTCACAACCTACTAGGGAGAAAATTTGACATGTACATAAATAATTACAAAACAAATTAGAATGTGATAAATATCCCATGTGAAGTACAAACAAAGAGATTTGGAAACAGAGGAGAAAAAGTTAAGTCTTGATTTAAATATATTGACAAGAAAAGGATAAAGGATGTGACATATTATCTGAATATTGAAGAAGGGATGGAACTTTAACAGACATAGAATGAGATGAGATGGGCAAGGGAGAAGGAATAGCATGAGCATGGAGTAAATTCTGAAAACTTAGTTCATAGTACACCCTTATCCTGCTAGAAGAGTTAGTCCAGAAATCTTTGAGTCTGTCCCAAATAACAAATATTCTTATTCTATATCATACCTCTTCATAATACTTAGGGGAATTAGGCCACAACAGAGAAAAATAAAGGTCATATACCAGCTCCACAATTGTACGTTGTAGCAAAAATTATATATTGCTAAAGATGTGGGCTTTCAGCATTGTGTTCAATACTAGAGAACACAAATGTGAAATTGCTTCTTAAAAAACTTACTTTGAAAAGGACTTCGGGGGTGTGGGATTGGATTAATCACAATTAATGCTTCATGACAAACTCTTCTTTGGGTAGTGTCTGGAAACCCTTATTTATTATTTGCTTTTTAGTTGGATAGTTATTTTTAATAATGTAATGAAATTTCTTCTTCTGGCAAAAGTGACATAGTAACTGGTACTGAACTTGCACTATGACTGTAAGCAACTAGAAAACTGAACATAATGTAGGAAAACAATACCTTCAGATATTGGAAAATGAGCAGTGCATGTAAGTGATCCCTGAGGAAAAGAAATCAAATAAAGTGGTCCTATGATCATTCTGGCTTTCTATATGGAGACACACTCTGGACCATGCCACAGGATGGGGAATCCAAGCAGAGTACAAAGATCTCACAAAGTTGAGGAGACAGAAATTGGAAAGAAAACAAAATCCAGACATACGAGAATGTAGAACAAAAATGTCCAGCATCCAATAAAAAATACTAGACGTGAGAAGCAGCAGGAAAATTTGACCTATGCCCAGGGATAAAAGTCACTGGAAACAGAATAATAGTTAATTTCTTGTCAAAACTATGAGCCAGAAGATAACATCTCTAACATGCTGAAAATCAAAACATAATTTAATATGCTGAAAGCAAAAAAATATATATATATATTGTCAACCTAGTGTTCTATACCCAACAAAAATATATTTCCCAAATGAAGGCCATGGCTATAATGAAGTAACAGGGACTGGGTTGCCCTCCTGCATTAAATCACTAGAAAAACAGGTAAATATATATACTTTGATGGTTTTTAGATGCTGAACAATAGTGACGGTAACCTCTGCGATTATTCCAGAGAGAGATTCCAGGCCATAGTGCAGGGAGAAAAAGCCCAAACTGAGCCTGGTGGTATGAGACTCCAAATGCAGTCCCCAATGTGAACATTGAAATGATAAGAAGATAAATACAACATATTTTAGAAATCAAAATTAAACTTCTAGGAGTGAAAACTATAATACATGAAATGCAAATTACTGGATGGGATTTCTAAGAGACAAGATACTTCAGAAGAAAAGGTTAGTTAATTTGAAGACAGAACTATCCAAAATGAACTACATGGAGAACAAAAAGATTGAAGAAAAAAATAACAGAGTACCAATGATCTGTGGGACAATATCAAGTTTTCTAAAATATATGCAATTGGAATTCCAGAAGAAGAGGAGAGACATGGAGAGACAAAAAAAATTTAAAGAAACAATGACTAAAAAATATAAAATACAGTGAAAAGTATAAACAACCATATTTAAAAATTGCATCAAACACAAGCAGAGTAAACAACAACAACAAAAAAAAACTACACAAAGGCACATTATAAAGTTCTGAAAATCACTGACAGAAAAATCTTAAAAGTAAGCATAGTGGGGAAAGAAGACACAGAAGCACAAAGATAGAAGACAGCTGACTTATTGTCAGAAACTACATAAGACTGAGAAAATGATTTGACATCTTTAAAGTATTGAAAGAAAAAGAAAATTGTCAGTGTAAAATTTTATATCCAGAAAATCAGACAAACAAAACCTGAGAGAATTCATCACTAGCAGATAGATGTTCTCTACAAGAACTGTTAAAGAAAGTTTTTTAGGCAGAAGAAAAAAAGAATCCAAGAACAGATGGGATAAATAGAATACAAAGACAAATAAATGTAAAATTATTTTTAAATATTAGTAAACTATATTCAATCATATTTTAATCATATTTTTAAAAGATAATACATCATGAAAAAGTGGAATTTATCCCAGGAATGTAAGTATACTGTAACATTCAAAAATCAATAAATGCAATTCACCATATAAGTGTATTAAAAAACAAACCATACGGTTGTCCCAATAGATACAGAAAAGGCATTTGAAAAAGTTCACCATCGGGCCATGATAAATATACTCAGCAAACTAGGAATAGAAGGGAACTTCCTCAAATTGATGAGGGCCGTCTACAAAAAAACCTATAGATAACATCATTCATAATGGTGAAAAACTGAATACTTTCCCATTATGAATGGAAACAAGGTAAAGATGTCCATTGTTACCATTTCTAATTAATATCATAATGGAGGTCCTAGCCAATGTAATAAGGGAAGAAAAGATAATCAGAGGGCTACAGAATTACAAAGGAAGATGGTAAAACACACATGTACAATGATTGTCTGCATAGAAAACCCGAAGGTGCCTAAAAATGATATAAGGATTATATTATAAGGCTACAGTTACTAAGATAAGTTTGTATTTGTGAAAAGACAGATAAATTAACCAGTGGAATAAAGAGCTTAGAAATGTCCCTCCACATGAATCAAAATTTGATGATGGCAGAAGTAGTATGTCAGGTCAGTAGGAAAATAAAAATATGCAAAAAAGTGATATTAGATTCTTACTCTTACCACATACAAAAATCAACTCAAGATGGATTAAGGACTTAAATTTGAAAAATAAAACCTTAAAATTTGTATTAGAAAATATAAGTAAATATGATTTAGTCCTTCAGATAGGGAAAGATATGCAAGATTTTTCAAAAGTGTCTGCTACAAACATTGATCAATTGTATTAAAATTAATATATTTTATCAAAAGATATACTAAAATGAGAAAAATGTCAAATTGAGAAAAGATACTTGCAATACACACATTAGTATCAAGAATATATAGATTCTACCAATTGACAAAAAATACACAAAATAAGAAAAAGAAATTATAATAAAATACATTTCTCAGAAAAGGAAACAAATACAATCAAACATACAAATATACGTTCAGTATCATTAGTGATGAGAGAAATACCAATCAAGAATGCAATGTGATACCATTTTATGCCTATTTGATTGGCAAAAATACAAAAGAAATGGTATATTTTCAAGCAATAAGAGTCTAATGTATTCCAGTTTGGCTGAAGGGTAGTATGTGTTTTACATAACAATCTTACAAGAGCGGTTTGAGGCTAACCCATAGAGAATATTAAATGCTACTAAGTTGTGTAACTCCAAGTACCTGAGGTTGTAAGGTAACTCTGGCTACTCAGATTCTCTCGTTGAAATGGAAAGTACCTTTCCCCAAAGTGGTGATCTGTGACTTAGCTCTTCAAGGCATCTTCTCTATTCTCTTTACAAACCACTGGTCACATGTTTTATATTACACAATGTAAAGTATGAAAGAAATGCTCCATTTTTTAATATAACTTTTTATTTTGGCATGCAACTTTCAGTACTTCAACTTAAAGGAATGAGGAAGATAGGCATTTCAGACATTTTGGTAAGTGGAAGAAATTTTTATTTTTTTATTTCAATAAAACAGACACCTTTATTGACTGAATGAAACTCTTGACATCTCTCAAATGCCTGGAAAGCCACATAGAAAATAATGGATTAGATTTCATTATTTAGATTTAAAAAATGTGTTTAAGGGCTTAAATTATAGAAAAGGTAGCTGTGATTAAACAATATCTGTGTGAATAAAAATGACATCTGATATTACAAAATATATACATTTTTTCAAAGCCCCTTCATATACTTTTTTGTATTGAAAAAAATTCCATGAGGCAGGGTATTATTATTTCCATTTGCTGAGTGAGATATTGAGGGATAAAGACTAAATGACTTAGCCTGAACTGGACGGTCTCTTAATGGTAAAGCTGGGATTAAAACTCAATTATCCTGATTCAGAGTCCCATCTTCTTATTCTTTCTCTCCTGTCTTTTCACCTCTCTCTGTTCTTTCTTCCTTCTTCCCACCTTTCTTTTCTATTCTTAATATTAATTTTAACAGCTTTTAAAAATACGTATTTATTGTTGAGAATTTAGAAAAGCATGAAGAAGAAATTAAAATTATAATCCTACCATTCAGATAACTATTATTAAAATATTAGTGCACAGTTTCTAGTCTTTTTCTTTCATTCTTTCTTTTTCACAGATGGGGTCTTGCTCTGTTACCCAGGCTGGAGTGCAGTGACACAATCATGGCTCACTGAAGCCTTGACCTCCCAGGCTCAAGCTATCCTCCCGCCTCAGCCTCCCTAGTAGTTGGGATTACAGGCATGCACTACAATGCCTGGCTGATTTTGATGTTGTTCTTGTTGTTGAGATATGGTCTTGCTTTGTTGCCCAGTCTGGTCTCGAACTCCTAGGTTCAAGTGATCTTCTCACCTCAGCCTCCCAAAGTACTCAGATTACAGGTGTCAGCCACTGTTCCTTAGTTTAGTCTTCTTTGTTCATGTACATTTTAAAAATAGGAACCACACTTGGATATAGCTTTTGTTACATGCTTTTTCACTTAATGACATAATGTAAATATTTTCCCAAATGATTAAATATTTTTCAGAAACACCAAATGTTGGCTGCTTAGTATTGCAATATATAGATATACTAGAATTCATTTAACCAGTTCACTCTACTGTTGTAGATTGCTTTTGACGCTTCACCATTAAGAACAAGACAGGCCTGCACATATATATAAATACATCTTGATTATTTTGTAATGATAAATTCTTAGAAGTGGCATTCTGGCATACTTTTTTGCAACATATTGTCAAGTTGCAATTCAAAAAAACTCTACCATCCGCTATGAGTGAGGGAGGTGCTCATTTCCATGAGTCTTTGCCAATATTGTTATTACCATAAAAAGTGATGGTTAGATCAATCAAAGTAATATTTATTCTTTTAGCAGATATTTAAAGAGCAATTATTATGTGCCAGGCACTGTGTTGGGTGCTAAAAGTCATCTCCCTCCTCAAAGAATTAGTCTAGTGGGAGTTATATTCAAGTAATTTTTTTTCCTTGAGACAGGATCTTGCTCTGTCACCCAGGTTGGAGTGCAGTGGCACAATCATAACTCACTGCAGCCTCCAACTTTTGGCTCAAAGAATCCTCCCACCCCAGCCTCCAGCACTTATAGTGGCTGGAACTATAGGTGCACACCACTGTGCTAGGCTATTTTGTTTTTCTTTTTACTTTGTATAGAAATGCGTGGGGTTGGGGGGGGGGAGCGTCTCGCTTTGTTGCCCAGGCTAGTCTCGAACTCCAGGTCTCAAGTAGTTCTCCCCCACCCTGGCCTCTCAAAGTGCTGGAATTACCCACATGAGCCACCACACTGGCCCAAGTAAGTTATTATACTTCCATTCTCACACAGTACTATAGGAGCACAAAGGAAAGATGCCTTCTCTTGAGGGACCATAGAAGGCCCCCCTAGTAGAAGTATGCCTGAGTTGAGGCTTCACAGATGAGTAGGAAAGAGGAGATCAAAGATCATAAAAAGGTTCCAGGCAGAAGAAACAACACATAAAAATAGAGAGGTGAATATGGTGTATAGGTTCAAATGCCTTCAAGCAAATAAAGCCTCACTCTAGCTGGTTAAGCCATGAGCCAGTTTAGTATCTTACATAACAAGAGGTCCTCTGCAGTGTGGCCTCAGGCAGAGTCCACATGGCTGAGCTCCTCTGCTGTGTGTTCTCCGGGCTCTTGCCTCCTCCCTGTGTTCTGCTCCATCCTTAGCATAAGAAGATATATTGTCTTTCCCACATGACCCTTTAGGAATAATTTTTTTTTAAATCTCTTTTGATCCCAAGCAGACAACTTCTCATGTCTTATTGGCCAGGCTTGGGTCACATACTTCTTCCGGATCGAATTGCTACCTAGGGGAGTGAAATCACTATGTTTGGTTTAGACTAATCACTCGGAGAATTGAGGAGTCAACACCCCATCCACCACATGAGGAAGTGCCAAGAGCTGAATAAGGCTGCAGCACAGACAGGAGGTGGTGAGTGGCAAGAGATGAGGTGCCAGAAGCTAAAAGAACAAAAGGGCCGTTTCATGAAGGAGGATGGAAAAGTGTCCAATGCTGCAGCGAGGTCAAGTGGCAAGAGGTTGACAGTAATTACTGTCAGCTTACTGGGTGCATACGAGAACAATTTTAATTGTGATGGTTGAAGTCAGATTTTAGACGTTTGGAGACTAAATGTGAGAAGGGGTGCAATAATCGCGGCGTAGATTCTCTCACAGGAAGTGAGGCCGTGAACAGGGGGAGAGACCAGAGAGTGACAGGAAGAGGTAGAGCAGAGTCAACAGAGAGGCTTTTTAGATGAGAGAGGTTAGAAGAGGCTTAAATGACAAGGGAAAGGAGAAAGGAGAGAGGAAGAGTGGAGGAGAGAGGAAGAAAAATGGAATTCTCATTTCCCTGAGGAAGGTGAAAGGGTGGCCGTCCGTTGGTGGGGAGGGAGTTCCGAGGAGGATGGAAAGCTTTGAAAACTCCTCCGGGAAGGGAGCATTGATCCCTAGGAGCACTGCGGAGGGTCCAGGTGAGGTTGGGGCATATGAATTTGGAGCAGCCCAGGTGGCGTGATTTCTCTTTAGGAGCACTTGGTAGCTAGCATGTTGGCTCGGAGGTGGCGATGGTTGGCCTGATCCAGGATGAAGTGACAGATCACAGAGCTAGGTGTAATGGGAAGAGAAAGGGAATGCAGCAACCAACTACTAGGGGAAGGCGTGAGGGTGTAATGGGAGTAGTTGGATAAAGTTATGGACGAGGTGTATGTTTGAATTTTGCATTTCAGAAGCTGAACAGTTTGGGGCTGTTGAGTGTGTGAGCATGGAGGTGGATGAATAAACCGAAAAGTAAAGTTTTCATGAAATAGGATGATAGCACTCTATACATTGATTGTGAGGGTATAATGTGGGCTTTATGAAGGGCAATCTGGCAAGCTTTAAAAACTAAAAACATGTACATCCTTGAATCTAATAATTCTAACTGTATTTATTCCATAGATTTACTTCCACATGTGTGAAATGATGCACAGTGACAGTTATTCACTGAAGCATTATTAATAAAAGACTAAAACCTAAATCCATCAAGGATTTGGTTAAAAAGAAGGCAGTTCCATATGTATTGATGTGGAAGGTTATTCCAATTACAGTCTTAACTTAAAAACAAGCAAAGAGACCGGGTACGGTGGCTCACGCCTGTAATCCCGGTACTTTGGGAGGCTGAAGCAGGCGGATCATCAGAGGTCAGGAGTTTGAGACCAGCCTGGCCAACATGGTGAAACCCTGTCTCTACTAAAAAATACAAAAATTAGCTGGGCATGATGGTGGGCACCTGTAATCCCAGCTACTGAGGCAGTAGAATTGCTTGAACCTGGGAGGCGGATGCTGCAGTGAGCTGAGATCACACCATTGCACTCCAGCCTGGGTGACGAGAGCAAAACTCTGTCTCAAACAAAAAAAAAAAGCAAAGAATAAAAGAAATTATAAAATCTTACTGTTTATGTTCCAAAACACACACACAAACACATACATACACCCCATAAAATACCTATCCATTTTCATAGGCTGATTATAAGAGTTGCCTTTACTGAGTGTGGTGGCTCATGCCTGTAATTCCAGAACTTTAGGAGGACAAGGTTGTGGGAATCACTTTAGCCCAGGAGTTTGAGACCAGCCTGGGCAACATAGTGAGACCTCGTCTCTACAAAAAATTAAAACATTAGCCAGGCATGGTGGTGAGCACCTGTAGTCCCAGCTACTCGGCAGGCCGAGGTGGGAAGATCCTTGAGCCCCTGAGTTTGAGGTTACAATGTGCTATGATCGTGCTACTGCACTGTAGCCTGGGTGACAGAGCAAGACCCTGTCTGTACAAATAATAAAGAAAAGTAAAAGGGGATTGTCTTTAGAGAGTTCCTGCAGAGGTTGGTGGCTGGATGTGAGTAGAGGGGAATTCCTAAGGTTCATAATCCCTTTATTTGCTTTCAGTTTTGTTTTTGTTTTTTAACCACGTGTGAGAAGTGGTTTTTTGTAGGAAAGAGGGGAGGGTGGACTCTCAGATCACATTACATACCCAGGTGTCCACTGATACCCACCTGCAGAGTTTTGGGAAGACAAGATCCAGGAGGGAGAAATAGTGAGTCAAGCGTGCGGACTGAAGCTCCAATTCTGCTGCTCCTAGGGGCATGACATGAAAATGGGAAGAAAAATATTCTTACCTCTCAGGGTTGTTCTAAGGAAGCAGAGAAATTATAACGTGTTTCATATGGTAAAACAATATTAAAAAGCAAGGTATTTGTTAGCAAACATTTATTGAACATTTACTATACTCCAGGCACTGAATTAAAATGGTAATTATTTCAATACTTTATTAATAATTCTTTTTTCCTCATTTAAATGAGTGTTTACAGTTGTTCATTATTATGGTTGTTTCTTGCTAAACATCAGTTGCCCTTCTATCTGTGTTCCTAATCTGTCCCCAGGCTCCCACCCACACCTGACTGGCCTTTGTTTATACTACATTAACTAGAACATAATTTCTTAAGAGACCCAGGGACCCCATTCAGCCTCCAGACATGTTTTATTTGCCCACAGATTGTTTATTTTTGAGATGGTAGACGACATTGGGAAAAAAAAAAATAGGCAGATACTTTTAAAGTCCAGATTTTGAACTTTTCTAGAAAAATCAGAAGACCTGGCAACAACGTGCCTCAGGGCAACAGACCACTGTAGCCTAGCAGGGCTGGCCTGTTTGGCCAGGCTGTGAACATTCTTTCTTCTGACATGATGCTCACCCATGCTGTGTATGCTCCTGCCTGTCCCCATTGACAGTAGAGTTTCCCATACCTGGAATAATGCCAGGGATGACTGTTCCCTACTTTCTTGACTTACAAGTGAGTGTGGAAACAGGGGGGCTTTCCTATTCCTGTCAGCACAATCAGATCCTTGTTCAGGGACCAGGTCCAGGTCTAAGAGGAAGCAGGGGACTTGGCCAGGGCACACAAAAGACACAATGATTAAAGGGCTGGAAAACAGAACCTATGAGGTAAGTTTTAAGGAACTGGATTTTTTCCTGGAAAAAAGAGGATAAAGGATGACTCAATTGTCTTCTTTAAGTATATGGGGTAATTATGAAGAGAGTGATACCAGCTGCTGTCCACCCCCAAACCCACTAGAGGAAAAGTGTGTGTCCTGTGGCAGGAGGCTTGCAGCTGAGCCATAAGGGACTTCACTAAGAATTTAGGTTGAGCGATGAGGCGCCTCCATCTGCCTCATCTGACCCTTATGAGGGTCAGGCTAGACTCTTCTATCTGAAACTCAAAAAATAAACTGGATAACTCCTTGAATTCTTTCCCAATTTTAATTCTTAATGCCTTCCTCTACCATATTCTCTTTTATTTCTGTAGGCTTATCAGAAGAAAGTTAGAAAAAGCTTTCCTGAATAAGAAAACAGGGCATGAATCACTTAAAATTCTCTTTAGCAGCATCTATCCTTGATGTTACCACACTAAAAAATGTATGTACACTCTTTCTGAACATGCAATTAGAACACAGCTGGGAAAGTACTTAAGATTCTTCTCCCAAGTTAACTTTTTACCAGCCAAATTGCTATGGGTATAGTTTGCTCAACTGATGCTAGGAGAATAGTTCAGAGGACTTAATCGAGTGCAGTGCTTATGTAGACAAAAACATTGCTACATTATCCAGTCTTAGTTGTTTTTACTTAGTTTAAAAGATTGTGGTGAGTTTTCATGTCTGTTCCTGTTGTGAATTCCATGAGTCAATGCAGAGGAGCTGGAGGAGTTTTCCAGGATGTCACAACTACTGGACAATATCCGGTACAGTAAATTAGAACACAGACTCTGGTTGGTAAATGGTGATGGGACATTTAACACTTCAAAATAACAATCAACGTTTGTTGTGAGCCAACCGGGTGCTGAGTGCTTTTCATGTTAATCTTCATAATGACTCTGTAAGGTAGGTATCAATAGTCTCATTTGACAGATCAGAACAGAGTCAAAGAGAGGAGTAACTTTCCAAGGCCACATGGACCGCAAGTGCTGACATCCAGATTCATGTCTAAATCCAAATTCAAATTGCTTGACTCCAAAGTCTGTGTTGTTATTTATTTATTGTTTATTATTATTTTTTATTTTTAAGACGGAGTCTCACTCTGTCACCCAGGCTGGAGTGCGGTGGCATGATCTTGGTTCACTGCAGCCTCTGCCTCCCAGGTTCAAGCGATTCTCCTGCCTCCGCCTCCCAAGTAGCTGGAATCACAGGTGCCCACCACTACACCTGACTAATTTATGTATCATTTAGTAGAGACGGGGTTTCACCATGTTGGCCAGGCTGGTCTCGAACTCGTGACCTTAGGTGATCCACCCACCTTGGCCTCCCAAACTGTTGGGATTACAGGCATAAGCCGCCATGCCTGACCCATCTGTGTGTTTTCATGTGACTACTCTGTGTGGATTCACTTTGTTAGGGTGTGCCAGCCAAGGTGTCCAGAACAGAACCATACAATGGAAGGGGTAATTTGGGTCAGTCTGTCTCACAAAGAGAGCTCATGAGCTCCCAAGACACATAAAGGTACTGGTTGTCGAGTATATCACAATTAAATAGCCTCATTACCTTTCTGCACCTGCAGTTCCATTTCCTACCTTGTTCATGCAGTCATCTGTCGAAGTCTTTTGACATACAACCGTAAGTCCTCAGAGCTACAGTTCCTTACTTCCCACCAGTAAGCACAGTCCTTCCTCAAGACTATTTAAGTGGTCTGGCTCTAAGTATACTGTGTTCCTTGTGGAGTGGCCCATGGGTCTTGTGCTGCAACATTACCTGGACTATTGGCTAAAAACATGATTCCTGAGCCTCACCATTGATCTACTGAATCAGAATCCCCAGGAGCACATCTGACCCTTAACAAGTATCTCAAGTCTTTTTCACACACACTTAACTTTTAGAATTATTGCTCGTAAAGCAGTGGTTGTTAACCTTGGACGTACATTGCAATCACCTGGAGAAATTACATTCTGGAGATTCTAGAATCTCCACCCCCAGAGATTCTGATTTGCCTGAGGTATGGCCTGGGCATCATATTAAGAACTTTCCAAGCGATCTTAACATACAGCCAAGACTAGCATCACTGTCTTAGATCCAGAGCACTGCTTCTCAAACTTGTCGTGCACATCAGAATCATCTGGAGGTCTTGTTAAAGCACAGGTTGCTGGGCCCACTCCCAGAGTTTCTGATTCAGCAGGTCTTAGGTAGGACCTGAGACTCTGCATTTCTAACAAAGTTCCCAGGTGATGCTGATGATACAATTTTAGGAACCTGCACTTTAAGAACCGTTGGTTTAGAGACTCAATAATAGTATGCACCACTGCTAAATTTTAAATGATTAAGGACAAATCTTGTTGCTTTTAGGAACCACACTTTAAGAACCACTGGTTTAGAGACTCAATAATAGCATGCCCCACTGCTAAATTTTAAATAATTAAGGACAATCTTGTTGCTTTGAAGGCATCAGGGATATTTTTTAGATTCCAGCCCTGATTTAAATAATTTTGCACATTTTGAGCCCACTGTAGACTAGATCAAGTCATCCTTGTTAATAGAAGAATTATTAACCTCTTTTTCCTAGAGGGGATTTAGATTTAGATTCAAGGGAGTGAAATTAGCATTTAATTGGAATCAATAATTGTGCTTCTTGGACAAATTGCCCCTGGCAAAGCTGGAAGGAACCTGAAAAGTGGAGATCCATGAAAGTCACTTCCAATATGATGTGTACTAGAACAATAAAATGGTATGCAAAATAATATATCTTTGCGTAAGCGCCTGAATAAATCTTGGCCTTGTCATTATTAGCCCTGTTTCCATTCCTGCTATTGCCAGAGACGGTGAGTACAGTGATTGATTCCTCTGGGACTAGGAATCACTGGAAGAGGCAGGGTCAATGTGAATGGTCATGCAGCCTGCACACTGCACAATGCCAGGGACATCATTCACATAGACTTCAGTGGGAATTGCACCCTCCGGAGCTGTGCTACATGGCTTACCTGGGAGAAGGCTATATTTCTTCTGGAGTTATAGAAATCTTAACCTCTCTCTGGGAACCAGGACCTAGAAAGCATTATAACACATGTCCAGAGGTCAAAGTTCAGTCCACTGTTGGTTCAGTCCACCATACCTGCTTCCCCCATTTCGACATGCTGGCTCTGGATGACCCACTGGGGAGGTGTATTAGTTGGTTTTCATGCTGCTGATAAACACATACCTGAGACTGGGTAATTTATAAAGAAAAAGAGGTTTAATAAACCGACAGTTCCATGTGGTTGGGGAGGCCTCACAATCATGGCAGAAGGCTTACATGGCAGCATACAAGAGAGAATGAGAGCCAAGTGAAAGGGGAAACCCTTTATAAAATCATCAGATCTTGTGAGACTTGTTTACTACCACAAGAACAGTACGGGGGAAATCACCCTCATGATTCAATTATCTTCCACTGGGTTCCTCCCACAACACGTGGGAATTATGGGCGCTACAATTCAAGATGAGATTTGGATGGGGACACAGCTGAACCACATCAGGAGGAATGGGGGAGAACAAGAAGTTCCCACAGTGTCTGTTCATGTGCACAAAGAGACATGAAAAATCTTGTTGGGTGAACCCTGATCGCACCTTTGAGGGCTAGGGGAGGGACAGACAGGAGGCCTTTGTGGAGGGTGTAGGTCTTGCTCTTCAGCTGGATCTTGCTTTTCAGCCAGATTCCTTTATTCCTTACATCTTTACCTTTACACAGCCTTCTTTTTTTTTTTTTTAACGTCCCCTGTACCACTCTAAAGCAACCACATAAGACTTTTTTTTTGGATAACTTCCTATTTTAAATATTCTTATCTGAGTCCCGAGGTCTGTCTGGTTTCAGCTCTGGACATGGGGTCATTCTTGAGTGCAGTCTGGAGTTCGATCAGGGCATCTTTATCTCAGCTCCCCCCTCAGGCAGTCACTCCTTCAAGAACGGGCATGAACATCCTCCATCTCCTCGTGTGGAAGTAGGTCTGAGGCTGAGGTTCTAAGCTAGGAGGTGGGGGAGCCATGCCAGTCTGAATAATTGAAGTGAATAAACCATTGGTTTTTATGTAAATCTTTCAGACAACAAGAATGAAATTTCGGAGGTGGATTGATCCATCGGGGCGTTTCATCTCAAACCTGTTATTATGGACTAAATTTTTGTGTCCCTCCCCAAATGTATATGTTGATGCCCTAATCACCAGTGTGGCTGTATTTTGAGATGGAGCCTCTAAAGAAGTAATTAAGGTTAAATGAGGTCTAAAGGATGGGTCCCTAACCCAACAGGATGAGTGTCCTTGTAAAAAGAGATACCAGACAGGTCTCTCTTGCTTTACCATGTGAGGACATGGTAAGAAAGAAGCCAGCTGAATGCCAGGAAGAGAGCTCTCACCAGGAACTGAATCAGTCAAAACCTTGATCTAGGACTTCTAGCCTCCAGAACTGCAAGTAAATGAATTTCTGTTGTTTAGGCCACCCAGTCTGTGGCATTTTGCTATGCCATCCCAAGCAAACTAATATACCCATCCTTTCCCTTCTTGCCCCATGTCAACCCAAGCTCCTCCACAGCCAGAGCTGGATCAGGTCAAGATAAGTCCCTCATCGTACTCATCATGGCTTCTCCCCACCTCCACCACTAGCTTATAACACCTGAAGCAGGGACTGGGTCTCAGCCACTCTCATCATGCCCTAGTGCTGAGCAGGCTCTTCCCCTGCAGTCATGAGTGAGTGCATAGTGATGGTGCATGACTGTAGAGGGTGCAGCAGGGGAGCCCCTGTGCTATTCTTGTTACTTCAACTTTTACTTGTTTAAAATATTTGTGCAAATTTATGGAGTGCATAACATTTTTTTTTACATGTATATAATTTGTAGTGATCAAGTCAGGGTATTTAGGGTGTCCATCCCCTTTTACTTTTAATGCTACATTAAGAAAGCATCTACTCTCAGTGCTAAAACATCATGTGAATTCATTGAGGCAAGGAATGGCTAAGACACCAGAGCAAAACAAAGTGAACACAGATTATTATGTCAAATGTAGAAGACAAAGAACTTTGCATCATCTGCCCCAGCTCAGGCACCTGTCTCCTCGTACTTGGCTGGTATTGGCAGACACTTACTATGGTGGACAGCTTGAGATGCAGGAGGTGGTTGTGGAGTGGGAGGGCCAGGGAGCCAATTTCTTCTCAGAAGGCTGGAAATCCTACATCAGGAACCTCTGACATTTAACTAGAATGATCTACCCAATCCTTAGCAGGAAGATACTCAAAATATCTGACACCTGGTAAGGTAGTTGTACACAACCCATGCAGCTATATTAGTGCATAACTATGCAGTGAGTTCAACATTATTTCCAATTTTCCCATTTGCTTCAGATACAAAAGCCACATTCATGGGCACAGCTAGATCAGGGCAGTTCAAATCCAGCCTGTGCAATTCATCAAAGGACTATGAGTGCCACCATGCGAGTTACCCAGAGAACTAATTCACTCAAGAAGATGGGGGCACAAGACCCAGCTCTAAATCTGATACGTTTAACTAATGCAAATGTTGCTTCTGATTTTAAACCAAATATTGGGGAACCAAAGAAATAATGTCCATAGCAATCCTTGCCAAACACAAATATATCAAACACACAAATTGACATCTTATTTTCATGAATACCTTCTTTACTCCAAGCCTTCAAACATTGCAAGGAATCAGTTTAGAGAGATATAGGGAATACTCCAAATAGAAGGTTTTGTTTATACTCTAGGAGTTATGTAATGTAATGTGAAAAAATTATTTCTAGTAAGTCCTGGCATAAATTGTGTAAGCTGAGAAACAGTGATAAAGGAAGTGGATGTAACTGAATATAAGGATCCAATCCAAATTGTTCAGGCCATATGTAATTCTTGCACATACTGGAGCACATATTTTGAGAGGAAACTTTGGAATTCATCTACACAATATGGCAAAGTAGAATTGCTTGAATTCTGCTACAGGACTTTATATAAAAGTATTCATTTCAGTCACAGTAGTACCTCAGTTATTCAAATGCCATTTATGTAGCAAATGTATTCAGAACCGAGAGAATCTGGAAAAAAAAAAAATTGAAGGCCTTGTCATGATTAAAATATGTAAGTCCATGTACTAAATGCCATTCATTTTACTTCCTAGAAGAAATCCACATTACTCAAGATCCATACATAATTTTCTAATAGGTTTGGATATTTGATATTGGAATATGGCAGAGGCTGCTAGTGGTTGACCCGAACAGCCCTTCTTCTATTTTTACTTGGTATCAGAAACTCAATTTTATTCAAGGAACTCATGTACTCAGATAGAAACTACATTACTCAGTGTTCTTAAAACTATAAGTGTGACAAACTTTTGAGCAATGGGATACAAACAGAAATGTTGTTGTGAAGGAAGTCTAGGTTGCACCCCACCAAAGTGGGACCCAGCCCTCTGCATTCCTGCCTTCCTGCCTTCCAATCTGCTGCCCGGAATTCTGGTCTGTTGTCTCTAGGAACCATCTTAACCACATGAGTTACACCCTATGGATATTGCCACAGAGAGCTAAAGGAGCCTGAATGCCTATGAAATTCAAGATGTGCCATACTGGTCTTGTGCTGCATATCTCTGGAATTTGCACAGTGCGTAAATAAGTTTCTTTCTTGTTTTAGTCACTGTTAGTTTATTCTAAATGTTTACCTGTGCATATAAATTTATCCTAATAAATGTGCTCAACGTAAATAAAAACTAGTAAATTGTTAGCTTTCTGGTTACTAGAAACAGATAATATGTGGGAGGAAGGATGTCTGACATCCTTAATAACGAAAGAGACATTAAAAAAAACAAAACCCCCAAACAGCCAAACCTGTAAATGAGTTTTCATGGAAATACTTTTAAAGGGTAGCATTCTGTTATTCCTATTAAGGCAAATTGTCCTACAAGTCTCTCATAGGCACTGAAGGCATCAATACGTAACAGAAAATCAGAATCACCTGAATTAATAATCATGGCTCGGAGTCATCAAGAAAACAGCAAGTTATATTTGGTTTAAGAGAGTTCATAGAAATAGTTTAAGTCAAAATATCTTAGATTTTTAAAAAAAATTCCCCTAATGAGCAAACAAAAGGAGCACACTTTCTGGAAATTCTATAATATGAAATAGCACTTTTAAAGTTTTTTAAATAATTGTGTTTTCACTGTACATATATGGTTTTGTTTGTTTGGACATTGTGCTGATTTTACGTAAACATTATTTTCTTAAAATATTTTTCCATTTTAATAATTTTATTTTGGTCTGCATTCCAATTAGACATACTTTTTTCCCACAAAAAAAATTAAAATGAAATTAAACCAAAATAATAAGAGAACATAAAAATCTCAAATAATAGGCTTGAGCTTTGGAGGCAACAAAACAGTTATGCCTTACTCCTTTTAGTTACTGGAGAGTTTTAGTTCTTTTATTCAAATCGTGTGAAAGTCTCACCTGAGTAAAAGGTTTGCACAGATGAGTGGAGAAAGGGTCAGCTCTTTCTGGCAAGGATCAGAAGTCAGCCTAAAGGCAATCTGATCTTTAAGCCAAACCCAGATACATGAGAAACCTATGACAAGTGGGAAATCTACTGAGAACTTGCTGGTTTTCTGCCATTCTCCAAACAAGACTAAAGATGGCAGGAGCATAAACAATGGAAGCAGAAGATTAAAGAACAAAAACTTGTGAATAAAATCCCTTCATACTATCTTCATTCATGCAAAACAACAGGAACCCTTCCCTCTAATGCTTTAAGATCTTCCATAAGGTAGATGCCATCACCACCTACTCCCTTGCAATCCTCCAATTTCTAGTATTCTTCAGGTGTCTTATCAATTATCATAATTTTTGCCCACTAAAGTTATTAGCTCCATAAAGCAAAGGACTGTGTCTCTGTCAGTCACAGTTATATATACCCATGACTTGCCTAGCACAGGGCCTGGCAAACAGTATTATACTCATTTGGACATTGGATGGTTAGATAAATGGAAGAAGGAAGGAAGGGAGGGAAGGAGGGAAGGAGGGAGGGAGGGAGGGAGAGAGAAAGGAAGAAAGGAATTTGGAGGAGGGTATGATTAGGCACATAATAGGCAAAGGAAATTTAACCAAAAAGTTATCTTTATCTCTTACTGTCTTCAACCTAACTTTTATTCTCTGAAAACATTGGGGTTCATTGGGAAGAAAAGGAGAGAAAATGTAAAGAGAAAATAGCAGAAAACTGTAATAAGATGTAAATGAAGCTATGGAGAAGGTTGACCAAATTAAGTTCTCTAATCTTCATCCCTACACACACACACACACACACTTCTAATATATATATATAGCTGTCCAACACAGGCCAGACATTGCCCCCTAAGAAGAGTTACTCTGATTAGACTGTGTGAATTAGCTAATAGTCAATAATATGCAAACTTCAGACAAGTCTGACAATAAGCCCACTGAAGGGACTTTCCTGTGTGGTAGGGCAAGGCCCAGAGACCACACTTGAAGTGAATGAATTTGCATTATGCTTCACTTTCCCTCCAACTCTTTAGTGCTCTGCTTGAAAAGTAGTAACAAGTCTACAACCTGGACACGAAAAGCAGAAAAAGGAGGTAAAGAAGCCCAGCTTATCCAGAAACTGAGCAATACTCCTACAAGAACACTGAGTAAACCACAACTTTGCAACTCATTTCCTTAACTAGGAACATAAAGCTCAACAAAAAGCCACAGAAAGATGAACAGAAGAATGATGCAACATGTGATATACATTATGGCTGCTTACCGGTATTTCTTGTTCTCTTCCTCTAGGCTCAATGAGGACTGCTTCCTCCCCCATCTACTGAAGTTAGATGTGGTCATATGATTTTCCATGTCAATAAAATGTGAGTGGAAGTGACAGGGGTCACTTCCAGGTGGAACATTTAAAAACAAGTGATAGTTTCTCCATGATCCTTTTCCCTTCTGCCACCATGATCGACAGTATTCCAAATCATGGCGCCTTCACCACTCTGGGTCCTGGAGTGAGGATGATATACAGTGGGAGTTAGCTAGCTATAGCCTGTGTTCACCTGTTTTTGTAAATAAAGCTTCATTGGAACATAGCTATACCCATTTGTCTATGCATAATTTGAAATGACAATGGCAAAACTGAGTTGTTACAACAGGGACCATATAGCCTAAAAGCCTAAAGTGTTCATTAAGTGGCCTTTTAAGAAAACATTTGCAGACTCCTCATATAGACCCTGATCCTCCTATGCCCACTTAATTCAAGGGGATATGTAGGTTGAAGGGGAAGACAAACCTTTGTTACTCTATACCAACAAAAATTGGGGGCTTTTTGGTTACTCGTATATAACTTAGGTTATTCTGACTGATACAAAACTATTTAAAAATCACTTAATTTGTATGCATGCTATTAATAGAAATATTCTTCAAGAACTAGTAAAAACAACTAGGATAGTACTAAACACAGAGCAAGTACTTGGGTAGTAAGTTTTCCTTTTCTTGGTTCGATATCATCATAGATGAGGAGTGCAGAGCACAGGTGCGATCAGGAATGGGCTATGTGGCAGCTCCCTCAGAATGCATTGCCACTGCTACTACAGCAGTAGCTTTTCAACAATTTTAAAAGAAAAGATATTGACATGACAGTTATTAAGATGGTTCACGCCTGTAATCCCAGCACTTTGGGAGGCCGAGGTGGGTGGATCATGAGGTCAGGAGATCAAGACCATCCTGGCTAACATGGTGAAACCCCACCTCTACTAAAAATACAAAAAATTAGTCAGGCATGGTGGTGGGTGCCTGTCGTCCCAGCTATTCGGGAGGCTGAGGCAGGAGAATGACTTGAACCTGGGAGGCGGAGCTTGCAGTGAGTCGAGATCTCTCCACTGCACTCCAGCCTGGGCGACAGAGTGAGACTCCCTCTCAAAAAAAAAAAAGATGGTTAAAAGACATTAGAAGAGGCTGAGTGAAAGCAAACATGGGTCTGTTCCACACAGCGTGGAAATATCAATTGTCAGAACACGAGGGGTGCAGAGAAAGGAGGCAAAGAGTGATTCTTTTATTATGATTGCTTCTGTGATGCTGAAGCCCAGCTATGCATTTGAAGCAGAGGTGGAAAAAACTGGACTTAACTGGCTTCAGTAATAAAAATGATTTTTGAATCATCATGTGATGATTCAGTAATGAAAATGAAGATTCGAATGATGTAAGTAATTTTTTAAAAAAATTCTGGAAGAAAGCTAAAAAAAATTGCTAAGTGTTTAATAATAATACCAACACTTTAATGCTGTTATAATGTTCCAAGCACTCTTCTGAGCACATGACATATTTTAACCCCTACTATAATCCTAACCCTATGAGTTAGGTATTATCATTTTCCCCAGTTTACTGATAAAGGGGTGAAGCACAGAGAAACTAAGTAGCTGGCCCAAAGTTAGCAATTAAAAGAGGTAGAGTGGGGTTCAAATGCAGGCATTCTGAGTCTAGTGCAATGTCTCTTAACCACCTTTCTCTATTGAATGTTCACAGGTATTACTACTGGACTTGGGACACAGTATGAAGGCAAAGACTCATGGCTAGGCTGCTGTGTTGTCTATGGTGCTTTTGGCTCTAAGTGTCAGAAAACCCAATTCAAACTGGCTTAAACAATGAGAAAATGTATTATTTCATGGAACAGAAGCCCAGAGGAAGGACAGCTACAAAATTGGTTGAATCAGTGATTTATTGATGTCATAAGGAACCCAGGTTCTTTTTTGCCTTTTGATTCTGTTGTCCACAGCATTGACTTCACCTAAGGCTGGTTGCCCTATGGTCAATAATAGCAAACTGAAGCAAGGGGCACATATGTTCTTCTTTGTTGCTACCCAGCCAGAAAGAGAAATGCTCCTATCCTCTTCCATTCTTTCTGAGCCAAATTAGGTCACATGTTCATGCCTGGAGGGTGGAGGGGAAGGTAACCAGGGCAATGTCACATGTTGCTTGTCTTAGAAAAAAACAAGATTCCTAGAGTTGGAGGAGGTAAATTTCTCCTGAGTCAATCCTACGGCTAACTAAGGAATTTAATAGCTGAATAAAGTCAGCCTTTGGTTAGCAAGGAGGATGAAGTTTGATAAGAAAACAACCGACAGTGTCTACTATACAGCAGGTATTCAGCTGAAGCACAATCACATCTGCCAACTTGATTATTTCTGCTACACTTTTCCTGGGGATCCTTCCGCAAAGACAATATATTGAGATGGTAAAATTCATACTCTCCGTTGCATCATGAGTTTCAATCTTAATTCTGAAATCTGTTCATGAGCAAGTTGTTTCAAATCTTGAGAGACTAGATATACAAATGGACAATGGCCAGACCATACATAGAAAATAAAATTCTGACCCACAACCCAAGGAAACCAGTCCAGAAAGTCAGTCTACTATCTACAGTAACCAGTTCAGGAAGTCAGACTACTATGTCTAGCAGGCAGTCCTTGAAATAAACAATAACTCCCATTGGCCCAAAATGGCCAGGGCTTGATTAATAACTGACAACTTCTACATTTTTGCCCCTCACCCACCTTGGCTTCCAACTTAGGACCAACTAGACAAAGCCGACTACGTACATCTGAACAATCACATAGGATGCCCCACTTCTAGTTATCTCACCTGCAGCTTCCCCATGCCAACAGCCTCCAGTTGGGGTGCACCTGAAGCCTTCCCTTTTTTCTGCTATAAAACTTCCCCACTCCTCTGCCTGCTAGAATCTCTGCCCAGTGCAAGTGATGGTGGCCAACTTCCTCACTGTAGCAAGTTCTCAATAAACAGTCTTTGCTTGTTACCATTTGGGTGATCTTCATTTATCTCCACATTTTCTGAGCTTCAGTTTCCTCATCTGTAAAAGTAGGGATAATAATAATACCAGCTTCTGAGGGATGCTGTAAAGATTAAATGAAATGAGATTATGTATTAAAGCCCCTAGCATGCTAATTGTTATGGACTGAAAATTATCTCTTGAGAAATAATTACTCATTTGACTGGTGGACATATTTATGGGGGGCAAAGAAACTCTGCAGGTATCACCATACGGCATGATTCAGAAAGCGAAGTAAATACTATGTGGTCTAAGCAGAAAGGCCTAGGGTCACACAGCTGTTTTCCTGTGTGAGCAAGGAGCTCTTTTGTACACTTTGCCTGAACTGCCCCATAATGAGTGGGTCCTTCACTGGCCTCTCTGTGTGTTGCTTAGGGCAATGAACCTGGCCTGGATTGTGGTAAGTCAAAAATACAAAGAAACTGTTGACAGCTTCCAGTGCCAGCACTATATCTTGTACATAGTAGGTAGATAGTATGCATTTATTAGGTGACTGACAGAATAAACATATGCTATTTAGCACTGCTAAAAACCTGAGAATATGCCAAGTGTGGTGGCTCACGCCTATAGTGCCAGCTACTTGGGAAGCCAGGGTGGGAGGAATGATTGAGCCCAGAAGTTTGAGGCCAGCCTGGGCAACATAGCAAGACTTTGTCTCTAAAAAATGTTTTTTTTAGTTTCAATTAAAAAAAATATTTGAGAATAGATTTGCTATTGCATGTGGAAACTATTTTCCTGTAGTCTAAGAAGCTAAAATTTCAAGGATCTGTGATGGAAACGGGTTCTTTGGTCTTCACAAATATTTCAAACTACAAAAATTAGAATTGATTACTACAACTGAAAAAAGAACAAGAAGAAATATGATTAAAATATAATGAGGAAGAGGAAGACATGAAGTGGGAGAGAGAGAGAAACAGAATGAGAATGAAATTTTTTTTCCCGTGGGAAGCAAGAGGCTGCTGTGGGAGACATCAGAGGACAGAATGGGATAAATGTCTTAGGGAGCAGGAGGAGAAACAGGTGATTCATTCTCTCAAGGTTAATTAAGAACATTTTAAGTGTGTATCTATTTATTTATTTATTGAGATGGAGTCTTGCTCTGTCGCCCAGGCTGGAGTGCAGTGGCACAATCTTGGCTCACTGCAACCTCCACCTCTCAGGTTCAAGTGATTCTCCTTGCCCCAGCCTCCCGAGTAGCTGGGTTTACAGGTGCCCACTACCACGCCTGGCTAATTTTTTTGCATTTTTAGTAGAGACGAGGTTTCACTATGTTGGCTAGGCTGGTCTCAAACTCCTGACCTCATGATCTGCCTGCCTCAGCCTCCCAAAGTGCTGGGATTACAGGCATGAGCCACCGCGCCAGGCCATTTTAAGTGTTTATTGTGTATACCCATCTATGTTGTAGATTATTCTGATTAAAAAGAGTTTAGTATCTAAGAGAAAGGTAAAGGTGGAAAGAGCGAAGGTGAAAGTAACTGTGGTTGGGAGAATTCCAGATTAGAGTCAGTTCATCCTCCAAACACTGCTCCTAATGATCAAAGAATATGAGAAGTCATCTGATCATACTGATTCAGAGAAAATACAGTGAAGTACCTGCCTGATGTAAGGTGAGTCAGGGCTTCTTCTCACGAAAATGATTTATGGGATTCCTCTGGTTCATAATGACCTCTCAGCATGAAAAACCTAAGAGGCATCCCACTCAGCCACCAGTCTGAGCACATGCAAACACATAAGCACCCAGGAGTTGGGGTGGGGGAAACAGTACTTTGAAGGTGATAATTGTAGTCTCGGGTGCAATGGTCTGAATGTCATGTCCCTCCAAAATTCGTATGTTGACATCCTAACCCCCAATGTGATGGTATTAAGAGGTGAAGCCTGTGGGAGGCGATTAGTTTACAAGAATATAGCCCTCCTGAATGGGATTAGTGCTGTTATCCAAGAGACTCAAGTGCTGTTATCCAAGAGAATGCTGGTTCATTTACCCCTTCTGCCCTGTGAGGTTACAGCAAAAAGCAGCTGTCTGTGAGCCAGGAAGAGGCCCCTCAGCAGACACTGAGTCTGCTGGTGCCTTGATCTTGGCCTTCTTAGCCTTCAGAGCTTTGAGGAATAAATTTCTGTTGTTTACAAGCCACCCGGTTTATGGTATTTTGTTATAGCAGCCAGAACAGACTAAGACATCTGGCAAACACTGAAAGCTCAAAGACTAAAAATTAGTCTTTGATTATCTGTGGCAGAAGATAGTATGGAATCAAAAGAGCCCTGTTTCATTTAAGTGATAAAACAGCGAGAGACTATTGGGAGGCAGAGACTTCACTACAATCTCCTGCTGCATGCCTTAAACAAGAGTGATTTTTTTTAAAAAAGCTCAGGCCTGATGTTTCAACAATTGCCAGACAGATGTTTGCTGTAAGGGCCAGGGTCTGCGCTCACTCACTGCTTCTCCATTTGGATCCATTACTAGAATAACTCCACTTCTTCTCTTCTTTCATGACAGTAACTCCTCATTCTCCACCTCTCCGTGTGGCAAAAGGCTATTGACATCCATAAATAGACCCACACAAATATATTTAGCTGATTTTTGATAAAGGTGCAAAGTAATTTAATGGAGGTACCTTCTGAACAAATGCTGCTGGAGCAACTGAACATCTACCGGCACACACACAAGAAGATATTTGACCAAAGTCTTACATTCCACACAAAAATTAACTCAAAATAATGTGCTTCAGTGAGCCAAGATCATGCCTCTTCACTCCAGCATGGGCAACAGAGTGAGACCCTCTCTCTAAACAAAACAAAACAAACAAACAAAAACTCAGAATAGATCATAGACTTAAATGTAAAACATAAAACTATAGTATTTTTACAGGAAAAACTCATAGTAGAAAGTCTTTGAGACCTAGAACTAGGTGAAGAGATCTTAGACATGACACCAAAAGCACAATTCATAAAAGGAAGAATCAACAAATTGAACCTAATAAAATGTAAAACTTTCTGCAAAAGTTCATGTAAGAAGATAAAAAGCTATAAACTGGGAAGAAAATATTTGCAAACTGCATATCTTGCAAGGACTGGTATCTACAATAAGAATTCTCAAAATGCAGGACTTAAAAAAACAAACAATCCAGTTAGAAAATTAGACATTTCACCAAAGAGGACATAGAGATAACAAATGAGCACATAAAAAGATATTCAACCTCGCTGGTCACTAGGGAGATACAAATTGAAACCACAGTAATATATCACTACATACCTATCAGAGTGACAATACCCAGTGCTGGGGAGAATGTGGCGACATTGGCTCACTTATACATTGCTGGGAATGTAAAATGATATGGCTACTTTGGAATACAGGTTGGCCGTGTCCTATGAAACTAAACAAGCAAGTACCATATAATCCAGCAGCAATTGTACTTCTTGGGTCATTATCCTAGAAAACTGAAAGTGTATGGTTACACAAAAACCCATGTACAAATGTTTGTCACAAGTAAATCAGCTTGACTTGTAATAGCTGTTACTTATAAAAATGGGAATCAACCCAAGCGTCCTTCAACAGGTCAATGGTTAAACTGTGATACAAGCATAACATGTTAGCACTACTAAACAGCAAAAAGAAACAGACCCTTGAGATATCTAAAACAACCTGAATGAATCTCCAGGGATGTATGCTGAGTGGAAAAAGTCAATCTCCGAAGGCTACATACGGCATTATTCCATTTATGTAACATTTTTGAAATGACAAAACTTCAGAAGTAAAGAACAGATTAGTAGTCGCCAGGGATTAGAGACTGGGGGAGTAACACAAGAGAGGTGGAAGTGGTTATAAAAGGGTAACATAAGGGACCCTTTTGGTGTTGGAACTGTTCAGGTCTTGGCTGTGGTGGTTGCCAACCTATACAGGTGATAAAATTGTATACAACTTAATACACACATGCTTACATGCAAATGAATACAGGAAAACTGGGAAAATCTGAATAAGATGAGTAGATCCTATCAATGTCAATATTTTGGTTGTGATATGATATAAAGACTACAGTTTAACAAAATGTTACCATGGGAGGAAACTGGGTAAAGTATACTAAGGATCTCTCTGCCTCATTTCATACAACTTCGTGTAACTCCATAATTATCACAATTTAATTAGATATTTTTTATAATTAATTTAGTTATATACAATTATATTACATTTTGGATATTACATAATTATATCCAAAATATGTAAAATTATCTATATAAATATAAACATTGTATATACAATATATGTATAACATTTATTTACATATATAGTTTGATGGAGTTATGGTTTAATGGAGTAATAACCAAATCAACAACACATGTCAGTCAACTAAACCAGCCTCTCTTAAGGGTAATTCCGACCATTCTAGATATTCAGGATTTCTGTTGTTTTTTGTTTTGTTTTGTTTTGTTTTGTTTTGAGACAAAGTCTCACTGTGTTGCCCAGGGTGGAGTACAGTAGTGTGTGATCTGGGGTCACTGCAACCTCTGGCTTCCGGGTTCAAGCTATTCTCCTGCCTCAGTCTCCCGAGCATCTGGGATTACAGGTGTGCACCACCACGCCCGGCTAATTTTTTGTGTTTTTAGTAGAAATGGGGTTTCACCATATTGACCAGGCTGGTCTCAAACTCCTGACCTCAAGTGATCCGCCCACCTCAGGCCTCCCAAAGTGCTGGGATTACAGGCGTGAGCCACCACGCCTGGCCCATTCTAGCTATTTCAATGCTTACTCTCAGGCTGTGTGTTCATGGCATACCAAAAGAAAACTTTTGTTTTCTTTTCTTCTAAAAAGATTTTTGTTTTTATCATAAAAGAGATATTAAATGGTAGATCTGAAAATATGTAGAAATCAAAATAAGTAAACTAAAACAAAGATCACTCTAATTCCATCAGCTAATAATAATTTGAATAGTATGCTTTAAGAGGTGTGCTGTTATTTATTTTTAGCCATTTTTGTATTATAGTTAATGCACCCATGCATATGCTTTCATGAGTAGCTGAGGTTTTGTTTCTTAGAATCTATTATTTTTAAAGAATGTATACTTTATTGATGACACAATTTCTATACATATAAGTAAGATCAGTAGATTGTACCAATGTCAGTATCCTCATTATGATATTATACTACAGTTCTGCATTTATACAGACACGTGCTTGACATGGTTTCTCTAGTTCAATGCATAGTGCTAAAAAAGTATTCCTGGTCCCCATTTTGGTGATAACTTTGCATCCACGTTTGTGAAGAGGTTGGAACCCTCAATGTGCACTCAGAGACAATATCTATCATAATATCAGACATGCCAGGAATATCGCTAGTGCTGTTACTCAAATTGCTCTACTAAGGATGTATCTTAAAGGAAAGGCAGAAAGTCCTCCAGTACTTACTGAAGACTTGGAGACTGCCCCTTCTGGATTTCTGTAGGCTTTACTGCACCTCCAGGGAAGCCCAGGTTTGAGAAGCATGTGCATTCAATAAGTTTCCTTGTTAAGCATACGTAAAGAAGGAGAGAAAAAGCCGTGAGAACACAGTGCTGGAGGGTACGATTTAGCAGTCCTTGCTTGGTCTCTGTTAGTGAGTAAAGACCTATTTTTCAGCTCCACTTGTGCATGCCTGTAATAGATTTTCCTGGGCAGCAGGTAATAGACTCTGACACTTCAGAAAGCCTCCACAGTAGAATTCACTGGAAAACACATCCTGCATAATTCAGGAAACAACAAAAAATGCATGATTATATATTTGTCAATCTTCAGCCTCATGGTGCCACAGGAGGGCAACAGCGTTTCCCCATCTAAAAGGGGTAAAATAGGTTAATCTACCTACACAGAAGTAAGTGCACTATTACCTCCATTCCAGGAGAGGTTGTTTTTCAGCATCCAGAGTAACACCTGGCAGGTCCTGGAAGTGAGTATCATTTCCACAGTAGAATCACTATTTCAAACGCTTTACTTGCATTGCTGATATGATAGTCTTGCCTGGAAACTACCTAAGCTTTTTCTCACACTTCACTGAATTGCATGTAGTCTGTATTTTTCCTGTTACATATCAATGGATCCTTCTGGGGTGGAGAGGGATATTAGGAGAAGAACTGACAGACGGAAGAGACTGTTTTCCCTCCTGTCTATAGCTGTCTTCTCATTCAGGGTTTGATTTGCCATGAAATCAGAAGTGAAACCCTGCCTTTGCCAGAAAGCATCCCAAGCCAGCGTCAGGGCACACTGTGGTTGGCACCCACTTGTGGAAATTTGAAGCCTGCTCATCAGTTTTCCCCTACAGAGGTGGAGCAGATATTCAAACAAATTGGTCCCAGGCTAATTTAAGACATGACAGGAAATGGATTTTAACAAGCCAGATTTTTTTTTTTTTAATTTTCTCAGAAAACAAAAACAAGAAATTTTCTAGGATAATATTTGGAACATGGAGGAAGACTGGTTCATTCTATTGCAGCTTCAGTAGCCACAGAAATCAAGGCTGTCCGAAGGTGGAGTTCAGATCTTTATACCCTTTAGTACATGTGTCAGGAAGGCAACAATTTCCAGATGTCACTGTCATTAATGTGTCCACTAAGAGCAAAGCAACTAGACTTGCTAGAAATCAGGCTGTTTTCAAGAGACAGGCAGCTTCTGCTCTAGCTGCTTATTGATCGTTACCATAGCTACAAATGTCACCTTTATAGCTGTGCTAAAGAGGGCATAGAATACTAGGTTTCCACTTAGGGGTGAATGCAAAGATCACAGGAAGATCTCTGAGCCAATCCTTGTGAATTGCTTAACATGACAGCAAAAACCGTAATTACTTTTGCACCAACCTAATCAATTCAGAATTAAAGGGAGGTGGTTGCGATCTGACATGCTCACTTTTGTTTGTTGGCGTTCTTTCTTTGTATTACACTCTATTTCACTTCCAAAGATGAGGTTCTGCCTCTGGAAATGTAGAGGCGTATAACACTCACTCTGATTCATCAACAAAGTAGGCTGGCATTGTTTTAAAAATTTTTGTTCCAAAACCAACAATTGCATTTCAAAATTACATGACATCTTTCCTTCAGTGTTCTTAAAACTGCTTTGAGACATTACCTCACTAAACCAACACCTTCAAAAGACTTTAATAAAGGCAAAAGTGGAGTGCAAATGACTCCCCCTTCATCTGCTTTATCAGTGTGATATTGTGGAATGAGGACTGGAATGAAGGCAGGCCTTCTTGCTTCTCCATTTACTGTTTAACTTAACTTTCTAAAGCTTGTGCTTCTCTTCTGAAAAATATGGAGGCTGAACCAAATGATTTGCACAGACATTTCCAGTCCTGTGAGTCTATGAATTCTAAAATGAGGAAAGGCTCTTATTAAGAGAGGTAGAGCACAAACTTGTTATACCTTTAGGAAGTGGGCTTAACTTTAACATTCAGCTTTACTTCCTTAAAGAGAAAATGAATATACCAGGCCCAGTTTATGTGCCATTCAGATCCACTCTTTCTCACTTATTGCCCCCAGAGGCTGGCTTTACTTATGGTCCTTCTCCCCTAACCAGGAATATCCTAGCAATAGCTCATTCCTTTGCTGCAGTCCAAAGTCTGTTTCTGCTTGGGTCATCCCCACAGAGGAGAAGCTTCAACAGACATCACCAACTAAGGAAGAAACCACTGAAGCCACACACTGCCTGGAATGGGGCTCCAGAAGCTCCAGGGGTTGCCTGAGGTGGTGCTGAGTTGATGCAACTCAGATGTGAGAGAAAGTAGACAAAATTTGTGAACTCTTACCAGTGGAAGACAAGACCTGAGGGAATGCCTACACATAAATTACTTGCCCTTTAGAGTTCCTGGCCTGATGGACCGTTCCAAGATGCAATCATTCTCCTATGGTCTTTCTGGAGATGTCTTCTCGAGACTGAGAAGCCAATGTGTCTGCTATGAAGCTCTGGCTAGCTGGGTAATGCACGTCCTTGTATTTGCTCTTCCTCATTCCCTGTCTCATGTCTCCTTTTCCCTGGGATTCTACCCTATACTGAAGTAATAGCACACAAATTTTTGTCTCGAGTTCTGTTTTCTAGGGAACCCAGGCTAAGACATGGTTCAAGGGGTGTCCTTAGAAAGCAGACCTCCAAGAGAGAACTTTGGGTCCCCACCGTTGGTGGTAAACTGGGTGGCCTGGATTCCTGGCATACAGTGATAGTACAATTGCTAATATGTTATGTGGTATAGGCAGAAGGCAAGGTATTGGCATATCAAGTGGCTGTGTACTTGATCAGTACAGAGGGAATGATAATCATAAGGATTTTGTTACATGGTGGCTGCCTTTGATGGCTTTAGAAGATTTGCAAAAAGGCATAACAGGCTCAGGAAAGCTAATTGCCCACTTAAAACATGCTGTGAAAGCCAGAGGGTCTCTATGGCAGCCTTCTAAATCCTCTTATCTACTGCAGCTGCAGGGCAAATGAGGGAGGAAGAATATCACGTTCAGGGTTTCATGGTACTGCGTTGCAAACTTACAAAGGAGAAAAAGTTCACAGCCTTAAAATGTCTCCTGAGTCAAAGAGTAGGAAACCTGCAAAGTGAACATTTGAGTGGACAAATCTAACAATCTTGAATGTCCAAATTTGCCTGCCTTTCTGGAGATTATGCAGTCTCCTCAGTTGGAGACTATGTAGTTATGTCACCCGAAGTACTGTAAGACAGTACTTGCTCTCTTCACGATCTGCCTACCACCACATCTCATTGCCTCCAGGCCAATGATCATGGTAACATCTCAGAACAATCTGGCCAGGGGAATACGTTGATTCACAGAGACTGTAGTGATGGATAATGGATTATAACATTACTAGCAGTGAGTTGGAGAGACAGCCAACTAGATGCTGGATTCATCTCTCTCTCTTGTCAATCCATTCCTATGTCATCACATGAGGATTTCCTGTGACCAACTGACAGAAGGACAAAGGGCTTGGTTTACACAAAGGTTGGTGAGATATGTTGGTGCTAGCCAGAAATGAACTGTTGCTGTACTAAAGTCTCACTGAAGATTGACCCTGAAAAAAAGTAATTAAGAGAAATTCTCCAATTGGGCAGTAAAATTGATTATCATTTCATGTTGAAGGAGAAGTGGCCTCAGGAAAGAATATATACTGAGTCCTGAGCAATGGAAAATGATTTGATCAAATAGTCAAGACTCAAGGACATGGGACAAGGATGTCTAGCAGATATTCATGTACAGAGACTTACAGTAGTGGAAACAATACATGCAGACATTTTATCTCATATGAATACCCATTAGAGAACAGCAATTTCATACAAAACTCTCAACAACCAAGTTGGCAGCATGACCTGCCCTGTGAATGTCAGCCAGCTTCCTACTGAGTCATCCCAGTGTTTGTGCAATGGGGCTGTAAGTTATGGTGGTAAGAATGGAAACTGAGCGTGGATCAAACAACATGGACTCCCTCTCACTGAGGCTGTTCTAGCTACTGCTGCTGCTGAATTCCCTCCCTGCCAGGATCAGAGACTGATGCTGAGACTTTGATATGGCTCCAATCTTGGAAAGACCTGCCAACCAGCTAGCAGCAGGTCAAATACATCAGACCCCTTTCACCTTAGAAGGGTAGTGATTCATACTTACCTGAATTGACACTCTGGAGAAGGATCTGTCTCCCCTGCCACAGTAAAGCGGCAGGTGTTATCTCTGCCAACACCACCATCTAAGGGCCTGCAAAATGCCGGATCTACTAACATTGTACACATGACATTTCCTCAGAGTAAAGAACTAGAGGAAGTGCAGCGACAGGCTCATGACTCTGGAGTCATGAGTTTTAAAGTGTATTCTATTCCTTAGAAGCAACTAACTTGAGAGACTAATGAAAGGCCCATGGAAGGCTCAGCAGAAGTACCTGCAAAGAGATCACACCTTGTGGGTTGGGGTGCTGCCCTTCATGGCGACATTGATTGGATAGAGGAGAGATAATATATAGATATATAAAATATTAGCTAGCTAATATATATTAGGTAGATGGATTGCATATGTAATACATAATACGTATTAGATAGATAGATTGATTGGTAGACAGACAAATGGGTGCTAGATGGATGATAGATATAGGATATAAGATCAACCTGTTCTACTGTAACTCCAAGTGATCCACTTTCAGAATTTGGTCTCCTCACTCTCATAAACTAAGTCTCTGCTAGATTAGTGATCCTAGTTCCCAGGGTGGAAACTCTTCTGCCATGAGATCCACTGAAGCCACCTTGGACTCTCCATGCCAGTGTTCAAAAAAAGGAGCTACTGTACTGTCAGGCATAATTGATGATGATTCCCTTGAGGAATGAGGGTTGCTGCAACAGAGAGAAGCATGTCTAGAACCCAGGGGATTCACTGGGGCTTCTCTTAGTTCTTCTGTGTCCAGTCTCATTGATCAAAGGCAATTGTGACTGAGCACAGTGGCTCACACCTGTAATCCCAGCACTTCGGGAGGCCGAGGCAGGCAGATCACTTGAGGCCAGGAGTTCAAGACCAGCCTGGCCAACAATGGTGAAATCCTATCTATATTAAACAAAACAGACAAAAAAATTTAGGTGGGTGTGGTGGCGGGCCCCTGTAATCCCAGCTACTGGGGAGTCTATGGCAGGAGAATCGCTTGAACCCAGGAGGTGGAGGCTGCAGTGAGCCGAGATCGCACCACTGCACTCCAGTCTGGGGGATAGGGCGAGACTTTGTCTTAAATAAATAAATAAATAAAACAAAGGGAAATTGTATCAAAAGTGACTTGATAGGAATAAGACAATTAAAGGCTGAAACTCCTCAGGGATGAAGGTCTCTATCACCACACAGGGCAAAAATGCAAACCAGATGAAAATATTGGTCAAGGATGAGGAAAGTCTAGAATGGGTGGTAAGGATATACATATCAGTAGTGCCCTGGGACCAGCTGCAGCAGTAAGACTGTTCCTTGGCCTGCTAACCTTCCTTAAGCCTTTGCAGAGATTGCAACTGCCCATTACCTCGAAGGACTGCACTTGTGCCTTCCCCTTAAGTAGGAACTTCCTGTTATCATATGAGATCTAGATATCAGATCTGAGTGGCACAAGAAAGGAATTTTGACAGGCTTCTCCTCCCCTCTTCCTCAGGCTCCCTGTGAGGTAACAGTACTCATGGTGCAAGAATCACACTGGCCCCCAGGCTCAATCATAATGTCTCTCCACCCTCAAGGGGAGAACCAAGACGTTTCTGTGAAACCAGTCCAAAGAGTATGTCATGATGAAGTGTAAGTAGTGAAAGCACTGGGGCATGGCGGTGATTCAAGAGCCACGTCTTGATTCCAACACTGGTTCTCGGAACAGCCTGCACGTGCTGCCCCAGGGGTGTATGTTGGCTAAGATTCTTGTGTTCTTGACATACAGTAAGGCAGACTCTTCTAAGGCTGCTCATCTTGTTTCCTCTAAGAAAGACAGAGTCATTGAGGAAAGAACAGCCCCTGCCAACTAGATCAGCTGCCTCAGAACCAGGATGTGGAATGAAGAAAACGAGGAGAAAGCTTTTCCACATTTGTTCATATTAAATGAAAACTCAAATAGTGTGTATCTCTGTGTCTGTATACATATACAATAGTGGTACAGGGTAAAGGCAAGAAAACTTTAATTTTATCTCTCAGAAGAATACAGAAGAACACACTGGGGAGATTCCAGGAAGATAATAAATGCACATCAGTTTGATTATGAATTGAAGAAGAAGAGGAAAAAAGGGCTAGAACTCTGTTAATCATTGTTAATCTAAGCTGGTAAGCCACTGGATTGAGATTCAGGTGGCCATGAAAGGGGCTGTACGTGGGACTAAGAAAGTAAAAACTATGAACCTAAGGAGCCAAGAAATAACTCAGTCTATGTGATGAGTCAAGATTCAGTGAAGTAAGCTGGGTGTCTGTAAAGGATGTCCCTGCACAGTATGTATCCCCACGTCTTCTGTTCATACAGTACATTGGATTTGTATTCAAAATACACAAGTGTGTGATCAGCTACAGGAGGACTCAACAAATATTTAATAAAAGTGGTTATTGCAAAATTATGGGGTAATGCTGGAAATTCCCTCTAAGTTTTAAAAGTTCAAACAAACAACTTTATCAGGTTATTGGTTTCTAATAAGATCTTTTTCTTAATCGTAATAGGTACATGAATAGATAGATGATAGATAGAGATAGATAGGTATAGATAGATAGATAGATAGATAGATAGATAGATAGATAGACAGACAGATAGAGAGATTTTAAGGAATTGTCTCACATGATTGTAGCAGTGCAGGTCCAAAATCTGCTGGCTGGAGACCCAGGGAAGAGTTGCAGTTCAAGTCTAACAGCTGTCTGCTGGCAGAACTTTCTCTTCATCAAGGGAGGTCAGTTTTTTCTTCTATTAAGACCTTTAGCTTATTGGATGAGGCCCACTCACATTATGAAAGGTAATCTGTTTTACTCAAAGTCTTCGGATTTAAATGTTAATATCTTACAGATATACTCACAGAAACATCTAGAATAATGTTTGACCAAATATCTACCATGCCTAGCCAAGTTGACACATAAAATTAACCATCACAAGCTGTGAGTATTCACGTATATTTAACTAGATTATCCACTGGGGTTTTTTTGCATTGAGACAGTGAGTATACTTATTGAGTTTGTAACAGGAAGAATGTAAATGCTATGACTTGGTTGTTAAAGAGCACATCTAAAATATACAAAAATTATTTACGGTCTGTGAACTCCTATGGCAGCATCTGGCCCTAAGTTTTATAGATCAGTTAACACCCTAAAGCTTTGTGGTGTGTTGGGTTGTAGTAAGATGACCAATTTGTCCTGGTTTTCCTGGAACATTCTTGGATTTAGTACTGAAAATTCAATGCCCTCCAAGACTTTTCAGTCCCGGGAAAACCAGGGCAAATATTGCCATAATGGGCTGTGCTAAAATCCTTCCTACTTCACTAAATGAGCAAGGATTTAGGAGGGGTCAGTACTGGCCTTAAAATGACCTGTGTTTGAATGGGTGTGAATCACTTTATGATGCCTTCTATCACCCCTTGGAAGGAACCCTAAAATAAGCAGGGGACCAGCAATGGGACATTATCCCTGGGTGACTTTATCATCTCCTGGGGGCGCACTTTGCCATAAAACAGTCTTGGCAATCTCCCATCCAAAATAAGGTTTAATCTTTTTATTTGTTTCTGTGGACTCTGAGGACAAAGGTCAGGACCTCTCTATGAAGGTGGCTTGCAGCTGACACTAAACCACGTCCATGTTTGGTTCTGCCCTTCCCTAGGTCATAGGAGCACCCATGACAACACAGGAGTGGGTTCACTAGGTGGCCAGAGCCCTCCTGCACAGCCACAATATTCCGCAAGGGCAAAGAACACCTCTGTCACCTCGTATAACATTCGCTTGCTTCCTGGAGCCATTTGCTTGTGGTATGTAAAAAAAGTTTATAAGTCTAAACATGATTTGGAGCCATATATGAGAGCCATGGAGTTCTTGAATATTGAAAAGACGGAGAGGAGAGATGTGGTGACGTTGATGCTTTGTGAACCTCTCACCTCCTACTGACTTGAGCAGCTTCCCTTTCATTTATCTTACATATTGAGCAACCACACCAGGTTTTCTCTAAAGATTTTGTTCTTTTTATTGCTGTAATGTTTTAAATAAACTAAACTAAAATAAAATAAAGGATACAGAATATTTACCTGCATAAATATATAAATTCTTTAAACCACTTGAATACTGAAATGATCCCACTATGCAAATCCTCAATGACATAAACATTGGTATCTTTTTCTTTCATTTTCAAATACAGAACTCTCCTTCTCCCCCTTTTCTAAATTTAAAGTCTGAGAACTTTAACCGTTAAGTTCAAATTCCAGCTGTGCATTTTCTAGCTTTATGATTGTGGCAAGTAAAAAGAAGCAATTTGAGCTTCTATTTCCTTACGTGTAATAAGAGTGCAATAGTATTGACCTTCTGGGTTCTGCGGGGATTACATGAAATAATGCAATAAAGTACCTGGTATGTGGATAATTAACAAATAGTAGCTACTATTCTAGAAAATTGAGCACCAAACTTCACAATCATGCTTTGGCATACCTCTCTGGTCTAATCGCTCAATATCCTCCCACAGTTCACTTTATTTTGGTTTGGGTAGCCCTTAAATGTCTGGCAGAGACTTAAATGACTTCTAGAATAAATAATCGAGACATTTTCTGAAGCCTTGCTATGGGTTTGCAGAAGGGTGGCAGAGGATGCTTGAAGTGTGAACCTGTAATACCATGCTGCCCAAGCATCTCTTCTCTACCTGTGATATGCTGTTTCATTCACTGGTGATCTCATTTCTCTTTTTCTTCACCTGAGTAATCTTTAGCTTTCCCCCAAAGTTCAGCTCAAATGTCGCCTACCTGGGAAAAATCTTCTCTTCCTCTCCTTTCAGTCCTGGGATTAGAGGCCCCTCCTCTGTGTTTGTCCACAAAACACATCATAGAGGACTGTAAACCTATGTTTAAGTATTTTACCCCTCACAAGACTAATGTAGCAAACATTTCATGCTGTCTTTATGGCTAGGGTACTCCCAGGTCCCTGGCTGGCCATGTTGCATACAGTGTGGCCCTACCTGCCCTTTATCTCCCACCTCTGCTTGAAACTGACTAGAGTAGTTACGAGTAGCTGACCCAGGGTCTTCTCTAGGAACCATAACCTATGACCTGTCACTGATGGCAGTGGCTTCAGTAAGATTTGTGCATCAGTATTGCCACTGGAACTTAAAAAAATACAGATGCTGAGCTTTCCATCCTCAAAGATTCTGAGTCACTAAGTCAAGGATGGTTCCACGCACTGGTATTTTTTTAAAGCCCCTCAGGAGTTTCTGATAAGCAGCCACCTGTAAATGACTCTCTGAAGTAGCATGGAAAGAAGAACTGATTTCATTAGGTTCTCTTTTTAAAAAAATATTTTTTAATTTAAAAAATTGGGTTTACTCAGAAGCATTCAGAATGTCAACAAAACAGCGGCAACTTTTTTTTTCTTGCAATAACAGAGTGATGTTCAGTTAACAGAGCAGCAATTATTTCATATAGGCTGTGTCAGAGACAACTGAACATGAAAAAATGACCATCCCCATATATGATTAATTTGTACTATGGACCAAGAAGAACCTGCTCTAAATTTCCATGCCATTTACACCCCCCATACTGTATCAGCCAAGGTTAGTGGCTATTGAAAATGCCAATAGTAGAGGGCTATCTAACTACACAATTGATAGCTTAACTACACAAAAAAAGACACTGTACAGTTTAAAAACAAATTTTACACAGCCTTACATTTCCTTTTTATTTTTCTTTAAAAGGAGTGAGTTGTATGGGAGGGTTAAATGATTTATAGACAAGGAAAAGAAACTGTGCTAAAACCAACTTATTCAACATCATCTTCTTCTTCACCATTTCTTCATTTTCCTCATCTTCCTATTCTTCCTTTATTGTCTTGCTTTTTTTTCAGCCTTCATGGCTCCCTTTTTTGCTGTATCAGGCTTTTCTTTAGCTCGGTATGCAGCAATATCCTTTTCACATATTTCCTTTGGCTTAGCAGCCTTCTTTTCATAAGGCTGCTTGCCATCTGCAGCAGTGTTATTAACGTCTCTCCCATTTCTTTGCTACGTCATCAATGGGTAGGCCAGGATGTTCTCCTTTGATCTTGATGATACTCAGAACAGAACAAGAAAAAGCCCAAAAGAGGCCTCTTGGGGGCACTGGTTTCCTTAAACTCCTCTTTTGTCTCCCCTTTAGGAGGGATTAGATTTTCGTTTGTCTTTCATAACAGGCCTTGTCTGCCTTTGCCATGTCTTCAAATTTTCCTTTCACTTTAGCAGACATGGTCTTCCACCTCCATGAGCACTCCTGAGACAACTCTGAGAAGCCAACCGAAGGAGCTGGATGCTGCTTCTTGTGCTTCCTCCCAGCAAGTCTGTACAGAGAATGCATATGATGACATGTTGCCTCATGGCCTCCTAGGATCTCCTTTGCCCTTGTTTAACATTTTTTCCTTAGCCACTAACAGAGTGGCCCAGTGCCTGTCGACTCTCACTTTCCCCAGCACTATTTCTATGGAGCTCAATGTACTGCAATGGCCATGGCAGTGGGAGTCAGATGCTGCCTCTCATTAGATTCTCTTTATTGGAAATTTGAACAGAAAAATATGGAATGAACTTTACAATGAACAGTGGAATGGGAAGTGAGGGAATTTCAAGGGAATGAAAGCTATGGAAAGTCAAAGGCATGTATCATCTTGAGTTACCAGGGGGCAGAAGAAGTTGGCCATTATAGAGAGGAGAATGGAACTGATGTGTAGAATGAAGCTGATACCATGAAAAAACGAGAGGCAAAAGACAGATATAGAGTGTCTCAGAGAAAAACAGAAATAGAAAAAATAGAGGCAGAGAAAGAGAGAGAGACCGAGAGAGAAGCAGGCAGATGAAGAGATAGAGGTAGATAGAAACCTCACTCAGAACTGCCACCATCAGCTTAATCCCCCAAACTAGAAACCTCTGCAGACATCTCCGTTATCACCCACATCCAATGTTGTCAATTCCACCTTCCACAGATGTCTTCGAGGGCTAGGCAGGGTGGCTCATACCTGTAATCCCAGCACTTTGGGAGGCTGAGGCAGGAGGATCACCTGAGGTCAGGAGTTCGAGACCAGCCTGGCCAACATGGTAAAACCCTGTCTCTACTAAAAATACAAAAAATTAGCCGGGCATGGTGGCAGGCACCTGTAATTCCAGCTACTCAGGAGGTTGAAGCAGGAGAATAGCTTGAACATGGCAGGAGGCAGAGGTTGCAGTGAGATCGAGCCACTGCACTCCAGCTTGTAAGATAGAGAGACTCCATCTCAAAAAAAAAAAAAAAAAAAAATCACATCTTGGCAACATCTTTTTTTTTTTAAGTCCTGCTGTCACTGCCATCCAGATCTTCGTATCTTCGTAAGTACTTGCTGGGACTATGGCAAAAACCTCACAGCTGGTCTCTCCCTGCCCCAGTCTATTTCAAGCACTGTTGCAGATCATACCATCTTACACTTTGGTAGCCAGGTCTTTGGGCCTGACGAAACCTGCCTCATCTCCTCTCCTGCGAGTGCTAGACTCCTCCAGATCCCATTCTTCTGCCACAGCACATCAGGCCCTGACCTTTGTAAAAGGGATTCCCTTGGCTTTCTCTTCTGCGTTGGGCAGTCTTCTATCCTGCCTTCAAAATCTGGCTCAAAAATACCTCAGTAATGCCTTTTCACCTCTTTCAGGCAGAGTTATCTTATGATAAAGTTCCTACCTTTCCCATTAACACCGTGAGCTTTTTTTTTTTTTAGTTATCTGTGAATTCCCAGGGCACAGCAAATGTGTGTTGTCATGAACTAAACTTGTGGAATTTCAGGTAATGAGGGAGCCAGGACACTACTGGGTGGGTGGCCAGCTCTTATGATCCTGCCCCCACCCTGTTCCCCAGAGCCAGTCCCTAGATTTTCAGGCTTTTGTCTTCATCCACGTTTATCCCAACATATCCTCTGAAAGCTCCAAACAAAATTTTCCCCACAGCTCCATGGTAACCTCAGCAGAGGCTCCTGGAGGTGACAGTTCTGGGATGCAAAGAAGGGCAAATGAAGCAGGGCAGCTATTTGTCCATGTGAGTATTTGGACTTCCTTGACACACATAAGAGCAATTTCCTTCCTTTTTACTTTGAATCCTAAGAAAATGCCTCAATTAAAAAAAAAATTAACCTTGGAAAGAGAGGATGTGAATTAACTCACTTTCCATGACCTGAACCACTTAGAGCTTCCAACAAAGCTTTGGGGGGAAATCTGTATTTGATCAATGTTGAAACAATCACTCTGATACAGAAATGCATGCAAAAAGAGCAATTTCTGACCAGCTTTTATTTTGCATATTCTATTCCTTTTGACAGTGATGACAAATGGAATAAGATTTTTGTTCACTACAAGAAGCTCAGTAGTGTGTACCAGGGCAATTAACTTGGAAATCTGTGAATAAGCATGATTCAGGGGCCTGTTGAACATCAACTTGAGGACTCTTATGAATCCTGGTTGCTTCCATTGGCTGAAAAAATACTGTAAAATCTTGCATTTTGCAGTAAAAAAAATTCATTGTGCTTGTGACTCCTACTTGAGTCACATGGTGTCAGATGGAAAATGAGTAGGAAGGAAAGGATCGCTGCCAACTAAAAGGAGAGAGTCTAGTCTGGACAGAGCATTTTGTAGGACACAGATTTGATGGTAAGCCAACTATTTTAAAAATCCTCATTCTTGCAAGCTAGCACACGACCTCTTTCCTAAGGGTGAGAAGACTCCAGAGGTACATATTTGCCATCTGGAGTGGACTGTGCAATTCATCTAGAAACCTGCATCATTGAAATTAATCATCATGATGAACAAGGAGAGCATGCTGGGGCAGGGAGGTCAGTTTCACTTGATAAGAATAGAATGCACATTCTAGCTGGGAATGTGCTGACATTCATTGCATTCGGGAAAATTCTACACAAAGCCTCTCTCTCTGGAGAGGATTCCTGAGAAAGAGAAGGGCTCCCTGTGTGGCATAGAAATGAGAACCCCCTCAAAGCCCTGACTTTTGAAGGTGTCCAGAATCACAGTGATTCAATGTCATTGGATATTGCTCTTTTTCTTCCTGGAAGGGAAGCATCAGTCCATCAGTTCAAACCCTACAGGGTTTTCCTTGTTTGTCCTAATCATGTTAGAAGCAGAACGCCTAGTTAGTAATCAAGCACCAGTTGGAGATGTTTCCTACCAAACGTATGGTTTTAATTTTGACTCTCCATTCATTGTTCTTTAGCACTATGAAGGGCTTGTAACCAGCTAACTGCTTCTCCTACTTTGGTCTGGGAAACAACACAAATCTGGCTTAAACTTCAGTTGGGCTAGGGTCAAATTTTGTTGGTTTTTGTTAATGTTGTTACTTATTTTTGAAAAAGGCATGGACAAAAAAAGGGCAAGAGTTGGAATGGTGTTTGAAGCCTGCTTGTGGTGTTTTGGGGAAACAGGAACATATTCCTAAAAAAGATATTTCCTTCAATGTGGGAAAGAGTTCCTTATTGTTTCAATGGAGCTCTTGAAATCTGAAATGTTTAGGGAGCAGTAGAAATTTGATAGGGGATCATAGACTCAAGGGGATGAGAGAAGATTTGAAAAGACATCGAATATAACTCCTCGATTTAGTAAAACCATAATTTGTAGTTTTCCTCTGATGAGTCACAGCCAGGAAATAGATATTGTAGATGAGTCTAGGTCCTTGCACTTCTCAGCTTCTGTCATTTACAAATTCTACTTTGATGTCTCTGAAGATGACATCTGAATGTGCTTATGCAGAAGAAATGGCATCAAATAGAACTGGTTTAAAATCCCTAATTTGCTACTTAATTACTGTTTGAGTTTGCATAAGTTATTGAACCCTCTAACCCTCAATTTCCTCATCTATAAAATGGGATAATAATTTTGACTACCCTGCAGGGATCATTTTAAAACTAAATTAGATGATGCCCTATGATATTTATATCTATATTCCTACTTTCCACCATACACAGCACAAATTTTTTTAAATAAAATAAAAATAAAAATATAATCTATAATATTTAAATGTAAATTTAAGATAATGGATGTTGTTTTGCTGAAATTAAATGCATTTACGATGTGAATTTGAAAGTTATATGAAGGTTTGTTTGAGTTTAGTCAGCCTATATCATCAAATTCCACTGTGTAAGTGTCTGGAATTTAATCAGAACCCAAAGAGATCTCTCAGCCTGTTTGCCATGGCATAATGGGTTGCCAGGTGCTACTTCACCTCTGCTGAGACTGTTGCTTGGATCATAGGGCTCTTGTTTATCCAGCTCCCTATGAGACCGGGCAGGGTCACTGGCGACCCACCAGGGTGAGCTCAGCCAGAGGGAACCTGTGTCTTGGTGCTCCACTGTGAACAGTCTCATAGACACCCATACTTGAGTGGGCTTAGGGACGCATACCCTTCTAAAATCCACTGAGATCCACTGAGAAATCTTCAACAGAGGAGTTATGTGTTAACTTTATCTTTTAGAGGAATCATGTTGGCAGCAGCATGAGGATAGGCTGGAGTGGCTAAGAATGATGAGGGAGTGGCAAATGGATCATAGAAATACTTCAAACTCAGGCACCTGGCATTTAAAACACAACACTTCCAAGCACCACCAGCTTTACCTGCTTCTATTTTCCCGTATGAAGCTTCTGCTCCTGCCAATATGTCTGTTGACCTTCCCTGAACACACATTGGGTTTCCCTGCCTGTTCAGCTCGTACTCATGTCTTTCTCTTCACTTACATATTCCCCTAGTCCTTATCAAAAATCCTAACCATTCTTTTAGGGTCTATCTTCTTCACTCAGTCTTTCTTAGTTTGTTCAAATTACCTAATATGATTCATAAATTACCTTGAATTGAGGTATTTATGTTCCATACTATGACTTGTCTCTTCCAGCAATTGGGTTCAAATGTGATGGCAGGCACACCTCTTGCACAAGTTGGTATTTTACCTGGTTTTAACTTATGATGGCTCATTGTTCAATGCTGGCACTCTATAATTTGCTGAATAAATAGATGATTAAATAAACCACCCATTGACTCATCTTATAGGCACTTCTATATAGCTGTAAGGGAATTATTTAGCAACCACTTAAAATGTATCCAAATAGAATGTTTTACATAAGGTTCATAAGTGAAAAACAAGCTTGTCAGAGATCTTCAAATGAAGCTTATTTAATGAGTTTTTTTTTTTTTAATCCTATACAATAATGGAAAACCACAGAAAGTGGATGTGATGGTAGTTTGAGAGCAACATTTTACTGGTTTATAAGAAAAGTAAAAAATAGAAGTGAACAATAAAAAGACTGAAATAATTTATCCTCCATATGTTTTGTTTTATGTTTGCTTTGCTTCTGGACAAGACACAAACGAAGTTGCAGAAAAAAGACAGCCCTTTTAGTTGGTAAGAACAGGGCACTGATTAGCAGCAATATATTGAAACTATATAAAGCAATGAGTTTAAAAGTACTTTAGGAAACCTGAGATCTTCAATCAAGGCTGCAACTGTAAGTTTTTTTAAAAGCCACAAAAGAAGCCAAGTCTTTAGTAAAAGGGCTGTTTTGAAACATTAAATTTTATTTTAATTTTTGTCCTAATTTATACCAAATCTTCAAAGTAATCAGGACTTAGTTACATCTTAACTGTTATTCTTTTGATAATTTTTTTAAATAGAAAAGGCAGTTCTGATTAGTTAATGATCAAAATGTTTTTCAATTCTTCTATTATGACTCGGGAGATGGCAAACTATGTCCATCATTTTAATTTTATTTATTCCTAGTAAATTACTTTACAAAAATAAGGCATTTAATATATATTTGGTGAATGAGTGAATGAATGAATAAAGAATGAAGAAATGATACTATCACTGAGTGACAGGTCTTTGAATGATGGGCTCAGATTCTCAAAGGAATTAAACAATCTTCATAGGCTTACGCTTGGAAATTCAATTTTTTAAAGGACAGAAAATGGCATAAAATCCTAGATGATCTCTTTTATTTATTTATTTATTTATTTATTTATTTATTTTTTGAGATGGAGTCTTACTCTGTTGCCCAGGCTGGAGTGCAGTGGCACGATCTCGGCTCACTGCAACCTCCATCTCCCAGGTTCAAGTGATTCTCCTGCCTCAGCCTCCGCAGTAGCTGGGATTATAGACGAGCACCACCACACCTGGCTAATTTTTTAAAAAATATTTTTGGTAGACACGGGGTTTCACCATGTTGGTCAGGCTGATTTCAAACCCCTTACTGCAAGGGTTCCACCTGCCTTGGCCTCCCAAAGTGCTGGGATTACAGGTTTGAGCCACTGCACCTGGCCCCTACATGATCTTATTCTCTGGGCATTAGGCCCCTGGTTCCAGGTCTGTCCCCACTCCTGACCTCTACCTCCTTTGTTCCTGCTTTAAGACTCCAGTCTTGCCATGGTTTCTTAGGCTTAGCTCTGTACCTGTGCTCCCAGACACCTCTGGTCCCAGCTCTAATCCACAGATACAATTTACCTATTGTTTGTCAATAGATTAAATTGTTAGATTAGTCTGACAGGAAATGTTGTTCACGTAAAGTCAATATCTTGTTCTATGCCCATTATTTATTCAGTTTGACAATTTTTTTCCCTTGCTATAAAAGTTGAGCTTAGAGGTCTTTAATTTTCAGAACTAAACCTTTTACCCTTTTATTACACAACCATTTTATGCTGGCTCTTTTCCCAGTGTCCTGGCATTTCCTTAGTTCCCCATGAAACGCTAAAGAGCTAAAGAGTAACAGATGTAACCCAGCAAAGGCCTCAACCAATTCAGCAAGTACTCTGCGAAGTACGTCATACTCCTCACAAGTTTGAACGCAGCTTCTTTACAACCACTCTACCGTTCGTCTCTTGCTCTCTTTCTGGGGCTCTGTCCTTATCTTTAGTTCATAGTCTGGTACTATCTTTTTTTCTTTTTTCTTTTTCAGATGGAGTCTCCCTCTGTCACTCAGGCTGGAGTGCAGTGGCATGATCTCGGCTCACTGCAGCCTCCATCTCCCGGGTTCAAGTGATCCTCCTGCCTCAGCCTCCCAAGTAGCTGGGATTACAGGTGCCTGCCACCGTGCCCTGCTAACATATGTATTTTTAGTAGAGACGGAGTTTCACCATGGTGGCCATGGTTGGCCAGGCTGTTCTCAATCTCCTGACCTCAGGTGATCCACCTGCCTTTGCCTCCCAAATTGCTGGGATTACAGGCATGAGCCACCGTATCTGGCCCATAGTTTGGTACTATCTTACATTGTATCAAGGGTACAAAGATATGACTAGATCTAGTGACGTATGTGGGCTTTGCTCAATAATGTCTTTTATAGACAGGGGAAGAGGCCACTGAAAGCTTCAGGCCTACATGGTTTTTACCTTACACAATTCCCACAGAGAGAGAGTCAGAGAGACTGGGTCCTACCACCAGTCCAAAAGTATGAGTCACTGTAGGAATAAAGTGCTAGACTGAGACTTCTGGTTCCTTGACAACAAAGATCAAAGTGAAGTAGGTATCCAGCAGCCATTCTGGATAATTCTAGTGTCTTACTCTCAGATATTATAAAATTCACTTTGAGAATGTGAATTAGCCATATACTTGAACATAAGAAGAAAATATATCCAGGAACAAGGTTATTATAAAGACCAACAGCCAGGGCTGAGAAACCAAGTGTTTCAGCTGTGCTATTGAATAAATTCCATCAGGTGAATAAATAAGCCTGAAACAATAGCCCTTTCTGAGCCGGAGTTTACACAATGCAGTACACAGCAAAGGTGAAAGACTCTCCGCAGGACGACTCTTTAGGAGTTTTCTCCTGTGTTGGCCTTGTCTTGTCAAGGTGTTCTCAGTGGTAACCCAACCTTGAGTTTTGCACAGGCATCATTTACAAGAGTTAATTGCCTCCCACCAGATAGCATATACTCCACTGGTTATCTCCAAAGGAAAGAGCAACACTGTGTTGGAAGCTCGTGTTTAAGGAATTAAGTAGGGCACAAGTACAGCCAACTAAAACAGATTCAGTGCTCTGGCAGTATTGCAGAGAAGACAACAAAGTCAGTGTGGTTCCTACTACTTGGCCCTTTGCCTTAAATGAAGTGTTAGATTCCCTATCTAGAGATTCTGCCCTTTGCTGGAAAGGCCAATTGACTGGATAATCTAATCATGTTGCTCCCTTTGCCAACCTGTATGTAATCCATTGTTATCATTATTAAGCAACATCCACTGGAATTCTCTGGGAATGGTATAGGAAGTTAGAAATACAAACAGAGGGAACACAGCTTTCCCCTATGATGTCAGCTTCTGTTTTAGCCTAAATACTTTTAGAGGATATCCCAGTTAAGCCAGACATCTTGTTTACAATGGGGCAGTATTGCAGAGTGTGGGTGAGAGGACAATGCACTCACAGTACAAGCTACCACTGTGCAGTTGGTTCTGTCAAAGTCTCATGTTACAGCTGATTAACTGGCTGCTTCTGACAGGGCCAAACATGACAAGCTTGTCCACCCTGAGAGAATCTGCAGACTGAATGCCATCTAAAAGGGAGCCTAAATAGACAGCTCTTTGATACATTACCATGGATCTTTTTGTCCCTGATTTTTATTAATCTTTTATATATAGAGGGCAGCACTTGACACCGATGACTACTGCCCTTGTGATTTCCTCGTGGGTTTTTCTAAACCTTGGAGCAATGAGGAAGTGAATGCAGAGTCTACGCCTTTATATGGGAAGTGAATTGGATTATTAGAGAAAATTCTCTGGAAAAACCCACCAACCAACTAGCAAGCAGTGATGGCTCTAGAATTTCCATAGAGGACTTAAACGGGACAACTTTTTCGGGACAGCCAGGGAATTTGTCTTAAAGTTGTATAGCAAAGAAACCACATTTACCTAGATAACATGGGGTGGTATGGTGGATATTGGAGACAGGCAAGAGACCTCTGAGCTATCTCTTGTCATCACCACCCTGTGTAAGTTTGACATACCCAAATACTTAAGGAACAAAGGCTTTATCTAAATTACAACTAAATACCCAGGTATGAATCTGTCCAATGTCACCATTCAGGTGCTCAGGTTAAACAAAGACAGGAATAAATCCTCACAATCCTTTCACGTGAGCACTATTGCTTGCATCCTCTCTTCTTCCACATCCGTCCTGGTATAAAGTAAGACTGATACATTTGCCATAGCCATAGAGCAAGTTGGTAAGAGTCTAGTTTATTAATCCTATAAACTTTGTGACATCTCAGGACAAGTGATTATACAATCACAGATGCCAAAAGGCTGGAGACTAAAACTGGTCTTGTTTAAATGTGAAAGGCACTCTCTTACAGATAAACTCAAAAGAAGCTTGGGTTTTTAGTCGCGCCACGAGTTGGCTTTCACGTGAGAATAGTGCCCTCTGGTGCTTTTTTAAGTTCCTGCCTCCAAAACTGGCTAAGGAAAAGAAGCCCTTTGCAATTTGACCAACTTTAACAATTTATGGGAAAGGACGGACTGTTGTTAAAATAGTACTTTGCTTTTCCATTTTAAAACTGTGTTCTATGTTGTAAGACTATTCCCCATTGCTCTCATGTAGCATAAAACAAAGAATTTGTACTCCACCCGGAAAGATTAATGGAAGCAATAGTCAAATGGAAAACATGCATTTATTCCAGCTCCTCAACAATGATGTGACTCTGTGAAGCCAAACAATTCTCAAGAGAAGGAAGATACCAACCCTTCATTTTTAAGATTGAGTTCATTATTTTTACACTGAGTAAAGCTACAGACATAGGTTCATCTTCTGTGGAATGATCTAATTTAGTTCAGTTTGATTTCCCTTAGTTTTTGGACTGCACATCCACTGGTCATGTCTACATATGGAAGAAAGAATGTTCTATTCTTCTAATGACAGATTTTCTACAATTTGGGTATTTGTTTCAAGTGGTTATTTTCTTTGGAGATATATATATATATAATTATTATTATTATTATTATTATTTTTGCTATAGCAAGGAATTCCAAGCTGATGATTATCAGATAAAGCCTTTTTCTGGAAAGATTTATTACAACCCTCACTGTCTCCAGATAAGGATCCTGGCCTGCAATTTTGCGGATGAATCTATTGCCCCAACCAGTTACAGGTTGCCTCATTCCTTTTTTTTTTTTTGGTGGGGGGGTTATTATACTTTAAGTTCTAGGGTACATGTGCACAATGTGCAGGTTCATTACATACGTATACATGTGCCATGTTGGTGTGCTGCACCCATTAACTCGTCATTTACATTAGGTATATCTCCTAATGCTATCCCTCCCCCCTCCCCCCACTCCACGACAGGCCCTGGTGTGTGATGTTCCCCGTCCTATGTCCAAGTGTTCTCATTGTTCAATTCCTACCTATGAGTGAGAACATGCGGTGTTTGGTTTTTTGTCCTTGCGATAGTTTGCTGAGAATGATGGTTTCCAGCTTCATCCATGTCCCTACAAAGGACATGAACTCACCCTTTTTTATGGTTGCATAGTATTGCATAGTGTATATGTGCCACATTTTCTTAATCCAGTCTATGATTGATGGACATTTGGGTTGGTTCAAGTCTTTGCTATTGTGAATAGTGCCGCAATACACATATGTGTGCATGTGTCTTTATAGCAGCCTGATTTTTAATCCTTTGGGTATATACCCAGTAATGGGATGGCTGGGTCAAATGGTATTTTTAGTTCTAGATCCTTGAGGAATTGCCATACTGTCTTCCAAAATGGTTGAACTAGTTTACAGTCCCACCAATAGTGTAAAAGTGTTCCTATTTCTCCACATCCTCTCCAGCATCTGTTGTTTCCTGACATTTTAATGATTGCCATTCTAAGATGGTATCTCATTGTGGTTTTGATTTGCATTTCTCTGATGACTAGTGATGATGAGCATTTTTTCATATGTCTGTTGGCTGCATAAACGTCTTCTTTTGAGAAGTGTCTGTTCATATCCTTTGCCCACTTTTTGATGAGGCTGTTTTATTTTTCTTATAAATTTGTTTAAGTTCTTTGTAGATTTTGGATATTAGCCCTTTGTCAGATGGGTAAATTGCAAAAATTTTCTTCTATTCCATAGGTTGCCTGTTCACTCTGATGGTAGCTTCTTTTGATGTGCAGAAGCTGTTTAGTTTAATTAGATCCCATTTGTCAATTTTGTCATTGCTTGCCATTGCTTTTGGTGTTTTAGTCATGAAGTTCTTGCCTATGCCTATGTCTTGAATGGTATTGCCTAGGTTTTCTTCTAGGGTTTTTATGGTTTTACATCTAACATTTAAGTCTTTAATGCATCTTGAATTAATTTTTGTATAAGGTGTAAGGAAGGGATCCAGTTTCAGCTTTCTGCGTATGGGTAGCCAGTTTTCCCAGCACCATTTATTAAATAGGGAATCCTTTCCCCATTTCTTGTTTTTGTCAGGTTTGTCAAAGATCAGATGGTTGTAGATGTGTGGTGTTATTTCTAAGGCCTCTGTTCTGTTTCATTGGTCTGTCTCTGCTTTGGTACCAGTACCATGCTGTTTTGGTTACTGTAGCCTTGTAGTATAGTTTGAAGTCAGGTAGTGTGATGCCTCAAGCTTTGTTCATTTTGCTTAGGATTGTCTTGACAATGTGGGCTCATTTTTGGTTCCATAAGAACTTTAGAGTAGTTTTTTCCAATTCTGTGAAAAAAGTAATTGGTAGCTTGATGGAGATGGCATTGAATCTATAAATTACCTTGGGCAGTATGGCCATTTTCACAATATTGGTTCTTCCTATCCATGAGCATGGAATGTTCTTCCATTTCTTTGTGTCCTCTTTTATTTCGCTGAGCAGTGGTTTATAGTTCTCCTTGAAGAGGTCCTTCACATCCCTTGTAAGTTGGATTCCTTAGTATTTTATTCTCTTTGTAGCAATTGTGAATGGGAGTTCATTCATGATTTGACTCTCTGTTTGTCTGTTATTGGTGTATAGGAATGCTTGTGATTTTTTCACATTGATTTTGTATCTTGAGACTTTGCTGAAGTTGCTTATCAGCTTAAGGAGATTTTGGGCTGAGACAATGGGATTTTCTAAATATACAACCATGTCATCTGCAAACAGAGACAATTTGACTTCCTCTTTTCCTAATTGAATCTGCTTTATTTCTTTCTCTTGCCTGATTTCCCTGGCCAGAATTTCCAATACTATTTTGAATAGGAGTGGTAAGAGAGGGCATCCCTGTCTTGTACTGGGTTTCAAAGGGAATGCTTCCAGTTTTTGCTCATTTAGTATGATATTGGCTGTGGGTTTTTCATAAATAGCTCTTATTATTTTGAGATACATTCCATCAATACCTAGTTTATTGAGTTTTTGGCATGAAGGCTGTTGAATTTTGTTGAAGACCTTTTCTGCATCTACTGAGATAATCATGTGGGTTTTGTCATTGGTTCTGTTTATGTGATGGATTATATTCATTGATTTGCATATGTTGAACCAGCCTTGCATCCCAGGGATGAAGCTGACTTGATCATGGTGGATAAGCTTTTTGTTGCGCTGCTGGATTTGGTTTGCCAGTATTTTATTGAGGATTTTTGCATCGATATTCATCAGGATTATTGGTCTAAAATTCTCTTTTTTTGTTGTGTCTCTTCCAGGCTTTGGTATAAGGATGATGCTGGCCTCATAAGAGTTAGGGAGGATTTCCTCTTTTTCTATTGATTGGAATAGTTTCAGAAGGAATAGTACCAGCTCCTCTTTGTACCTCTGGTAGAATTCGGCTGTGAATCCATCTGGTCCTGGACTTTTTTCGTTTGGTAGGCTATTAATTATTGCCTCGAATTCAGAGCCTGTTGTTGGTCTATTCAGGGATTCAACTTCTTCCTGGTTTAGTCTTGGGAGGGTGTATGTGTCCAGGAATTGATTCATTTCTTCTAGATCTTCTACTTTATTTGCCTAGAGGTGTTGATAGTATTCTCTAATGGTAGTTTGTATTTCTGTGGGATTGGTGGTGATATCCCGTTTATCTTTTTTTTTTTTTTTTTCGTCTGTTTGGTTCTTCTCACTTTTCTTCTATGTTAGTCTTACTAGCGGTCTATCAATTTTGTTGATCTTTTCAAAAAACCAGCTTGTGGATTCACTGATGTTTTGAAGGTTTTTTGGGTCTCTATCTCCTTCAGTTCTGCTCTGATCTTAGTTATTTCTTGCCTTCTGCTAGCTTTTGAATGTGTTTGCTCTTGCTTCTCTAGTTCTTTTCATTGTGATGTTAGGGTCTCGATTTTAGATCTTTCCTGCTTTCTCTTGTGGGCATTTAGTGCTATAGACTTCCCTCTACACACTGCTTTAAATGTGTCCCAGAGATTGTGGTATGTTGTATCTTTGTTCTCATTGGTTTCAAAAAACATCTTTATTTTTCCCTTCATTTCGTTATGTACCCAGTAGTCATTCAGAAGCAGGTTGTCCAGTTTCCATGTAGTTGTGCGGTTTTGAGTAAGTTTCTTAATCTTGAGTTGTAATTTGATTGCACTGTGGTCTGAGAGAGTTTGTTGTGATTTCTGTTCTTTTACATTTGCTGAGGAGTGCTTTATTTCCAATTATGTGGTCAATTTTAGAATAAGTGTGATGCAGTGCTGAGAAGAATGTATATTCTGTTGATTTGGGGTAGAGAGTTCTGTAGATGTCTGTTAGGTCCCCTTGGTGCAGAGCTGTGTTCAAGTCCTGGATATCCCTGTTAATCTCTGTCTCATTGATCTGTCTAATATTGACAGTGGGGTGTTAAAGTCTCCCATTATTATTGTTTGGGAATCTAAGTCTCATTGTAGGTGTCTAAGAACTTGCTTTATGAATCTGGGTGCTCCTGTATTGGGTGTGTATATATTTAGAATAGTTAGCTCTTCTTGTTGAATTGATCCCTTTACCATTATGTAATGGCCTTCTTTGTCTCTTTTGATCTTTGGTGGTTTCAAGTCTGTTTTAGCAGAGACTAGGATTGCAACCCCTGCTTTTTTTTCTTTCCATTTGCTTGGTAGATCTTCCTCCATCCCTTTATTTTGAGCCTATTTGTGTCTCTGCACCTGAGATGGGTCTCCGGAATACAGTGCACTGATGGGTCTTGACTCTTTATCCGATTTGCCAGTCTGTGTCTTTTAATTGGGGCATTTAGCCCATTTACATTTAAGTTTAATATTGTTATGTGTTAATTTGATCATTAATATGTATCATTAATGTATCATTATGGTGTTAGCTGGTTATTTTGCCTGTTAATTGATGCAGTTTCTTTCTAGCATCAATAGTCTTTACAATTTAGCATGCTTTTGCAGTGTTGGTACCAGTTGTTCCTTTCCATGTTTAGTGCTTCCTTCAGGAGCTCTTATAAGGCAGGCCTGGTGGTGACAAAATCTCTCAGCACTTGTCTGTAAAGGATTTTATTTCTCCTTCACTTATGAAGCTTAATTTGGCTGGATATGAAATTCTGAGTTGAAAATTTTTTCTTTAAGAATGTTGAATATTGGCCCCCATTCTCTTCTGGCTTGTAGGGTTTCTGTCGAGAGATCTACTGTTAGTCTGATGGGCTTCTCTTTGTGTGTAACCTGACCTTTCTGGCTGCCCTTAACATTTTTTTCCTTCATTTCAACCTTGCTGAATCTGACAATTATGTGTCTTGGGGTTGTTCTTGTCGAGGAATATATTTGTGGTGTTCTCTGTATTTCCTGAATTTGAATGTTGTCCTGCCTTGCTAAGTTGGGGAAGTTCTCCTGGATAATATCCTGAAGAGTGTTTTCCACTTTGGTTCCATTCTCCCTGTCACTTTCAGGTACACCAATCAAATGTAGATTTGGTCTTTCCCCATAGTCCTATATTTCTTGGAGGCTTTGTTTCTTTTTACTCTTGTTTTCTCTAACCTTTTCTTCTTGCTTTATTTCATTAATTTGACTTTCAATCACTGATATCCTTTCTTCCACTTGATCAAATGGGCTATTGAGGCTTGTGCATGCATCACAAAGTTCTCATGCCATGGTTTTCAGCTCCATCAGGTTATTTAAGGTCTTCTCTGCACTGTTTATTCTAGTTAGCCATTCGTCTAACCTTTTTTCAAGGTTTTTAACTTCCTTGCGATGGCTTCAGATATCCTCCTTTAGCTTGGAGAAGTTTGTTATTACTGACTTTCTGAAGCCTACTTCTGTCAGCTCATCAAAGTCGCTCTCCATCCAGCTTTGTTCCCTTGCTGGCAAGAAGCTGTGATCCTTTGCAAGAGAAGAGGCACTCTGGTTTTTAGAATTCTCAGCTTTTCTGCTCTGTTTTCTCCCCAGCTTTGTGGTTTTATCTACCCTTGGTCTTTGATATTGGTGACCTACAGATGGAGTTTTTATGTGGATGTCCTTTTTGTTGATGTTGATGCTATTCCTTTCTGTTTGTTAGTTTTCCTTCTACTAGTCAGGTCCCTCAGCTGCAGGTCTAGACGCTGTTTGCCTGGGTATCACCAGCGGAGGCTGCAGAACAGCAAATATTGCAGAACAGCAACTATTGATGCTTGATTCTTCCTCTGGAAGCTTCGTCCCAAAGGGGCACCCACCTGTATGAGGTGTCAGTCAGCCCCTACTGGGAGGTGTCTCCCAGTTAGGTTACACAGGGTTCAGGGACCCACTTGAGGAGGCAGTCTCTTCCTTCTCAGAACTCAAATGCCATGCTAGGAGAACCATTGCTCTCTTCAGAGCTGTCAGACAGGGACGTTTAAGTCTGCAGAAGTTTCTGCTGCCTTTTTTTCAGCTATTCTCTGCCCACAGTGGTGGAGTCTATAGAGGCAGAGACCTTGCTGAGCTGCTGTGGGATCTGCTCAGTTTGAGCTTCCTGGCCACTTTGTTTACCTACACAAGCCTCAGAAATGGTGGAAACCCCTCCCCCTGCCAGGCTACAGCTTCACAGGTTGATCTCAGACTGCTGCGCTAGCAATGAGCAAGGCTTCATGGGCATGGGACCTGCTGAGCCAGGCATAGGAGAGAATCTCCTGGTCTGCTGGTTGCTAAGACCATGGGAAAAGTGCAGTATTTGGACAAGAGTGTCCCATTTTTCCAGGTACAGCCTGTCACGGCTTCGCTTGGCTAGGAAAGGGAAATCCTCCAACCCCTTGCACTTCCTGGGTGAGGCGATGCCCCTCCCTCCTTCGGCTTGCCCTCTGTGTGCTGCACCCACTGTCCAACCAGTCCCAATGAGATGAACCAGGTACCTCAGTTGGAAATGCAGAAATCACCCATCTTCTGTGTTGATCACGCTGGGAGCTGCAGACCGGAGCTGTTCCTATTCCACCTCATTCTTTTAAAAAGATCAAACTGCTGAATGATAAGAGGGGTGAAAGTAACTGTTCTGGTTCACATTCTCCAAAATACTTACATTCACCCACCTGACTATAAAGAGTAACATTTGGTTTGGTTCTCTTCCTCCTTCCTCTTCCCTTTCTCTCCCATTTTTGGGAGACTCCCAGTAGATAATAGTGACAGTGCATAGGATGATTAGGGCTGGGAAATATTGCTTTCAAACAGAGAAGGAAATTTGGCAGCATTCACACCTATAGATGTGTATTATTTAGTTAGAACAATGTGGGTCTATACTGTGTTTTGGTTGTGTGTGTGTGTGTGTGTGTGTGTGTGTGTATGTGGTTAAGTTCTTTGAATTATACTAACAATTGAAATGCAGGTGATCTTTTCTTAAAAATCCAGATTTGCAGCTTCCTGTTAGATTCTCTGGCCAGATGCAGTGGCTCAAGCCTGTAATCCCAGACATTGGGAGGCTAAGGCAGATGGATCACTTGAGGTCAGGAGTTTGAGACCAGCCTGGCCAACATGGTGAAACCCCGTCTTTACTAAAAATATTCAAAAATTTAGCCAGGCATGGTGGTGCAGGCCTGTAATCCCAGCTACTGGGGAGGCTGAGGCAGGAGAATCATTTTAACCTGGGAGGCAGAGGTTGCAGTGAGCCAAGATCATGCCATTGCACTCCAGCCTGGGCGACAGAGTGAGACTCTGTCAAAAAGAAAGAAAGAAAGGAAGGATGGAAGGAAGGAAGGAAGGAAGAGAGAGAGAGAGAGAGAGAGAGAAAGAAAGAAAGAAAGAAAGAAAGAAAGAAAGAAAGAAAGAAAGAAAGATTGATTCTTCATAGGCCCCATCATCTTGTTGTCCCAGGAGGGCTTTGAGTTCACAGTGCTTGATTTAGGGGCCACTCTTTATTGGATGGCACCAATATTTCAGACCGTTAATATTCAGACCTCTGGGTGCTGGTGCTGAACTTTGGAAGGGTTCTATCGCATATTAATCTAAAGCCCTATCAGCTCCATCTCACTTCACCTACTTTGTTCCCCCCAACTATAAAACAAATTTCATCCTGTCTCTTCTCACCCTCTTCTGCACAATAGCCCGGTACAGAATGCTCACAGCTCAGAGATGATGTATCTTCTAACATCTCCACCCATCTCTCCCCATAGTGACTCTAGCACTAAAAAAGCTGGGTCAGAGTAACAGAGTCATCATACCACAGTTACTCAGAAGGAAGACACTGGAGCTCCCACCAGGGCCTCAGATGTCCCACAAGGTACATTCAAATTAGAAAAATCATTTCTTCCTCCAATTGGCTGCAGCCCTGCACCAACACTTATGTCTTGGGAACTGAAGCACAGTTTAGATTTCAGTCCTCACTCATCCCCCTCAACCAGTCACTCTTGCATAATGAGCAAACTAAACAGCTATTCTCAGAGACACTGATACCAACTAATCTTGTTTGTAATGACCCTCCATAAATCTTTGGTTTAGGTTATTCTTCTCCCTGTATAGAAGGATGCCAGTCTTAGTACTGGGTCGGGACTCGACCTTCTCTAAGCAGGCTGAGCATCACTGTTCTGCATACCTGAATACAGTTCTTTCATCCTTCACTTTTTTTATTAAACTCATCTTCTGGCTTTTTCTGACTACTTCAGTTCATTGTGGTCATTCTTCTGAATTCCTGTGGCATTTACATTTGGCATTGCCATTCAACTGAGCATTATTAATTTCATATGCTTATTTTGTCTTCTCTGCCAGTTCAACCCTAAATTATTCTCATTGTGATGTATGAGCTCAGTAAATATTTCATACTTAATTGAATAGATTTCCAACAAGTACAAGCTCTAGCACCTAAAATAGTTTCAGGGGACTTCTGCCTTTGGACATAATAGATTAACAGGGATTGGGGTTGCCAGATAAAAATTCTGGAAACCCACTGTAATTTGAATTTCAAACAAACTTATACTATAAATATGAGTCATACATATACTGAAAAAACTCTTCGTTATTGGTCTGACATTCGAATTTAACTGGCAGTCTTATTTTATTTTCTTTTGCTAAATCTGGCAACCCCTCCATAGTGGATTACCCACTTACATTAAACACACAGCTAAGCAAACAAACACAAACCATGAAACAATCATTTTTCAGAAATTGACAAAGAAGCAGTGCAAGAGAAGTGAACAAATGAGGTAATCTTTATTATTCTCCTAGCTTACTTTTTAGAGAAAGTTTCCAAGCTCCAGCACAGAAAGAGGAAACTTGAATAGAGCCTGGCATTCTCTCAGAGTTGAGGAGGCAGAGTTGAGAGTTTGGTGAGGCCAACCTGGCCAGAATTTACAGGGCAGAGTACCAGGAAGAAGACTGCAGAAGGCTCCCCTTGATTCTTCAGCTGAGTGCTGAATAGTCCATGTTTGCAAAGGAGCTACTCAAAGATGAGGGGTGGGGAGAAATCACTAAAGAGGAGTAGGTGGAAAAATTTCTGGAGCGCACACAAGGCTAGGCATAATTTATATTCTCAACAGCCAGAGTGGAAAAAGCTCTTTATACATGATGAAAGCAGAAATTGTTAAATTGGATAAAAAGGCGAGACCCAATTATATGCTACCTACAAGAAACATTTCAAATATAAATAAATAAGTAAAAAGTAAAAGATTGGGAAAATAATATATCATGCTCACACTAATCATAGAAAGCTGCAGTGGCTATATAAATATAAGACGAAGTAGACGTCAAGAGCAAAAAATATTAACAGGGATAACAAGGGTCATTTCATAAAAGTAAAAGGAAAATCATCAAAAGGACAAAACAATTCTAAATGTCTATGCACTTAATAGCAGAGCTTCAAAATATGTGACATGAAATGTAAAAGAACTGAAAGAAGACAGACAAATCCAGGATTATAGCTGAAGATTTAAATATTCCTCTGATAATAGATTGAATAAATGGGAAGAAAATCAGGAATGATATAGAAGACTTGAATAATACTATCAACCAACTTGACCTCACTGAGACTGCAAAAACTCTTCATCCAACAGCAGCAAAGAACACATTCTTTTAAGTGTCCTAAACATTGACCAAAATATTCTCAGCCATAGAACAAGACTCAATAAATTTTAAATAATTCAAACAACAAAAAAGTATGTTATCTAAACACAATGGAATTAAATTAAAAATGGATATGAGAAAAATATTGGAAAATGATCCATATGTTTGGAAAGCAAAAGTCACAATTCTAATTAATTAATTAATTAAAACCCAAACATCATAAATCAAAGAAGAAATCACAAGGGAAATTTTAAGTAGAATAAATGAAAATTAAAATACAACATATCAAAATTTATTTGATATAGCTTAAGCAAAGAAAAGGAAGAAATATATAGATGCTTATATCAGGAAAGAAGAAAGATCCAATCAATTACCTAAGTTTCTGCCTTAAAATATATAAGACCTGTAATCTCAGCACTTTCGGAGGCTGAGGCAGGCGGATCACAAAGTCAGGCATTTGAGACCAGCATGGCCAATACAGTGAAACCCGGTCTCTACTAAAAATACAAAAATTAACTGGGCATGGTGGTGCATGCCTGTAATCCCAGCTACTTAGGAGGCTGAGGCAGGAGAATCTCTTGAAACTGGGAGGCGGAGGTTGCAGCCGAGATTGTGCCACTGCACTCCAGCCTGGGTGACAATGCAAGACTCCATCTCAAAAGAAAAAAAAAAATATATATATATATATATATATATATATATATGAAAGAAAAGCAAACTGAAACAGAAGTAAATAAAAGGAAATGAAGAGTAGAAGTCAATGAAACAGAAGGCAGAAACACAATAGAAAAAATCCATGAAACCAAAAGTTTGTTCTTTGAGAATATAAATAAAATTGATAAACTTTTAGTAAAACTATCCTGGGAGAAAAAAAGGAAGACACAGACTACCAATATCAGAATTGAGAGAGGTAAGATTATTACAGATTTTCTAGCTATTAAAAGAATAACTGGAATAAAAGGGAATTAAAAGAATAACTTGCTAAAAAGGAATATTATAAACAACTTTATGTCTCTAATAACAGCCTAGATGAAATATATAAATACTTTGAAAGACACAAACCAGCAAAGCTCACTCAAGAAAAAATAGGTAACCTAAGTAGTCCTAGATCTAATAAATTGAATTTGTAGTTTAAAAATTTCCCACCAAAAAACTCCATTCAGAGATTACTTCACTGGTGATTTTTTTCAAACATTTAAGGAAGAAATAATACCAATTCTACCCAAGCTTCCAGAAGACATTACAAGAAAAGAAAACTGTAGACAAAGTGTTTCCAGCCCATGGGCTGCATACGGCCCGGGACGACTTTGAGTGTGGCCCAACACAAAAACGTTATGAGATTGTTTTAAAGCTCATCAGCTATTGTTAGCTTTAGTGTATTTCATGTGTGGCCCAACACAAAAACGTTATGAGATTGTTTTAAAGCTCATCAGCTATTGTTAGCTTTAGTGTATTTTATGTGTGGCCCAAGACAATTCTTCCAATGTGGCCCAGGGAAGTCAAAAGATTGAACCACGCACTGATCCTCTCTTTTTTGGAATTCATGTTTAAGTCATCAAACTTATTTCCTCTATAGCTCTCTGAGCAAGTTATTGCTTTTCTCATAAGAGCAGATAAGAGTTTTAGTAATGCAGAATGGTTATGGGCATTGTTTCTAAGTCAGACAGTCCTGCGTTTGAATCCCAAATCTGTCCTTACCTCTGATTAGCCTCACTAAAGCTCACTAAACCTCTGTCCCCTTATCTGCCAATTGGAGATAATCTTGATATTTAATCCTGTGGAGTGCTGTGAGGATTAACTAAAACAATGCATGTGAAGTTCTTGGCACTATGTCTGGCATGGAGGTATATGAATATGATTTGTAAATTGCAACGCTTCTGAGATGGCAGTAGAGGGAGCAGAGTCATTGGGAACTGGACTTCAGAAAATTAACAAGATTGATATTAAGCCCTTTCACAAGACAATGTTCCTGTTCTGATAGAGCTAGAGCAACCTGCACACAGATGAGTTGATGAGATTTGCACCAGGCCATCTTATCCCAATAATCCTCGCTGTCCTACTCGTGTGGCACTAACATATGCAACCAGGGAACCCAACACATCTTTCTGTGTGTGCATATTGTCTGTCCAACCTCCAACTCCAGCTCACCCCAGTTCCTCAGGACACTTAAGAGAGGAGAGGAGAAGTATGGTGATACCACAAAACTGAAACCAGCAAATGTTTATATTTTTTGTACAAAAATTGGGAGAAGGTGGAGCTGGTTTACTTCTCTTACAGCAGCAAGAGTGATATCCTCTCGCTTCCTCTCTCTGTTTCCCACAAAAGCAGCTCCACTGGGCAGAGTGGGAAAAGCACAGTCAGAACTGATTTTGAATCTACCCTGTCTTCTATTTACGACTGTCAACCTGCCTATCCCACCCGGCCTCTCTTTATCTCCATTTCCGCTCTGTACAGGAAGGTGGCAGAGAAGTTGGAGGGTTAACTTGGTGACTGCCAAAGTTACTCATAACTTGTTTATTATTCTATTATTAACAGCTATTGATTCACCATTTAACCTGATCCCATTTCTTATATTATATCTTTGACTCCTCCCAGCAATTTCAGGTGGGATATAATATCCCCACTTTTATAGACAGGGAGTTTTGGGGTTAGAGAAGTTAGATAACTTACACAACTTTGTACCGCTAGAAATTGACACACCAGAACTAGAATCTACTTTTCTGAAAGTCTTTAATCTGGGATTTTCTTCTTAGGATGATGCAGCAAAAAAATGAGATATAGGGCTTATCACCAGGGCAACTGGGTGGCTGTTTTAGAAAGGAGACAGAAATCTGTGGGGGCCTTTGAATTTGGAAAACCTTACAGGGGTTTCATTTTACCATTTGGTTTGTTCTTCATTTTACTTCGAATTTTTTTTTTCTTTTTTTTTTTTTTTGGTCTTTGTCTCTGAGGGACTGACGAGGCCAGGGCCAGTGTAGGGCCAAGAAACTGAGGACCTGCTTATTTAGTTTTGATCCTAAAAAAGAGAAAAAAATTGGACATAGAACTGCCCTTTGTTAGATGTTTTGCTCCACTCATGAAATAGAGAAGGAACACAGAGGTTCAAGGCAGAAGCTTTAACCAAGAAAAAAGTGTGCATTTGGGCAGAGTCCCTCATCATGGACATCTCTGGCTAAACAAGCTACAGTTGGCAGCATATGGCAAAAAGAGCAACGGTTCTCTAAGTGTTAACATGGAGATCCCTGGGAGTGGCTCCCGAGATCTTTTTAGGGCATCTGTGAGTATTTTTATAATAATACCAATACGGTTTTGTCTTTTCACTCCTCTACTGACATTTGCACCAATGGTACCAGAGCAATGGTGGGTAAAACTGTTGGGGCCTTAGCACGAAGCAAGGAAGTGGTGCCAAATTATACTAGCAGTTGTATCTTTCACCACCATGCACTTACAATAAAAATTTTAAAATGCCAGTTTGACTTAAGAATGTTTTTGATGAAGCGGTAAAAATTATTAATTTTATTAAATCTCAGACCTTAAGTACATGTCTTTTTAATATTCTTTGTGATGAAATGGAAAAGGCACATATTAAAGCATGATGGTCATCTCAAGGAAAAGCACTTGCGTGATTGTTTGAGTTGCCAAGATGAGCCTGTCACTTCAAGAAACACAACTGGTAGTATCTGTTGCCAATAATAAAACTGAGCTTTCAAGCTCTCAAAAATTAGAATTTGGAGATCTTGTATCCATCATCATAAGCTTGACTGCTTCCCAGTATTTAAACTACTTTACATGATGAGATCAACATTGATATTACATGAATTTCTGAATATTGTATGATGAAATGTGTCAGCATTGAGAAAATCTGCATACTTCAGTGGACTAATGTTTTTCAAATGACCAGTGTCTGACATTGCAAAATAATTTGTGGGTAATATTCAAAATATATACAACAAAATATTTGAATGTAACAGTATACATAAAGTATATTGATAAGGTTTCAGATTTCACAATGCAACTAGCCCTTCAGAAACTACCACTCGTTAAGTTTTGATGTGATATCAAAGAAGAATAATTATTTGAAAAGGTCATTATAATACTCCCCTTTTCCAACTACATAAATGTGTGAGTCCATACTTTCTTCAAATATGTCAACCAGAATAATACTTCGCAGCAGATTAAGTGCAGAAACAGATATGAGAATCCAGCTGTCTTCTCTCAAATGAGAGATTTCTAAAATGCCACTCTTCTCATTAAGTTTTTCGTGCTGGAAGATATATTTGTTTTTCTTAAAACATGTTTAACACACAGTGGGTTTATTACTGTCATTTTAAAGGAATAAATTAAATACAGATTTTCATTTTTTCTCAGATTTAAGTTTTAACACAGTAAATAAAAATTTCATCCCGAACAGTAATACACAAACATTCCTTGGGTTTGTCAACAATTTTTAAGGGAATAACGGTATCTTGAGAACAAACAGTTTAGGAACTGCTGTCGGAGCCCCAAGGTAAGGCCCTGAAAAGGAAGAAGAGAACAAACTCTCTGTTTTGTACAGCAGGCACTCAACAATTGAATATGATAATGATAAGGACATGTAAAACCAGTGTGACTAACACTATGAGGCAGGAAGTGAAAAGTGCTGAATAAGTGGTCTAAATGTGCACTGTCCAACATGGCAGCCACTAGCCACATGTGGCTTGGAATGTGGCTAGTCCTAACTGACATGCCCTGTAAGAGCTAAATACACACCAGACTTCAGAGATTGAGTATGAAATAAAGAATGCAAAGTATCTTATTAATAATTTTTTATATTGATTATATGCCAAAATGTTAAGATTCTTGTATATACCGGGTTATTTACAATATTAAAATTAATTTTACCTGTGCTTTTTTCCTTTTTAATGTGGCTATGAGAAAATTTGCAATTACATATGTGGCTTGCATTTTATTTCTCTTGGAGAGCGCTGGTTTGGACAGGAAGTATGACAAGAATTTGGAGCAGGGAAACATTGCTGTGGGTTCAGGTCATCGGGAAGTCTTCACTGAGAAGATAGGATTTTACTAAGTAGGTAGGCTCAGGAAGGAATATCCAGTTGAAGAAAGCATTGGTAGTGAAAAATGAGGTTAATCTTGGTAGCTGAGGTGACTGTTTTGGGTCACATCGTGGGCTCTTATAGGAGAGAAAAGTTTCCTGGATAGGTCGGGACCAAACTGTACAAAACTTAAAGTGCCAAGAATTTGGATTTTTTTCCTATAGGCAGTGACAGCTTCCCCCGAAGAAAATCAGACTTTGCTTAGTAGCTTATGGACTAGCCTGAAATTGGCACTTTCTCATGTAGGGTTACAGCAGCATAAACTCCTGGAAACTGCCCACTGAACAAGCAGTGGGGACCAGGCCTACTTAACCAGGAAATTTAGAGTGATATGGAAAGTGTGACTTTGGGTTGATTGACCTGTTTGGGGGTGGGTTGTAAGTTTCAGCACATGATAATAATGTCACCTGGGAGAGAAGAATCCAGAGAGTGTACCTGTGTGATACCGGTCAGGGGAGAGGGAGGCAGGCATTTTACCTTGGTATATTGCTCTAAGCATGTGTATAATCAAATTGAGTGACACTTCCTACCTTTCTTTCAGTCTGTCTGTATTTATTTTTGCCTTTATTTTACTAATTTTACTTTTTTAAACATTTTTATTGATTTTTAATACACAGTGGGGTTTTACTGTGTTGCCTGGGCTGGTCTCAAACTCCTGGGCTCAAGGAGTCCTCCCACCTCAGCCTCCCAAAGTGCCAGGATTACAGGTGTGAGCCACCACGCCTGGACTTGTCTTTATTTTATTGAACATTTATAGGGCCCCTACTGTGAATCAAGGAGTTAAGAACTAACTACAAGGAGATGAAATTAAAAGACCACTGAGGTGAAGGGAAACACCTGGGCTCTTATCAGGCTCCATGGCTAACTTATTGGGTCATCTTGGTCATCTCACTGGGTCTCTTCAGATATGAAAGAGGATTTAGCATTAGATGGGACGAAAACTTCCTCCATCTCTGTGATTCTAGAACAGGCTGATGTCACAAAGGGAGAAGAACGCACCGTAACAACCAGGGACAAGGCCACTCAGGGAGAGTAGGAGGAGGCTAGGCCAGGAAGGGCAGGCACTGGTCGCCTACCCAGGAGTTGGCCCAAACCTCTGGGTCAGGTCACCCTTCTCAGAGTGGGCGGGCCCCGCTGGAATTGGAGACCGGTAAGGTCTACGAGTTTGGTGTTTTAATCCTGGCTACCCACCCCTTCCAGCCCAGGGGTGGCTCACCAGGCTGAGTGGAGTCTTATACTAGGGAGAGAGGAAGCTGAAGAACTGAGTTCCAGGTAAGTAACTTTGCAGCGGATCTCGGATTGTCTAAGGAAACCACTGAAGAAAATGTGCACCCCGCCCCTTCCCTTTCTCCTGGCACTCCTGAGCCACCTGCGGGAGCGGTTGGGAAGGATAAGAGGGAAGAGGACGCCCGATGAAGGGGCTCCAGTTTCTGCGTGTTAGCATTTCTAGAATAAAGTGGGTGGGAACCGACCCAAGTAAAGTCCCAGAGACTCGAACACTGACGCACAGGAAAGCCTCAAGTGGGAGGAGAAATGCAAATCCCCTACTGACGATGGCGTCAGCGGCTTTCTCCTAGGGACTGTGAGGGGCGCTTCTGACTTTGGACTTGAGCACCGCCTGGGACCTGTGCTGAGAGAGCGCTAGGTAAGTGGCCAGACCACACCTTCTCGCTGCCTCTCGCGAGGAGGACACGCTTATTATGCAGGATGCTCTGAAGCTTTGCTTTCCCTTGGCGTTTTGACTGTTGCTTCATTTTAACCTGCCTGAGGAGGGTTATTATAGAAGGAAGCGCCCGACTCCACGACCCACAGACGCGCCCTGGCACGGGCTCTCCGCGGAAACCGCCCCGCAGGCCCGCGCCACTGTGCCCGGGCGAATCTCCCAGCCGGGGCCGAGGAGCTGCGGCGGCTGCGGAGGTGTGTCCTCGCGGAGGCTGAAAGTGAGCCCCTCTTCACTTTCTAGCTAGCCTCTCTAGAGCTGTAATGTCTGCCTTTAGATTAGCTACCTGGGTTTCAGAAAAAAGCTCGCAGCTACGGCAGCCGGTGACTGTGGTTTTGATGGGCGCGAGTGACATTTTAGGGCAGGTCATCTCCTTTTGCAAGCTACAGGCCACAGAGCCAAAGCGGCACCACCAGCTCACAGACAGTGGGAGAAAATGCCCCGTTAGCGGGTTCTTCTAGGAACTGCATGCAAAAAGAACAGGCAGGCACTCAGTTTTCGGAAGCAACGTACACAATTTTCACGAGAAAGTAGTCCCTAGACAGTGAAAGCAAAGAAACCTGCTGAAGGATGCCTAAAGGCGTTCCCAGAGGCTGCAGTAGAAAATGTCCTAGGACTATGTATTCCTTCTTCTTCCTTTTTTCAGCTTTGAATTCAGCTCTCCGAAAGACTCAGATCTTAGTAGTGATTTTTTTCGGTGTTTATTTTTATTTTTAAAAAATTTCCTTTTATTTTTATTTGATACACAATTGTAAATATTTGTGGAATATAGAGTGATATTTCCATAAATATAAACAATGTGTTATGATCAAAGGATAATCAGCATATCCATCACCTCAAACATTTATCATTACTTTGTGTTGTGAACATTCAAAGTCCTCTTAGCTTTTTGAAAATATACACTAAGTTACTGTTAACCATATTCATCCTAGTGTTACAGCACTAGAACTTATTCCTCTCATCTACGTGTAAGTTTTAGTTAGAAAATACGTTTTCATCCAAATCATAGCAGGGGTTTAACAATAGTATGATGAAAAATTGTAATGCTATTTTCAACTCCTGTTCTCTGTTGTCATTAAAATACAGGACAATAGATAGATAGGACAATGTTGATAGTAGCATGGGAACAAATGTTCCAATTTTGTGTGGAATATATATCTCTCTCTCCAATATTTGGAAAGACAAATGGTTCAGGCTCAGGAAACTTCAGATTGCCCCTTAGAAGCCTCACACATTAGGCAGGCGTCATTTCGCCTATTTGATCTTCAAGTTTTTCCTTTTTAAAGTTGACATACTACTTATATCCACCTACTCTATTCATAGCAATGTCAGGAGTGCCACTCATTCTTCATTTAGCAAGCATTGATTGAGCATTTACAATATGCTAGAATTGTAAAGTGTAAAGGTTTTCATAAATATAAAGTGATATGCAAATAAAACATTACTTCTTTTCCCACTTGCTTGCTCTTTAGCAAAACATTGGCAACATGTTTTTCTATAAATTTTAAGTCATTTACCAGGAGCTCGGGGAAAAGGTGCTCAAAATGACTCCATTTGAAACCTGAAGAATATGTATATGAAATATATGAAGTTACCCTGGTGTTCTATAGGCAAAAGGAAACCTTAGCCTATCTATGAAATGTGTTGAAATGTTATGGCAATTAATCACGTAAGAGGGGGTTTGGTGTTTTTATTTGACTTAGAATTGCTGACAAAACAATAAAAAAATTGACTTTGGAAAACACGAAATGCTGTAATTTCAAGCAGGCAGCGTCATACTAATTTTCCTAAGTTAGGAAATACTTCTACAGCTTCTAAATTGGCCAGAGTGGGGTTACAAGGGGGGAAATGCGTACCTTTGTTTTATGACGGCTGCCAAATAGGTATCAAGTGTGGTTTCTTACTCCTTAAGTAATTTGAGGGTTTAACCACTATCAGATGTTTCTCAGAGACAAAAAGACTACATCCTTTAAGAGCTTTGCCCACCCATAGTGGATCCTCACAGAGAGAAATAAAACACATTCACTGGTTCAGAAATATTTTTAATTTAAAAAACTGGAGGCCACGAAAATGCATACATAAAATTCTTCATGAAGCTAAGACATAATTGGACTAGAAGTCAGGAACATAAAGCTGACTCTAGAAGCCAGACAAATCTGAAATAAAGAAAACAGAAATTTGGCAATTTCGTATAAAAGAAGCCTTTTGGGGGATTGTTCCTCACATATGAAGTATTAGAGGGTTTTAGGAGGTGTAGTAAACGTCAAATACATTTCCCTTCAAGTTGCTCCAAGTCTAAGTGTAGAGGGGACAAGAGATAGGGAAAGAGCTTGTTGGTAATATACATTCACGTAGATAGCTGTGGGCAGGATGTGGGCTGTTTGGGGGAGCGGGAGCGGGAGTGAAAGCTTCCTGGAGCAGGTGGAACAGGAGTTCATTTTAGAGCAAGGAAGGCTGTACTTTAGGGGCACAGAAAGAAGGCTTCTCCCTTCATTAGGGTTGAATTATGAAAAACAAAAAACTTAGTGAAATTTTTGTATCCTTGGATATATTGGAATTCAGTCATAACATTGACTAATTCTAAGGAAAAAAGAAAATATGTACTAGGGCCATGAACAATATTTTAAAACTCTAATTCTACCCCTTCTTTTATAGCATGTCTCAGTGGAATCAAGTCCAACAGTTAGAAATCAAGTTTTTGGAGCAGGTGGATCAATTCTATGATGACAACTTTCCCATGGAAATTCGGCATCTGTTGGCCCAGTGGATTGAAAATCAAGACTGGTAGGATCAAACATACTTTCCCTAGAAGTTGATGCACAAATGCTTGATGCTCTATCCCTGTGAATTTATTTTATGGTCCACTTTTGACTCAGTAGATGCATTCTTTTCAGATGAAGAACTTTCTCAAGAATTTGAAAAGCCTTCCCAAAGAAAGGGAATCATTGTCCTTTCTGGTTCCATTCATTGTAAATGAAAACTTAATGGTTCTAGTGCTTTGTTTCTCTGTAAACAAAAACCCAAATGATTTTTCATGTATTAAAGAACGAAGCAAATCAATTGATTGTCAGTTCTGTGTCACAGACTGAATGTAAATCAGTATTTTTTCTCAGTAAGATTTATATTCTTCAAAGCTCTATTCACCTTATACCATTTAATTTTTTTTTTTTCATTCGGCCGTCTTTTTTATTGTGGTAAAATACACACGACATAAAATTTACCATTGTTCTTGGTGTACTGTTCAGTGGCATTACGTATGTTCACATTATTATGCAACCATCACCACCATCCATCTGCAGAACTTTTTCATCTTTCCAAACTGAAACTCTGTAATCTTTGAACAGTAATTCCCTAGTCCTCCACCCCCAACCCCTGACAATCACCATTCTATTTTATGTCTCTGTGAATTTGACTACTCTAGGTACTTTATATAATTGGAATCACACAATATTTGTCCTTTTGTAACTGAATTATTTTGCTTAGTGTAATGTTTTCAAAATTCATTCATGTTTAACAGGTTTCATATCAGAATTTTCTTCCTTTTTGAAGCTCAATAATATTCCATTGTTTGTATGTATCACATTGTGTTTTATAAATTTATCTGTCAATGGACATTTGGGTTGTTTAAACCTTTTGGCTATTGCTAATAACTCTGCTAGGAATATTGGTATGCAAATATCTGTTTGAGTCCCTGCTTTTAATTCTTTTGGGTATATACCCAGATGTGGAATTGCTGGATCATATGGCAATTTTATGTTTAATATTTTGGGTAACTGCCATACAGTTTTCCACAGTGATTGACCATTCTACCTTCCCACCAGCATTGCACAATTTTTCTGTATCCTCACCAACACTTATTTTCTGTTTTTTTTTTTTTTTTCCTTTTTATAATAGCCACCCTAATGGGTATGAAGAGGTATCTTACTCTGATTTTGACTTGAAATTCCCTAATGATTAGTGATGTTGAGCATCTCTTCATGTTTACAATTCAATTTTTAAAAACTTCTAAATGCTTATCACCGTGTAATAGGTTTATTGCTTTAAAATTAGTATGGTAAAAAAGTAGACATTTTACCAAGTTGTTTTCTGTTGTGTAATAATCCTTTATTTTTTTTAGGGAGGCAGCTTCTAACAATGAAACCATGGCAACGATTCTTCTTCAAAACTTGTTAATACAACTAGATGAACAGTTAGGTCGTGTTTCCAAAGAGAAAAACCTACTCTTGATACACAATCTAAAAAGAATTCGGAAAGTCCTTCAGGTGAGAATGCATTCTACTTTTCCAAAATATTTGGATGTATGAGTCTTAAATTCAGTTAAAAAATTAAATATGTACCCTTATATTATTTTCAAATGAAATTCAGGGGAAAAAATTGAGTTATCTTACCACTTACAAATTTTGTGCTCAATTTTATTACCCAATATTTTTTCATGAAATGTTGACAGTAAAATACACTAAAAATGTAGTGTATAAAATACATTACAAATGTGTTGCATGTGGGACTTGCATGTATCTTGTTTACTAGCTATGATCCAGTTCAACAGTACAGTTTCATGGCTCTCCAGCAGCCCTCCCTTGCCTTTGTCTCCTATGTAACAAGTTAGAGTTAGTATTGTTCTCATTCCTAAATGGGAGCATCATGAGTGAATGTATCCTTCCAGATTTGGTTCAGATCTCACTCTCCTTTAAAAGTGTTCTTTGGTACTCTCTGGTTCACCCAGGCAGAGCCCATCTGTGTGTGTTTCCTCAGCACCAGAACACATCAGTACTGTGGCATTTAGTATATTCGATATTATTGCTATTCCTATGTGTTCAATGTCTCCCCATATCATGAGTTCCTTGAGGCAAGGACTTTAGTGTTCAACTTTGAATTTCCAGCACCCAGCATAAGTCTGGACTTGTGGTAGATAAGCAATGTTTACTGATTAAGGGGTGGGTAAATGAAGTAAGTGAATCAGGGATCTAAAGAATTAAAAGCAGGCTAATATGGAGCTACACCCAGGAGTGCTAATGTAATAAACCCTGACCATGGACTGCTATAATATTTACTGAGTGCCTATACAACATATTAGATAACAGAAAAAGTGCTTTGTGCCATTTTTCATGGAGATATTTTTAGAATCCAAAACCTACAATGAACACATTTTTAGAACATTTTAGCTAGACTATAACAGAAATGTTCTTGGCATCACATTTGTGAGAGGGACAAATATATTGATTTTCCCATTGTTGTCTGGATTGCACTGAGCTATCTTTGCCCTTGTAATCCCCTACAAATCTGCAAGACTCTTGACAAGAAACAGGACAATAGCATATTGCTGACAAAACAGGATTTTTGGCAGCATACAGAAATCTGTCTTTTATGGAGACAAGTCATTTAACAGGGGCCTCATTAGCTTAGTGCTTTAATCTGTAAACCTAAAATGGGGATTGGCATGCCATGGCACACAAGTCAAAAGGCCACTGCCCATTTTCATATGGCCCATGACTAAGGATGGTTTTTATATTTTTAAGTGATTGGAAAAGAATAAAAATAAAATAAATCATACAATTTAAAATAATATTTCTGACACATGAAAATTATATGAAATTCAAATTCCTGGTTTTTATTGAAACACAGCCACACTCATTGGTTGACATATTGTTTATGGCTGCTCTTACACTACAATGGCAGAAGTTGTGATAGAGACAGCATGGCCTACACAGCCTAAAATAAAAATATGTGTGTGTATTATACATGTCTATGTGTGTATACATATATGCCTCATATTTACGTGTGATATATATGTATATCATATTTATCTGACCATTTATAGGGAAGTTTGCTAACTCTTAGCCTCTTAGTAAAGAGTCTTTAGGTCACTTTGCTAGATAAGCACAGATGGGGAAAATATTAATAGATGATGTATGGTCCTTGGAACCAAGAAGATCTGGGTTAAAAATCTGACCCTCAAATGTGGCTTTAAGGAAATCACTTTAATCTTCTGACCTGTATCTTTTAATATAAATAAAGATGATTATTATTTAGCTTTTGGAATTGTGAGGAAGGCTGGCGCTTTTCTTCTGGCAAGAAGTACGCATTCAATAAATGATTCTTCTTGTTGTTGGTAGGGAAAATAACAGGATTTCCTTAATGTAAATCAGGGGTAAGTAAACAGCCCATCTTTTGTGCGGTGTGGGAGGATAAGATTGTGAGGGAAGCTTCACTTCTGGCCGGTTGTATCAGACGAACCTTGTTAAACCATCACTTCTATCTCATTACCCCACTGCTCAAATACCTGCAGTTGCCCCCAGTCACGCTTCAGCTCAAGCACAAACTCATCTGCGTGTGTCATTGGCCCTCTAGCATCTTTCCTCTTTAGACCTTTCCCAGCAATCTTCCTTGAGCTCCTCCACATCCCTACCTCAGAAAAATAGATCTACTACTTGTTCCTGAACACATCCCACACACTCTTGAATGACTCAGCCTTGTCCATGATGGTCCCATGGCCAGGAATGCTCTTCCATCCCTCTTCCACCAGTCTAATTTTTTTTTTTTTTTTTTTTGAGACGGAGTCTCACTCTGTCGCCCAGGCTGGAGTGCAGTGGCCGAATCTCAGCTCACTGCAAGCTCCGCCTCCCAGGTTTACGCCATTCTCCTGCCTCAGCCTCCCGAGTAGCTGGGACTACAGGCACCCGCCACCTCGCCCGGCTAGTTTTTTGTATTTTTTAGTAGAGACGAGGTTTCACCGTGTTAGCCAGGATGGTCTCGATCTCCTGACCTCGTGATCCGCCCGTCTCGGCCTCCCAAAGTGCTGGGATTACAGGCTTGAGCCACCGCGCCCGGCCCACCAGTCTAATTACCATCCATCCCTAAAGAATCTATGTAGGTCCCAGTGCAACAAGAAAACCTTCACCACATGCTTTAGTCTGTGTTCTCATGCTCCAACCCTCCAGCGACAACTACAAGGTAAGCAGCATCTCCTCGTGTCCCTTTCATCTGTGTTGCACATATGTCTAACGGGGTCACAAGGTCCTTAAGGGTAAAAGCCTGATCTCCTTTTGTGACCCCCCTCCCTCACCCTCAGTACTCAATATGGTTCTAGTGCACACTAGGAATTCAAAACACAGTTTGGTGAATTAAGATATTTGAGTTGAAAAAAATGCTTGCCCTTTCTTGTGCTTCCATATATATCAATTTATAAATTGTGCTTATTGGGTATTTGTATTAACAACACAGTAGAAACTAGTAGTAAAAATCATTGTCAGCTATGGTTTTACACCTAAACAAACTTGCATTTTGTGCTTCTTTTTAAGCTACTATACTCCTATTAAGTTGTGTATGTTTTTTGGGGGGAGGGGTGTTATGATGAGTCTTTTTAAAAAAATAAGATCCTCTCTTCCCTACAAAAAAGAAAAAAAAATCCCCATCAAATGACTGTTGACACTATGCTTATCTGGTTTAAATATTTTCATCCTCTGGAAGTTTAAATACAAACTATCTTGACAATTACAGCAAAAAGGAGTAAACAGTATGATACCTGGGGAACTAAGGAATGTATAAGGTAGATTTATTTTGGTTCTTTGTGGAACAGCTGAGATCTCTAGTTTCAGTATTTTATTATTTATATTACACCTCCTTCCAATAACAATTTGGAATGGCTTATTATAAAGGACAAAACAAAACCACTTTCCCGAGGGTAAATTCAGGAAGCTCCAAGGTGGAAGTAATAAACACCATCACTCAACTGGCCTTGGCCTATTTAAGGGGAGGCAGACTCACACCCAGGAGCAAGGGTTACTTGAATCCTGGCCCTGCCACTTGCAATGTGGCCCTGAGTAAGATATTCACACACTCTGGCATCAATTTCCTCAGCAGTGTAAGGGGCAATTACACTGGTACTTTCCTCACAGAAATGTTAGGAGTATGGAGAAAATTGATTCTAAAACATGCAGCAAGGACCGTAGTCTTTTGCTAAAGGTTTGCTAAAAATAAATACCTGCCCCAGATAATACAAGAATGTTTTGCTTTAAAAAAATTAACGGACCTTAAACAAATTAATGTAGTTTATTTTTAAGAGTAGTTTTAGGTTTACAGAAAAATTGAGCAGAAAGTGAAGTTCTCATATACTTCCAAGCTCCACATCCCAGTTTCCCCTATTATCCATGTCTTGCATTGGTAATACACATTTGTGACAGTTGAAGAACTAATCTTGATACATTATTATTAACTTACTTTTCAGGACTACATTAGGATTCACTCCTTGTGTTGTATAATTTTGTGGGTTTTGACAATGCATAATATCATGTATCTACCATTACAATATCATGCTAGAGAATTTCATGGCCCCTGAAAATCTCCTGTCCTCCACAATATTCATTATTCCCTCCCTTCCCATGGAACCCCCGAACACTACCGATCTTTTTATTCTCTAGATTTTTCTCCCATGTGATAATTCTTTTTTTACTGATATACATATTTATGGGGTACATTAAATATTTTATTCCATGCATAGAATGTGTAATGATTAAGTCAGGGTATTTGGAGTATCCATCATATTTAGAATTTATCATTTCTATGTTGGAAACATTTCAAGTCCATTCTTCTAGCTATTCTGAATATACATTACATTATTGTTAACTATATTAACCCTGCTATAGAATGTTAGAACTTAATCCTTCTATTTAACTGTATGTTTGTACCCATTAACCAGGCTTTTTTCATTTCCCTCCATCCACCCACCCTTCCCAGCCTCTGGTATGTATATTCTACTCTTTACTTCTATGAGATCCACTTCTTTAGCTCCCACATATGAGTGACAACATGCAATATTTGTCTTTCTGTGCCTGGCTTATTTTATTTAACATAATGACATCTGGGACGATCCGTGTTGCTGCAAATGACATGATTTTATTCTTTTTATGGCCAAATAGTATTCTATTATATGTGTGTATGTATGTATATAATATATATATAAAATATAATACATATATACATATATATGTATATACATATATAATATGTCTGTATGTGTATATAGAATATTTCCTTTATCCATTCTTCCATCAATGGACACTTAGGTTGATTCCGAATCTTTGTTATTGTGAATAGTGCTGCAATAAACATGCAAGTGCAGGCATCTCTTTTATATTCTAATTTTTTTCCTTTGGATAAATACCTAGTAGTGGGATTGCTAGAGCCCATGGTAGTTCTATTTTTAGTTTTTTGAGACATTTCCATACTGGTTGTATTAATTTACATTCCTACCAACAGTGTACAGACTTCCTTTTTCTCTGCATTGTCATCAGCATGTTATTTTTTGTCTTTTTAAAAATAGCCATTCTAGGCTGGCCGTGGTAGCTCACGCCTGTAATCCCAGTACTTTGGGTGGATCACCTGAGGTCAGGAGTTTGAGCCAGCTTGGCCAACATGGTGAAACCCTGTCTTTACTAAAAATACAAAAATTAGCCAGACGTGATGATGCATGCCTGTAATCCCAGCTACTCAGGAGGCTGAGGCAGGAGAATCACTTGAACCTGGGAGATGGAGGCTGCAGTGAGCTGAGATAGTGCCACTGCACTCCAGCCTGGACAACACAGCAAGACTCTGTCTCAAAAAAATATATTCATAGCAATGTCATATATACATATATACAAAATATATACATAGCAGTGTATATATATATCATATATGTATAAAATAACCATTTTAATGCGGGTAAGATGATATCATATTGTGGTTTCAATTTACATTTTCCTGATTAGTGATGTTGACCATTTTTTCTTATATCTGTTGACTATTTGTATGTCTTTTAAATTTTTAAATTCTTTTTATTTCAATAGTTTTTGGGGTACAAGTGGTTTTTAGTTACATGGATAAGTTCTTTAGCAGTGATTTCTGAAATTTTAATGCACCTGTCACCCGAGCAGTGTACACTGTACTCGATATGTAGTCTTTTATCCCTCACCCCCCTCCCAACCTTCCCCCATAAGTCCCCAAAGTCTTTTACATCATTCTTATGCCTCTGCATCCTCATAGCTTAGCTCCCACTTGTGAGAACATATGATACTTGGTTTTCCATTTATGAGTTACTTCACTTAGAATAATGCCCTCCAGTTTTATCCAGGTTGCTGCAAAAGACATTATTTCATTCCTTTTTATGGCTGAGTAGTATTCCATGGTATATATATATACACCACATTTTCTTTATTTACTCATTGGTTGATGGACACTTAGGTTGGTTCCTTACCTCTGCAATTGCGAATTGTACTGCTATAAACATGATTGTGCGTGTGTATTTTTTATATAATGATTTCTTTTCCTTTGGGTAGATACCCAGTAGTGGGACTGCTGGATTAAATGGTAGTTCTTCTTTTCTTTGAGGAATCTCCATACTGTTTTCCATAGTGGTGGTACTACTTTACATTCCCATTAGCAGTCTAACAGTGTTCCCTTTTCACTACATCCATGCTGTTGTTGACTGTTTGTATATCTTCTTTTGAGAATTGTGTATTCAAGTCCTTTGCCCGCTTTTTGATGGGATTATTTGTTGTTGTTTTTTTTTTCTGGCTGATTTGTTTGAGTTCCTTGTAGATTATGGATATTAGTCTTTTGTCAGATACATAGTTTGCAGATATTTTCTCCCACTCTATGGGTTGTCTGTTTACTTGGCTGATTATTTCTTTTGCTGTGCAGAAGCTTTTTAGTTTAATTAGGTCCCATCTATTTATCTTTGTTTTTGTTGCATTTGCTTTTGGGGTCTTAGCCATGAATTCTTTGCCTAAGCCAATGTCTAGAAGCTTTTTCCAATGTTATCGTCTAGAATTTTTATGGCTTCAGGTCTTACATTTAAGTCTTTGATCCATGTTGAGTTGATTTTTGTATAGGCTGAGAAATCAGCTTCATTCTTCTACATGTGGCTTGCCAGTTTTCTCAGCCCATTTATTGAATAGGGTGTCTTTTCCCTGATTTATATTTTTCCATGCTTTGTCAAAGATCAGTTGGCTGTAAATATTTGCCTTTGTTTCTGGGTTCTCTATTCTGTTCCATTTATCTACATGCCTATTTTTATGCCAGTACCATGCTGTTTTGGTAAATATAGCCTTCTAATATAATTTGAAGTTGGGTAATATGATGCCTCCAGATTTGTTCTTTTTGCTTAGTATTGCTTTGGCTATGCAGGTTGTTTTTTTGTTTCATATGAATTTTGGATTGTTTTTTTCTAAATCTATGAAGAATGATGATGGTATTTTGATGGAAATTGCATTGACTCTGTAGATTGCTTTGGGCAGTGTGGTCATTTTCACAATATTGATTCTTCCCATTCATGAGCATGAATTGTGTTTCCATTTGTTTATGTTATATATGCTCACTTTCAGCAGTATTTTGTTTTTTTTTTTTTATATTTTTTATTTTATTTTATTTATTTTTTTTAAATTTATTTATTATTATTATACTTTAAGTTGTAGGGTACATGTGCATAACGTGCAGGTTTGTTACATATGTATACTTGTGCCATGTTGGTCTGCTGCACCCATCAACTCGTCATTTACATCAGGTATAACTCCCAATGCAATCCCTCCCCCCTCCCCCCTCCCCATGATAGGCCCCGGTGTGTGATGTTCCCCTTCCTGAGTCCAAGTGATCTCATTGTTCAGTTCCCACCTATGAGTGAGAACATGCGGTGTTTGGTTTTCTGTTCTTG